>NC_141536.1:56634998-56941664 GCF_021556685.1 Rattus norvegicus | reverse complement strand
AACCAGCCATGCACAGTCCAAGATCCTTTTGATGTTTTAGTTGTGTATCTTTTTAGTTATCTTAAAAAGCAGTAGGTTTCCACATGAGTTTCACAAACCTCTCTAACACTGGTGTACCCCAGCCACACATACACATATACTTCTCACAGCCTAAGTGTATGGTAGGCTAGTATCTAGGCTAACATAAGCTGCTACAATGTTTGCACAGCCATGAAACTGCCTAATGTACCCCTTTGATTGAGTATAATTGCCATTCTTTGCACAACACTATTTTTGACCCACCCCCTCAGCATAAAGCAAAAACGTTTTAATGAGTTTACAGACTTTTCTGATGTACCTTTTCCCTTTTGTCTGGAATCTTCCTGGCCTGGTCGAAGTAGTCTTCTAACGATTGGTACTGCAGCTCAGCTATACATGATGATCAACTTTAGCAAAAGGTGAGTTTGTCTTATAGCTCCACACTGACAAGACTGTCAAAGTCCTCATCCTGCTGCTAAGTGTACCAGGGAGACCTCTGGCTATCATCACAGAGGTCTTGAACTGGTTTCCCTTTATCCCCCAAGGACTCTCTCTCTCTCTCTCTCTCTCTCTCTCTCTCTCTCTCTCTCTCTCTTTCTCTCTCTCTCTCTCTTTCTCTCTCCCTCCCTCCCTCCTTTTCTCTCTCTCCCATGCCCTTCTTTGAGCTAACAGTTTCCCCGTTATGTCCATGAAGATTAACAGATGAGCCTGAACAAACTTGGGCATTGAGTCTGCCTGCTGAGGGGACCAAGGGTGTGGACTGCTCAAGTTCCTGCTCACTGATGTGATGGCATTTGGAGTGAGTTCTAGGTGTTGAAGGGAGGGAGGTTGGATCGAATCATCGACTAGAGTTCCATTCCCCGTGTACTCTTGCCTTTCGTGGTAAGCTCTACCAGGCTCAACCTTTCCTCTTAATGGCCTCCAGTTGTACCATCTTTGTCTCAAAGTAGTCCAGAAGTTCTCGCCTTTTCTTTTAGTCTCCCTCAGAGGAAACAGAGAAAGAGGAAGGCGGCTCTTCAGAGGCCTTCATGGACTGGAGGATGATTAGAAGACTACTGGTTGAGGCCTTCACATGGCCAGTAGTACCTTTGTGTGGTCAGCCTGGGGGTGTTCTTTAGGCCGAACATCTGGACACACCCAGTCCTTGTGGAGTTTCCCAGAGAGTCAGAGTACATAGGCCTCCCTCTGACTCCTCCTTAGTGGGCCTCGGACAAGCTCCCACTGATTTCTTTCTTGTCTTACACACTAGGGGGTTTGGCCCACTGTCTCTCTAAAGACAGGTTTGGTTCTGGGATGGTATTCAAAGTAGGCCACATTTCTTCACAGTGGCTCTGCTTTCTTGCTTTGATTAAAGAAAGAGCAAAATGTTCTCCATTTTATAAGGCTTTGTGGTGTTAACCTTTCCAGGGCCACAGTACAAGTAGCAAATATGAAAAAGGACATCAAAACCAGCCCTTTAGCCAGACATGGTGGGGCACACCTGTGAACCAGGAGAAGGACTTTGAGTTCAAGGCCACCCAGGGCTGTATAATAAAGCTATGTCTCAAAAAGTCAAAAATAACAACAAAAAGAAATAGCAGTTAATACTGTCCTGAATTTTACCCCAACTTGCAAGTAAATATAGGCTTCTCTTAACCCCTCTTTCTCTAAACCAGAACTTCTCAGCCTTCCCAACACTGAGTCCCTTTAACACAGCTCATGGCATTGTGGTGATTGCCAAGTATAAAGTAAAACTCGTTTTGACACTGTTATGAATCTGAATGTAAATGTATGATATGCAGGATATCTGATATGTGACCCTCGCAGGGGTCACGGCCCATAGGTTGAGAATCATTGCTTTAAACCCTTCTTCTAGGTGGCATGTTGGCTGTTCCGGTAGCGTTTGCTCTTTGCAGGCCTTTCTGGATTGGGAACTTCTGGAGAGTAGAGACAACAAACAAAACAAAAGGGTGATTTCACCCATCCTGCTCCTTCCCAGACACAGTGGACATAGCGGGCAGCATACGTGTGTGGTCTTCCTCACTCTAAGGAATTCTCCATCAGACATTAGCAGGATATCCTCTAATGTAATTCAGGCCAGACACTATCTGTCTGGAGGAGAAACTGTCCAATCCCACTAGGCAAGGCCTCGGTACTTAAAACTGCCTCCCTTTCAAATGCCAGTCAAGTAATGAATTATGAGCTGGACTGACCTGCAATAAATCAGATTTCTAAGACCTGTTTGTAGGGTTCAATTGACTTGGCAGAGCGGTGTCCTGGTTAGGTTTCTACTGTTGTGATAAAACACCATTACCAAAAAGTAACTTGGGGAAGAAAGGGTTTATTTCATCTTAATGGTGTACTATGTGAGTTTATTATTTGTTTGTTTGTTTGTTTGTTTTTTTATTTATTGTATGTGTATACACTGTCTGTCTCTTCAGACACACCAGAAGAGGGCATCAGATCCCACTACAGATGGTTGTGAGTCACCACGTGGTTTCTGGGAATTGAGCTCAGCACCTTTGGAAGAGCAGTCGGTGTTCTTAATCCCTGAGCCATTTCTCCATACCCTATGGTGTACTGTGGAAAGATGTCAAGGAAGGAAATCAGGGCAGGAACCTGGAGGCAGGAACTGAAGCAGAGACCACAGAGGAGTAGTGCTTACTGGCTTGCCCCCATAGCTTGCTCAGCTTGCTTTTTATACAAGCCAGAGTCACCTTTATAGGGATGGCTCTGCCCGCAGTGGGCTGGGCCTTCCCACAGTAATTACTAATTAAGAAAATGCCATGTAGACTTGCCTACAGGCAATTTAATGCAGGCATTTTCTCAGTTGAGAATCTTCTTCCCAGATTGTGTCAAGCTGATGAAACCAACCAACCATCCATCCATCCATCCATCCATCCATCCATCCATCCATCCATCCATCCAACTAACCAACCAACCAACCAACCAACCAACCAACCAACCAACCAACTAACCAACCAACTAACCAACCAACCAACCAACTAACCAACCAATCTATCTTCCTGGAGAAACTGTGATGGTTTGAATTATGCTTGACCCAGGTAGTGGCACTATTAGGGGGTGTGGCCTTGTTGGAGGAAGTGTGTCACCGTGTGGGTAGGCAATGAGACCCTCCTCCTAGCCATGTGGGAACCTAGTATTCTCCTAGTGGCCTTCAGATGAAGATGTAGAACTCTCAGCTCCTCCTGCACCATGCCTGCCTGGATGCTGCCATGCTCTTGCCTTGATAATGGACTGAACCTCTGAACCTGTAAGCCAGCCCCAATTAAATATTGTCCTTATAAGAGTTGTCTTGGTCATGGTGTCTGTTCACAGCAGTAAAACCCTAAGTAAGACACTGTCCAATCCCACAAAACAAGGTCCCGAATCCAACTAGGACATGTAGCTTGTAGAACTCACTTTAGTTAACCAGCAAGGAATTTTGTATCAGGGATTATAGTATATTTTCATAGTCCCAGCCCTCAGAAGACAGAGACAGAGAGATTACTGCAAGTTTGAGGCCAGCTAGGGCTACATGATGTAACCCTCTTTCAAAACATAAAAATAAGAAACAAAACTTAGCTGGTCATGGCTGCAGATTGCTTTTAATCTTAGTATTCGGCAGGTGGAGGCAGGTGGATCTCTATGAGTTTGAGTCTGCATAGTGAGTTTCAGGACAGTATAATAAAGAGACCCTTGTCTCAAAACACAAAAGAAACCAACCAGCCACTACCAATGAAAAGCTACTATAGCAACAACAACAACAAAAATGGTCTTGGATACTTAATTCCGGGTTAGTTCGTGCCTGTTTCAATTTTAAGTGAATAAGTTGTGCTTCCCACCTACTGGCTCACACAGGGTTTCAACCCACAAAGGGCAGAACAGCCATATAAGCAGGGTGTGACCTGTTACTTGGCCTGTGTCTCAGTTCCACCACAGGAGAGTGACATTTACTCAGCTCCACCCCCACCCTGCTGAGGCAGCAGTACTCCACACTGCTGACAGGAAGAGCAGGTACAGTATTAAAGCAGGGCCTGGCTTGTGGAAAGTTCTTGGTTAAGGTGAGCTGCGCTTACCCACAGGACTGTAAAACTGAGGCCAAGAAAAGTCAGTTTCCTTACCCAGGGCCAACCCACTGCAAAGCAGAGCTGAGTTGCAAAGCCAAGCCAAAGTGGCTAAGGGCAGTGCCAGATGCTGGCCCACTCCATCATCGCCATGGGCCATGCTGCAGTCACAGGGTCACTGACAGCCTGACGGCCCTTGGGCAGTTCTTGCCTTTCACGTGTTCTTGGCTTTGGAGAGAGGCTGGTGCCCAGCCGCTCACCCTAGCTAACCAGTGCCCATGAACCATCAGGTCCTTGATCAGTTTTGTTTCCTTTGTTCTCAGTGATCCATCACCCAGGCACAGGTCTTGCCCTGGGGGGGAGGGTGAGCTCACCAATAAAACCGGCAAAGCTTGCTACTCGAAGAACAATAAACGCCATGTCTGCAGAGGGAAAAGGTGGGACCTCTACAGGTATGGGCAAAGGTACGGGAATAAAGAAAGTCATTTGGGCTTGCTTCCAAAACAACCCAAACACACAGGCATTAACTTATTTTTAGACTTTGAATTGTTCGAGAGCAACACTCCATTTTGCACAGTGTCTATTGTTCAGGTTTAACTGATGTTCATAAGGAAATATTTTTGAAATACCACAAGAAAGTCTGGGTTGGGGGGCAAGAACAGTGAGGGAGGAATAGTGCAGAGGGAGCCTTTCTTTTTGAAGCCAGTGGGGAGATGAAGCTCTTGGAAAGGAGCCGGGGCTGTCATATTTCTGGCCCATTGTAAAGCCTAAGGCAGTTTGGCTAAACATCAAAATGTGGGGGCGTTTCTTTGAATTAAGTTTTATTGCACAGAAAACATATAGGAGGCATTCTATTATGAATTTTGAAAGTGTTATCTCCTTTTTTCTTTTCTTTTTAAAAAGTGTGTGCGTGTGTGTGCATGTGTGTGCGTGCGTGTGTGCGTGTGTGCGTGTGCGTGTGTGTGTGCGTGTGCGTGTGTGTGTGCGTGTGCGTGTGCGTGTGTGTGTGCGTGTGTGGCACGTGTCAGAGGATAACTTTGTTAGAATCATTCTCTCCTTCCACTTTTATGTGGGTTCCAGGCATCACACTCACGTTGTGGCACGCACACTGAGTACTTCCACTCACAGGAAACCACCTAGATGGCCCTTATCTCTTTTCCTTTTGACTCAAGAGTTCTAGCAGGAGCAGCGTCTTGTCTTGGATGCAGACAGCTTGGTATAGGCAGAGAACATCTCTGAGCCATGTAGGGATTTTAACAAACTGGGAGCAGGGGCCAGGGGAAATACTCCCTATATACGGCAGTAGACTTCATAGTACCTTGATTCAGAGCACCTAGTCAAAAGCCAGTACTGGGCATGACCTGTAGTTCTCTCTGGATGCTTCCCACTGCGAGAGATTTTCAGAGTGGAAACCAGACCATTGTTTTAGTCATGGCTTTAGAGAAATACTTTTGATAAGATAACAGCTTCCTTCCTTCCTTCCTTCCTTCCTTCCTTCCTTCTTTCCTTCCTTCCTTCCTTCCTTCCTTCCTTCCTTCCTTCCTTCCTTCCTTCCTTCCCTTACATTTGATACAGGGTCTCATGCGGCTAAGCTAGCCTCTAACTAGCAATCTTCCTGCTTCAGCCTCCTGAGAGTGAGTGCTACCATGCCTGTCTACTTCAATGTTTTGTTTTAGCTTTATTTATGTGTATTGTTTATTTATGTGTATGAATGGATGTTTATATATATATGTATATATATATACATACATACATATATATATATATATATATATATATATACATATATATATATGTAATACACACACACACACACGTATGCCCGTCTGGTGCCTGAGGAGGTTACAGGAACTGGAGTTCCACATGGTTTCGAGCCACCATGTGGGTGCTGGGAATTGAACCCCAGTCCTGTGCAGAGCAGCGAGTGTTCTTAACCCCTACAGTCGTCTCTCCCACGTCAGCTTTCTAAATGTGATGCCATTACTACAGTGAGCAAAAGGGGACAATTGGAGTTTATTCCTTAAAAAACAACACCACCACCAACAAAAAACCAACCTTTCAAGTGTATCTAATCATAGTTGCAAGCAGAAATCAGGGCAAGACCTTTCAAAAAGCTAACGCAGTGTTATTTCCACTCGTGACACTTCTTTTGCTAATTCATTCTCAGCCTTTGGTTTGATACGGGAATGTAACATGTCCACAGAGACGGGATAGTCAAACGGACCCCCGTGGACTCATCACCGCCTTCAGTAGCTGTAAACTCTTGGTCATCTTTTCTGTTCTTTTTTTTTTTCTCATGCCGGTGCCCTCCACATTACTGTGAAGAAGATTCCAATCATTGTACATTTTTACCCATTAAGTATTTCAATATGCATCCCTAAGAGATAAGAATCCTTCCTCTAACATTTTATTAGGGGAAATTGGAAGCCTGCAGCCAAGTTGGAAGCCGTGCACGCAGTTGGTTGTACTGCTTTGTTGTGCAGACGCCCATCTGTTCATCCATCCATCAGCCCTCCTGGTTTGAAAAATGCATTTCAGAGTAAGTTGCAGACATCTTGCAGACTCCCCTTTAAGCACTCCAACATGCATATTATAAGCTAGAGTTTAATATCTGTTTATGACTTTCTTCCCACTGAATACAACATTTACCTCACCCAGACGCACATCTGAAGTACACATTGGCTGCTTTTTGACAGATGTAACCCACACCCCTATTGAGGCAGAATTTTACCATCAGTCCAGAAAGTTCCTTTTTGCCTCTTCCTACTCAATTCCCACCAACACTCATAAGCCAGCCTTGTTTTCTGCGTATGGATGTACAGAAGTGCTTTGGAGTCGTCGTCTTGTCTGTTGGCACAGCAGGCACACGCCCCATCACCACGGTGCCACACTCACTCTGCCCCTACACTGCTCTTTGATTTGCCCTCCCCTCTCCACCTTGTTTCAGGCTTCTACAGCATTTCCAGGGTTTAATACGGGACTTGGTATTTCTAGCCCCATTTCTTCCCCCAGAGCAGGCTTTTGTAGTCCCTTGAGCATGGCTCAAGATTATCTTGGTCACCACTGGCCTGGCCTTTCCAGGAAAGGTCCTTTGTGGGTATAGGCAGCGGTGACTCTGTTCTGCGATTACTTATTCCATGCTTGGCCAATGTGACAGGGTTTGGGGTAGATACCCAAGGGGCCCCATCCTTTTAGAGGTAAAGGGGAGAGGGAATGGGGGGAGTGACTATGTGAGGGGGACCAGGAGAGGGGGCAGTGTTTGGGATGTAAATAAATAAATAAACAAACTAAACAACCAAACTGAAAACTTTCCATAAATAACAATAAAATAAGCATGTAGTCTTAAAATGCTAGCATAGCTATGTGTGAATCACATCAAAGAGGAGTAAAAAGATATTTGTACCTTCTTTTCCCTCAAACTATCCAATTATTTGGTAATACAGATGTCAGAGAATCCCTGTCCTCTGAAACTCCAGTGGCACTGGGTTGACTGGCTTGCCCCACTCTTCCCCTGACCCTGTCTCTGGGCTTCTGGGTAATGGTTTCTCTCCTTGTTATCTCTGGCCCACTGAGTTGTTTGTGTGGGGGTCACCTCCTTCCTAGATCCATGTCTCTTTTCAAGCTCCTTTTCCTCCCAAAGTGGAAGGAATCTTCTCTCTAGATTTTGCTGAAACCCACGCTCAAAAGAATTTTAGAGTAGACAACAGATGTTTCTAAAGGTTTAGGAATTTGCAGGTTTGCATCAAAGGCATGTAAAAGGTATTTTAAATGTTTAATTTCAGAAATTCCTATATTTAAAGAACCTTGTTTTTCAAATCAGTTTTGTTTTTGCTTTTTTGTCTTCCTTTATTAGAAGGTTTCCTTACTCTGGCATGGCCAGATTAAAGGTAAGTCTAACCTTAGGCAAGATGGGTTTAAGGTGGCCTTCCTACCTGAAAAGTCCATTTAACTAAGTATTCCTCACAGGTTAGCCCAATATTGGGTTTTTAGTTAATTCCAGATGTAGTCAAGTTGACAAGGAAGAATAGCCATCACAAGACCACCCCTTGCCAAGTTGACACATAATCCTATCTCCATATCACACTTAATTTTCAAAGGAAAACATGAACCAGGTTATAATCACGCCTAATTTGACATAGCTATCCCATGTACAACTGCAGGTGCACTATATAGTTCAGAATAGGTGCCAATATCCTTTGGGCGATATTCTTTTAGTATCTTAAAACTTCATATGATAACCACTGATATTTTCTCAACCATCTTATTTTTACGGTAATGTTACTGTGAAGAGATACCATGACCAATGCAACTTGCAAAAGAAAGCATTAAATTGCTTACAGTTTTAGGGGATTGGTCCATAATCATCACGGTAGGAAGAAGACAGGCATGGCACTGGGGAAGTAGCTGAAAGCTTTCCATCTTGATTTATATGCAGCAGACAGAGTGACCAAGAGAAAGATAGAGACAGAGAGACAGAGGAAGACAGAAAGAAACAGAGAGACAGACAGAGCCTGGGCCTGGTAAGGCCTTTCGGAACCTCGAAGCCCACCCCCAGCAACACACCTCTTCCAACAAGGCCACACGTCCTACTCCTTCCCAAAACCGTTCCACTTCCTGGTGACTGAGCATTCAAATATATGAGCCTATGGGTCTTTTCTCTTTTAAACCATCACGGTAAATGTGGAAACCTTTTGTACAGTAAGTGTATAAAAACAACCTAAATATACATCAATGGCTAAATGTATAAAGAAATATACATATGAATGCACATAGATGTACACAAATATTATTCACTTATAGAAAAAGAACTGTTGCTGGGTGTGGTGGCTTATGTCTGTAATCCTACAACATGAGACTATCTCCAACAACAACAACAACAACAACAACAACAACAACAACAGCCTCAAATCCCCAACACACACACACACACACACACACACACACACACACACACACACACATCTTAAAATATCCCAAGTATATGGTAGATACTTAATAATTACTTGCCAAACCTGAATTATTGTTTTTGTTTAATAGGCTGATAAATGTATTATTTTTTGTTTAATATGCTCACAAGTATCTATTGACTTATAAATCTAGCCATGGGATGTCTGGTTCCAATTTAGTTGACATTTTCATTTTCTGCACGGTGACAGTGAGTCTAAACAGTGGGGGAGAGCCGTGCCAGGACAACCATGTGAAATATTTCTTCTGCTGTTTGACAGCATATTGGCTCAAAGGAATGGTGTCCCCAAACCTGTAACCAAAGGAGGTGTGCAGGCTAGATTTACATTGGCTTGACACAAACTATAGTTATCTGAAAGGAGGGACTTTCAACTGAGAAAATGCTTCTGAAGGTCAAGCTGTGGCCCAGCCTTGTAGAGCAGTTTCTTCATTAGTGACTGATGGGGGAGGGCCCAGCCCATTGTAGGTGGTGCCACCTCTGGGTTTGTAGTCCGGGGCTCTACAAGAAAGCAGGCCAAGCAAGCCATTGGGAGCAAGTCGTTAGGCAGCACCTCTCCCTCCCCCCACCGCCATGGCCTCTGTCTCATCTCCTCCCTCCAGGTTCCTGTGCTGTTTGAGTTCCTGTTCCAGTTTCCTTCAGTGATGGACTACGGTGTGGAAGTGTGAGCCCAGAAAACCCTTTCCTCCCCAATTTGTTTTTTGGTCACAATGTTTCTAGAAACATCCAAGAGACTTGGATGGACTTTTGCCTCAAAGTAGGGTTTGAACCTCACACTCCAGTCCCCTAGCAATCCTGGAAATGTAAGCATTAGCTTTGCTCCACCTTAGGCCTTTAAATCCCATGTACAAAGGTGGAGTTACCAGGGCGTTGTTGAATCCAACAGGGGAGAAGTGCTTCTTCCTGATCCAAAGAAGCAGTTTACCTTTGGCCCTGGGTGGAGACATGGCATTCTGACCTACTCCAAACATCACAGCATTACATACTAGTGTCTCTCTTCCCTTGAGAATTAATCCAGCTGAGCCTGTCAATCACAGGTGTGGGGACAAGCCCTACCCCCTTTCCTCCAGTAAGGCCAATTCTCCTGAAGACAGGCTAAGGAGAGGGGAGGAGTAATTATCCTCTAATGAGATGATGAGTTTACTCTTACCCCCAAATCCACGCAATTGCTGGCAGATCTTCCATAATGTAACACCGCAGAGCTGGTCTGCTCTTCTCAGTCAGTAACACATAACTTTTTCTTCTCTTATCTCTGACCAAAGTCTGGGTAGGCCTTCCCTGATACTCGAAAATTCCCCAGTCGTATTCCCACCCAGCTGCTGTTTGTCTGTCATGTGGCTGCTTCGCTGATCTCCGTTGCCCCCTGTCCCTTCCAGCTCCACGTCTTCCTCTCTCCAGCTTCCTGCCCCGACTCCTGGCAGCTTCTGTGCCCTGTTGTTTTGCAAACTCTAACAAAGTTGTTCTTGCGCTTTCTGCTGAATCCATTTCTAAATCCTTTTATTAACGAGCCTAAGACCTGGGAGAAACACAAAGATTAGCAGAGCCCGGATGACTCTGCTTTGAGGAAATGCCGTTTGGTGACTGCCCCACATAAGTTTCTAGTTCCCGTCACATGAAATCTGATTCTCCCGAGTTTTGACGTCCTTCCAAAACACCAAACGTCTCCAAACCTCAGTAAGTACATTATTACCAGACCACATTTCTCCATGTGAATTCGCCAACTGTATGAGAATCTGAGACCAAATTTTGACCAGTAGAGTAAGCCCAGAACCCTCATGTTGGGAGTAACCCTCTGAGGGACTCCCCGCTGGTGTGCTTGCTTCCCAGAACTTGTTAGGGCTTTGAAAACTTCTGCAGAATTAAATAAAACTTTCTTGCCCAAGACACCGGATTCTGGGGTCCTTTTTGGGATCCCAGCCTCACTTCTAACAGGACCCCAGAGAGGGCCTGCAGGATGAGAATTGTGATCAACAAAGAGGAGCTGTGGGATCTGCTGTGAGGGAAAAGATAGAGACAGAAGCCCTCTGTCACACACGGAGGCGTCTATGTAGCTCTAGACAAGAAGTGGCTCTACACACGGGTCTAGGACAAGGGCCATTTCTAATCAGAGAAGGTGGCATTTCTATACAGTACATAGCCTGGAGTCACTGTTGGGATGGTATCACCGGAAGCTGCCCATTCTGCTAACATTCTGAAGATTTCATCAACAGATTTCCATGCTTCCCCTTTATGGTGTCATCGAAACCAAATGACACTCCTTTTCTCTAAAAGTTAGTTTCACTGCACGGATGTAAACATTTCCAAACAAAATGTGTAAACAAAAAAGTATAATTGCTATTCTCAACACAACTGGAGCAAGTTAGCGAGCAGCAGGAGATAGCTTTGCTATTCTGGTAAGTTCCATGCGAAAGTTATGGTGAGGACAGCAACGACCTGCTTTGTTTAATGTATTTTTAACTACGGCATTTGGAATGCTTGCTAATTGTTTTCTTCTGCATATAACTTTATTAACCATCTTGCTTCTTTTTTTTCCTTTTGCATTTGTTTTCTGACACAGGGTCTATCCCTGGTTGTCCAGGAACTCACAGGAATCTTATGATTTCTGTCTCTCAAGTGCTGGGCCTAAAGGTGTGAGCTACCATACTGGCCATCATTACCTTACTTTTTAATGCCTATTACCATAATTATGAATTGAGAGAGTGTCTGTAACTTTGAATATTTTAAATTCAAAGATGCTAAAGTTCAGAGAGGTTAAAAATTCTATCCACAAAGGCATATAATCAGTGATAGAAGAAGACATTGACCCACTCACAGTGTAAAACACATGATAACTATGGAAGCTGGCATCAGCCATCTTTCTCTGTGTCGCAGATTAGGCCTTTGACGAAGTATTGAAATTTGTTTATCAGTTATAGAGATCAAAAATCAAGATCCCCTAATTGGTATGCTGTAGCCTCCTTGTTGATATTCCTCCTGTTCATACCTGGTGGGGAGTGATTTCCTGAACCATGTTTAAGTTTAGCTCGCAGAACAGGGCACAGGAAAGCATGTGGAGGCTCCATAGCAGCATAAAGAGGCTGACCCAGCCGCTAGGATTCTGCCTTCAGCAGGCTACTCTGTGAAGACTGGTCAGGCTGGGGCAGTAAGGCAGGAGGTAGGGGTGACTGGATGGCAGGAGAACTTGGTGGAGAGATGGAAAGGGGAGAGGACAGTAGCTCTCCCCACCCCCACCCCCCACAGTGCTGTAGAAGGCAGCAGACCTCTCTGTGAACCCTATAACCAGTCCAGGGAAGCAGCAGGGAGGGTGGATTCCCACACCTTTTTGCTTCTTGACTCTCTGTCCCTGAGTCTAAGAATGTGAGGAGGTGCACTGAGGAGGACCCATGTGCGGACTGCTGCAGCTTGGACATAGAGTTGGAGTTCGTCTGTGTCGGAACACGACTGGTATGTTGACACTGAGTACCTGTCATATGAGCTCACTCAGAGGTAATCGGGTTCAGATAAGATGAGGGTGAGTGCTAAACTCTTCTCACTGCTCTTTAATTTAATTATCATTGACTGATGTCAAACTCACAGGAAAGGCCCGCCAAGGGAACTCTATTTCCTTTTGGTCAGAAAATGAAATTTATGGCCTAGGAGAGACCTAACATTTCAGTTAGGCTAAAGAATGGCCCTTCAGGTAGTCAGATCTGCTTAAGCCGGTTTCAGAGATAGGAGAAATAATTATCCCTTTAATGAGAAAGATGCTCTTCTTTCCCACCGTTTGTATAATAAACCAGCCTGCCTCCATCATGGGCTTAAAAGCCATCATACAGTAAAGACAGCCTAGGCTCTGTCCCACTGATGATTAAACCTCTGTTCTCAGGAATTGGGCTAAGCCCCATCTGTAACTGTAATTACAAATGGTTTTGTACTGCCTGTACCAGGAGAGGCAACTATGTCTTTGTTTCAAAAAAATTACTACAACCATCATAAGAATGTTACAATCCTTCCTTTGTTTTAAAAGGTTTTTACAACTACTTAATTACAACTCCCTTGTTACAACCTTGCAACCATGTTTCAGAAGGTCTTTAGGACTCTCTTGCTATGCTTATGGTCTGCTCCTGTAACCCTGCCTATTTTGCCTGCCAAATCCCCCATTCGGAAGTCCCCTATCCCTGAGCTATAAAAACCTTGTCTTCCTCACATCCAGTGCTGATCTCTTTAATCCCAATTTTAGGGAGAGACAGCTCCTGTACATGAATAAAAAAAACTTACTCTAATTAATTGCTAGCTTCAATTAAATTGGCCATGATGATTTGGGTTGGGGGTCTTTCTTCTCACATCTTTGGGGGTGACGCCTGTCTCTCTAGAGCAGTCACTTAGGGAACTTTAACAGGGGCTTCATATGTCTGCCCACTTCTTCTCCCCCACCCCCCAGGGCTTCACATTTATTTCAACAATTCAGCAAACATTTGCACACATATGTACATGTACATACATTTCACATATACATATGCAGAGATTAAGACACAAAGAAAACACAGTAAAACACTAAAATTGGGAATCTAGTCGAAGAGTGTGGAAAAGGTCATTGTACCACCAGGCTACTTTTCGGTAGCTTTGGGATTTTCAACACAAGGACACAGATTTCAATAGTCACATGAAGCCAACTCACACTCTTTACAAGTAGAAATACTGGCAATGAAGTGTTAATTCAGGAGTATGGAATTCTGGGAAGGATAAGTTTATGAGGGGAACTGCACAGGTGCACACGTCTCCACTCAAGTATGAATGTTGGATTTTCCTTTCTAGATATTAGTTGTATAGTCTACGTATTTTTCTGAATATATATTTCCAAACTAGGAAAACGTAAAAGAAAAAAAATGGAATGAGGTGCATAATTCTCTTAAACTTTTTATTGATTCTTTGTGAATTTTACATCATGTACCCCAATCCCATTCATCTCCCCCAGAATAAAAATAAAACAGCAACAAAAAAAAAATCTTGTTGTGGAAGCTATGGTGTGTCACACAGTGTACCCTTTTGTCCATGCATCCCTACTTGCAAATGTTCATTGCAATGAGTCACCATTGGTCTGGTTTGAGGCCTCTGGTTTCTGCTACTCTATCAATACTGGCTC
The DNA here is from genome assembly GCF_021556685.1 of Rattus norvegicus. Taxonomy (NCBI): domain Eukaryota; kingdom Metazoa; phylum Chordata; class Mammalia; order Rodentia; family Muridae; genus Rattus; species Rattus norvegicus. The sequence continues at coordinate 56,927,515 of NC_141536.1, read as the reverse complement.
TTCATGGAGACTCTTCTCAGGTATCCTGTTGTTGCCCTGTGTCATGAGATCCTGTAGCATTTATCTACCAGCTCTTTCACACACTCCAAGAGATCACAGATGGGGTAGATGTTGAGGTGGGCCAACTCAAAGCCCAAAGGCCTGCGAGGTAGCTGAGTTGGTCAGCCCAGCAGCTTTCTGTGCCCACAGCATCATGGTGAGCTCTCCAGCAGCACCCTGGCTAGCTCACCCAGTGCTGCAGCTGGCAGGGGGCATGGCCAGCTCTCACACTGCCAGGGCAGTGAGGAGAGAGGGAGCATCTCTTCCTCACCCGTGCCACATCTTGGCTGATGAGAGGGCCATAGCTCTCCCATGCTCATACCCTTTCGCTAGCTCACCTGCAACCCCACCACAACAGTCAGCTCTACTGTGCTGCCCGGGTGAGGGGCAGGGATAGCTCTCCTGCCTACCTCAGGCAGCAAGGTCTACTTACTGTTTTAATTACTCAGAAAAGTATGTTTCCCTTTCTTCTTCTTTGTTCTAAGCATGGTTTCCTAATACTTTATCTGAACTCTTTCTCTCAGTTCTCTTTCTTCTAATCAGTTGGCTGCCCTCTATAGTAGCTTAACTCAAATGGGGCTGGCCCTTTCTCTTTCTCTTCTCTCTTTTCTAGACAGCACCTGACATACAGCTGCCGTGAGGTTTTTCTTTTAAACTCTCTTAAAAATGTCCTTGAGCAAACTTTCTTTTGACAAGGAAAAGAAAGCTTGGCTGGCCTAGAACTTATTACATAGACCAGGCTGGCCTCAAACTCAGAAAAATGTCTCCTCTGCCTCTGCCTCTGGAGTGCTCAATTTTCCTGGAAATGCTGACCTTTAGTTAAAAAAAGGGAAGTATAGACATAGACAAGTAGGCATGATGTGACCTTGGAGATGGTCACCTATAAACCAAGGAGAAAGGTCTGAAGTAAATCTTTCCCTTGCAGCTCTCAGAAGGAGCCTAAACACAGATAAACTGATTTTGGACTTTGACCCTCCATAACTGTGAGACTGTCTCTGGGTTTAAGCCACCCAATCTTGCTACAATGGTCCTACTACACTCACTAGTAGGCTGGAGAGTTTGTGATTTGTTCATGGAGGAACAGTTCTTGTTTTTGACAGGATGATAAACATTTGAGTTCCTTCCACTTGATTTCTCTCTGTCTCGGTGGCAAATTCCCAGTAGGAATTTTGTGGTTGGAGCCACGCCTAACTTCTAATCCTTATCATCTGCAGAAGGAAACAAGTAACATGCCCACAGAATGGGAATAACAGTGCTCACCCCACTGGGCGAGCTTACAGGACTTTATGCTTGTAACAATGAATGTTAAGCTGCCTTCCTACCAGAGTTATTCAATGAAAAGTCAATTCGTATGACACATGACTTGATCCACCTCTCCTCAAAATAATGCTAGCCTTAGCAAGAGGAGCCTTGACACAAGGGCAGCCAATTCCTAGATATGGCCTGTGTAAATTGGTGTAGGGAGAAGGTGGGGACCAACTCAATTTGGACCAAAGAACACCCCAAATAAGCTGCCTGTGGGATTTCCCCCGAAGAACCATGAGATACAATCAGGGTCCAGAGGAAAGTCAGGGCTGAAGTTCTAGGTTGAAGCAATCAGGAAGATTTTAGTCCTGCTCAATGAACAGAGCTTTAGCTGGAGGAAAACTGGGAATGGAGCTGAAGCAGGACACTGGCCCCATCCAAGTCCCAGAGTGAAGTCTCCCTCTTTCCTAAGGGACCACACAGGGCCCTTTCTTCATTTAACTGAGGATTTTAGCAGAAGCAAAGGAAGCTCTGCATTAAAGCAAGAGGTCAGTTATGTTAGCTATGTTTTCCCAGGTTGTTCTGTGAGTCTGCGCCTCATGGTGGGACTGGAACCAAGGATATAGAGGGGAAGGAAGGCAGCCAAGAGCAGGGACAGACTGAGGATGGGCACTCTTGGTGGCTCCTCCTTCTGTCTTCGAGACTTCCTGCTTTTTCCACATTTTCTCTTCCATCTGTCCCTTCTTACTCCTGCCTTCTCTTGCTGAGTTGAATGCTGCTGGCTATATGTCCACACAGACGCTGTAGACAGGATGCTGGGAAAGAGAGACATGATCTATGGGGCTTACAGTCTCATTCAAAGATTGGAAATGAATCAACAAAACTGCACAGTGCATGCTGTAAAGAAACGGAATAGGGTCATGTAATGGACTGCACTGGCCATGATGGGATGGCCATGCCTGGCGGATGATCCATAGTCTTCCCAGGCCAGTCAAGCAGCCAAGGGCCTGCCTGAGAAGTGAGGGGAAATGGGCCAGAATGATAGGGGCCTAGCTTGCTGAAGCACAAATCATTCGGTAGGTAGAGTAATTGTGTAAGGAAGTCGTTGATAAAACATGAACAAAGAGGTGGTGATAGAATTCTTCTCTGAAGACTAAAAATAAATAGTACAGAACCTCACTCTCTTGACCCTGGTTCTACCTGAAGGCAGGCCCAGGGGTGGCATTCCTGGTGGCCTGTCTGTCCATGAATCCTGTGTGAACATAGAGTACTTAAAGGAGGCTCAGGATGTTCATGTGGTGGTAGATTTTGTCTTTTCTGTTTGTCATAAGTTTCCCAAAGAAACCATTTCCCCCTATTTTCAAAGGGTGCACTGAACATTAAAATCTTGTCAGTGAGAACTTGACATAGTCACAAGAGACACAGAGTTGTCTTCATCTTTAGGGAATATCAAGTCAGGGCTGTTGGGGATGTAGCTTGTCTGAAGAAGGGCTCACACAGTTTGCTCGAGGAGACATTCATGGTGGGATAGCTTTTGCTCTTTTCAAAATGTTTGGCTGTTCCCTTCCTTCCTTCCTTCCTTCCTTCCTTCCTTCCTTCCTTCCTTCCTTCCTTCCTCTTTCCCTCTTTCCTTTTCCTGCTCCTCTTCCTCTTCCTCCTCTTCCTCATCTTCCTCCTCTTCCTTCTCCTTTTCCTCCTCCTCCTTTTTCTTCCTCTCCCTCTTTTCTTTTTCATATATGGCTTTCTGTAAATATTTCAAGATGGTTATTTACTATGATGAGGAGAATATGGTCCTAGCTGATGTCTAGATTTTATTTCAAGCAACTGGTTTTCATTATAGTTGGGATTTTCCTGATGCTGACTTTAAGAATTAAAGAACATTTTTGTTTTTAGTATACCAAAGATTTCCTGTTTCTGTTGAACAGAATAGAGGAGATCCTCCGGAGTGAGGACTCATTTGATGATTGGTGAAGGGTTTGAAGGAATCCCTCAGCTCTGGGGATACCTTTTCCTAATCTCCAACTGGCAAGGCTCAATTTCATGTCCAGATGATATTTCTTTTTCTGTTAGTGTTTCACTGGGGGCAGGGTGGAATTCTTTTTTACTCTTTATCTAGTTGATTTGAAGTTCACTCCATGAAGAAAGGGAAATTACTAGCTAGAGGCTTTGTGGGGAGTGGTTACAATGCTAGAAGTTACGTGAGGAAAAAGAACTCCATCTTCAGGAAACTCCATCACTTCTCTGGTGGAGGAACAATTAGGGAACAATATGAGGCCATCCATAATCCAGGGCCGACTAAGTAGGGGGCAGGGGGGACAATGAGTACCACGTGGATTCAGAGAAGAAGGCAGAGGACCGTGATACAGCTCAGCATTTTGGACAACAATCAGCTTCCAGGGAGCCGCGTCTGCCTTCCCCTTGAGAGTCAGTCAGTCCACTATGTGAATCTACCATTAGTGAATCAGATCAGAGCATTTTATGCTTGGTGGCATATTAGTGGCATAGAGCTGGGTAAATAGGATGTGGAAACAAGTCACCTACTACAAGTCTCTCTGGCGTCTAAGTGAGAAAGCAGCAAGATAGCTCTGCAAGACAGGCACAGCTTCAGTCTCCCTGACAACAGTTTCTGCTGAGCGGAAAACCATTAAGAGGTGGATCTCTGCAGCGATAGCCTACAGTTTCCAAGGGATAAATCTTGTCTGCAACAGAGGTTGGCAGCTAAATTTCTGTTCCCCTGGCTTCCCTCTTTATTCTGCGCACAGAGCAGCTCAAAGGCCAGCTGATGTGATGGGAAATATTTCTCATGGGCTGTGAGGCAGTGGGTGGAAATCTCTCCTGATTTACAGAGACATGACCTCCCTACTGTGAAGGGTTGAAAGCAGTCAGACTGTGGGTGTGGGTAGTCCCCAGCTGTTCGATGCCTACAGCTTTCGAAAGATTCTGACATACCCGAAGTTTTGACGTGCCTACGTCCTAAAAGAGATAGTCCTCCTGGAGGAGAATACAGACCATGTTCTCTGACAGATGTGGTGAGGATGGAAGGCTGTGAGAGAGTCAAAGAAGCCTGAGCAATCAGGACTATGTCTAAGTGTAGGATGATGTCATTATACAGGTAAAGGCAGGTACAAGATAGAACGAGGCCTGTCATTGGATGAGAAGGAAGGATGGGCGGGAGAAAAGTTTTAGAGAGGGGAGAAGACTGGAACAAGAGAAGGAGAAGCAACCGAGAGGACATGGAGGCAGATGTTAGGATTCCTCTCTGCACATTTACAGGTTGTTATGAATATTCTTAAGGGATGGATGTGTACAGGGCTTTGCATGTCTAGATGAGCAAATTATATATTATCAATTGGATCAGAGGTTACTGTGTTGTGTGTTGTTTCATGTGGTAATTTAAGTTCAAGAGAGTATGTAGTGGCTAGACATGCTAGCCTGCCACGGAATTGGGATGTGTATGTCTGGCATGGTGGCAACCTGCCTTGGGAACTAGACGGGTAGAGAGATTGTTGCCAGGCTCGGAGAGTAGCCATCAACAGTGTGATATGGGATGGAGCAAAGTTAGTGAGAGGCTTTGCTGACTGAGATGAAGATTTCTACCAGACATCTTGGGGCACTATGGTGCCGGATCTAGTGCGGAATAAAAGACAGCCTTTTTTATAATTTTATAGCAATGTCTAAGTTCTAATCAAAGAGTGTAAATTAATTAAGACCTGGTTCATTGTCTGCCAGCAGGATGGAAACTGGCCTCAGTTGCTTGTTCCAGACACAGACTATGGAAAACACATACCATTCATGGCTTATGAGGTCATCCTGGCTTCTTTTTCTGTTGTTGTGATAAAATACCTTGACAAAAATGACTTAAGGGAGGAGGGTATATTTTAGTTCACAGCTCCAGGGCATGGTCTGCTATGTCAGCAAGTCAAGGTTAGGAACTTGAAGCAGCTGGCTACCTCGCATCCATAATCAGGAAGTTGAGGGATTGGAACACCTCTGTTCAGCCAGCTTTTCCCTATCTGAGCTCAAGCTCAGAGAATGGCATGGTCCACTTTTAGTGTCAGTCTTTCTATCTCAGTTAACCTAATCCTTTGAAGGCATGAATAACCCCTCACAGAGAAGCCTCCTCAGACTGACAGTTAACACTAATCATCATAATAGCCACGGCCTCAGATGTATACTTTGTCTGGCTTTGGTTTTGTTCTTTTCCTTACTATGTATGAAGATATGTATTTAGCGTGCATGGGTTATAACTGTGACCAGATTATAGCTACTTCATTCCAACCTCTGGTGCAGAACCCAAGGTTCCATGCACGCTAAATACCCTCAACAGCCTACATCCCTATGCTATGACTAGAGTTTAGTGTTCACTTAAAAAGCTAAGTTCTTTGTGTGAGAAGTGGCTTTCCACTTCAGTGAGTAAACACATGAATAATAAAATAATGTGTATTCTATTATTCATAAAAACATTTTTAAACATCAGGGTATGGATTAAGTCACTAAGTTGAATTAGGCTGTGGAGGAGCAGCTCACATTCAAGATTCCCTCAGTCCCAAAGATTTCAGAAATCTAAATGAAAACTACTATTTGGCAGTTGAAACAATAATGATGATGATGGCTCATATTTCCTGAGCCTTAGTCCTACGCAGACTCAGTGTAACAATTTACATGCTATGTTACTTCACCTTAACCTGCATAACTCTCATATTCCTTTGTCTTACTTTTCTATTGCTGAGACAAAACACCAGGACCAAAGCAACCTTTATAAAAGGATCCCTTGCAGTTCCAGAGGGTTAGTGTAGAAGTAACATTTATTTCCTCAGATGAAATTGTTGCCTTGGAAGACTTAACTGCCTCTGTCTGCTAACCTAGGCCTAGTCCTGGAAGCTTCCATCCTCCCTCCCTGTACAATCGAATCTAGACCTAGAATGGTTTCAGCCTCTGAGACTTGCTACTGAATACGCCCATTCCTGCTTTCCTAGTTCTTTCTGAGCTGTGACTGGCAAGTCAGCTGAGCCCTTCTGGCTCAAACGCCTCTCCAAGCTGACTGATTCCATCTGGCTTTTCTCTACCGGCCTCTCCTGAACTGCTCTGCTTGGCCTCAGACCGACTCTAGCAATCTGTTCTAATCTTCTGGTTCCTTCTCATTCTCCGGCTCATTTCTCTGCAACCTATCTCTATAACTATCCAGGTAAATGCACTGCTCTCTTAAGTGGCCTCCCTTTCCTCTCTTTGTGAGAGTTCGGCATATCCTACTCTGTCAAATCTTTCGCTGATTTGTCTGCCACTCAATTAGACATCACTTTCAGACATGGGTACTTCCTTCTACAAACTAACTTAGCCTTCATTGTTTGGCATTAAAGGGGTGTACCAAGGGTGTGTTTTTATTCCAGCCAGAGGGATTAAAGGTGTGTGCTAAGGCTAAGCCACACCACAACAAGAAACAGCTTTTTTTTTTTTTCAGTAAATAACACAATCTTGGGGTTCATAATGTGATCAAATATCTTGCAACAGGTTAAAGTCCATGATGATGGAGTAAAGACGTGGGAGCAAGTTCATGACTTGATCCACAAGTAAGGGGCAGGGAGGGAACTCTGGGAATGCTGTGTTTTGAAACCTTGAAGTCTGTCCCCAGTAACACAACTCCTCAATCTGGACTAAACTTCCTAATCCTTCCCAAATAGGCCCACCAATGCAGACTAAGTATTTAAATGTATGAACCTATAGAGGTAAATCTCATTCAAACTACCATAGCCTTGTTTGGCAGAGTAGGAGCAAGACAGGAAAGATGCACACAAACCTTGCCTGAGTTACAAGACCAGAGAGTAGCAGAGCTGAGCCCACCTTCCTGCAAGTGAGTGCCAAATCCATGTCCTTAACTGTTGAGCTATTACACACAGCCCGATTTTGTTGTTCAGGTTTTGCTAGACACTAGAGAAAACCATTGTAAGCTTGGATGTGGTTCAAAGCCATTCAAGCTTTACCATTTTCTTCAAGGCAGTACCTGTTTGCCTTGGAGTCAGAAGGCTTGGTCTGGGTTCTTTAAGATTAAGTGGCTTTCAGCCGGTTCAGGTCATTGTCTCTTAAATTCTAAGTCCTTGTCACAGTGACAGGAGTTAGAACAAGGAAACTCAGAAAGAGAGAGAGAGACAGAGAGAGACAGAGAGACAGGCAGAGAGACAGATAGACAGATAGAGAGACAGAGAGAGAGAGATTTAATTGCCCCTAAGAAGTTGTTCAATTCTAAGTGTGGGCGGGATAACTACTTTTAATGACTCATTCATTCAGCCCAGTGAAGTCACTTTTGACCTTGTTTACAGTCTAAGAAGGTCATTCATAGGTCAGCCAATCAGGGCCTGCCACATCCTCAGACCACGAGGCTGTGCTGGTAAAAGTCAGACTTACCCGGTTATTATTTGGCCTGCTAAATTTGCATTGGGCCTTCCCACATTTGCCCACAGCACCTCTTGTTTCCTGTAAGCATAGGCAACTTGGTGTGTTTTTCCTCCTTGCTAAGCAAAAGCCGTTAAGTATGGATTTTTCTTCAGTGAATGCACCAAAGAAACTTCCCTTAAGGTTTCGAGTGAAGCCAGTGGAAGTATTATCCAATCTATCATACTTCTGGAAAGGGCTCCACTGATTTTTATTACACACACAGCCTGAATTCCTTTAAGCATGCTTTTATTCCGGCCACTGGATTGGATTTGTTTAGTGTTTGATTTTCATGGTCTTTAAAGCACTTGCAGGGTAGCAAAGGGAAGGTGTGTGAAACGTGAGGGAAGGATCAGTCTCCACACTGCTGGCATCTAACTGTACCCAGGATTAAGATTACCTGGCTGGGTTAAGTAGAGTCTTGCTTGTAACCACTGAAGTAAAAAAGAGTGAGAAAGGAAACGGAACCTCTCTTTAAAAACAAAGTAGCTATCTATCTCTCCTCCCTTGAAGGCTGCCCCACCCCCACATCTCTTTCTGGTTTCCTGACCTCTGTGGGTATTCCAAAAGAAATGTATATATCTGAGGATTCAAAGCTAACAAATGAAAGAAAACATGGGTCGTTTGTCAGGGATACTTAACTCGGAATGATATCTTCAGCTGTACCCTTTACCTGCGAGCTTCCTAATTTCATCTTTTTTAACTGCTGAATACTATTCCACTGTGTAAATAGCCACATTTTTCCTTCATCAACACTGTAAGAGGCAGAGGTGATGGATGAATAGAGGGAAGCAGTGTGGGCAGCTGCACTTATGACAGCGATCGTGACACAATGTTGTTCCTGTTGTGTCTGGAAGACGGTTTTCTTGGAGCCATCCTTCCCCTCTGGCTCTTAGATCCTTTCTGCCTCCTTTTCCTCATAGAGTTCTAAGCATCATGGACAAGCATGCACAGACAAGTAATCGCCTCGACAATCCCCAGATGACCATATGCGATGTGAGTCCTGCTTGTCCCCATAATGCCGTGAAACTGATGAGTTACTGAGCGAAGCACTCAGGGAAACTGGTCATTTCAGTTAATTAGCTGCTCATTTTAAAGTCAGGTCTTTGCGAAGTTGTGTACAATTGGGTTTTGATCAGATTCGAGGCTCCCCCGACTCCTCTCAAATCATCTTTACCCTGCCAACTTTGTGTTCTTTTCTCTCACATTCTCCCAGTCCAATTTTTCTGGCCTTATGTTCCTGGACATGTGGCCCTCCCCTGCAGCATGGCTGACACACCGTAAGCACCGTATGTTTCTTTTAACTTACTGCTGTATTCTTCCAAACCTTTTTAAATTTATTTTCTCATACAATGTATTTTGATCATGTTTTCGTCTTTTCTAGTTCTCCTAGATCCCTCCTACCTCCTTACCCCTTACCCACCCACTGAACTTCATGTTATCTCTCTCTCCCTCCCCCTCTCAAAACAAACAAAACAAAACAAAAACAGAAAGTCAAAACAAGCAAAAAAAACCAAAATCCCAAAACCCCAAAAACCAAAACCAACCCCCACCCCAAACCCTATAGAATAAAAACTGTCAAATCCAAACAAAATGTCTGCAACAAAGTAAAACAAAAATGGAGGGAGGGTTTTTTTTTCTTGTTTTATTTTGTTTTGCTTGCTTGCTTCTTTGGTTTAGGCAGAATCTCTTTACATAGCCCTGGGTGTCCTGAAACTCACTGTATACACCAGGCTGGCCTTGAACTCACAGAGATCTGCTTGGCTCTGCTTCCCAAATGCTAGGGTCAAAGGCTTGCACAGCTATGCCCTGCTTATCACCACTTTGATTTTCCTCCTGTGGAATCAGATGCCGGGTCTGGACTCTAGGTACTCACGTTTATACTCCTTCACTCCGTATTGGTTCCAATTCTGATATTTTTCATGGGATAAAACTGAATCCAATCTATTTACTTGGGCACTGAAACGCAAAGCCCTGTAGAGGATTAAAAATGGCTTCAAATATTTTGATATTCTTTCCACTGAGACACTGCCTCTTTGCCCCTGCTCTTGAATATAGAGTGATTTGGGAAATGCCTTGATCAATAGACTAAATGTTGCTGTGCTGACTTAGGGTCCTCAAACAACTAAGCCTTCTACTCCTTTCTCACAAGGCACTGAGTGGGAGGTCTGGGATGCCGTATGGGAAGGTCAACTCTGATGATCACCACGCTGGAGTGAGGCTATGGGCAGCCACCGTGTACCACAGCCCCAGAAGAACACAGCCATTCCCTAAAGAGACTGGACTCATGAAAAAAGCCATCTAGAATGCTCTGGAAGCACCCCTCCCCCCAAAGCCAAGTACCATCACTATATGGTCAGAAGATTCATTCTGCCAAGCTCAACTCCAATTTTTAACTCAAAACTTACGAGGTGTACTGGTGACTGCCTTCAGTGCCTAAGCCTCCAGGGAAGAGCTGTAGTTTTGTTAGGGTCTGAACTCTCACTCTGCTCTGAGACATTGAAGCGGCAAGTGAGCCCATGCGGATGAAGAGTTTGTTAGTGCTGGGCTGCACACGCAATAAACACGAAGCAAGTCCAACTGTTATTCACAGCCTATATCAATCCCTCGATTCCACTCCCCGCATCACCGCATGAATCAATCAATAGGGATATATATGGCGGATACTGTTAAGCAGTGGTCCCTTCAATATCAAACACTGTCTCCTGCAAGTTTGGAAACTTTGTTTCTTGAGTTGGTGTCCGTGAGTACAGATGAAAGACATGGTCTAGCTTCCATGTAGCTGGGTGGAGTCACACAGCTAAGTTACATGCTCACACCGCTTAAATAGAAGCCACGGAGTACCTTCTAGGTACTTCTTCTGTTCATAGTACCTGGAGCATAAATATGCTGACTAGGGCCCAAATCCTCCATCTTATCCTGTATTAATGAGGTCTCTGTTCTTAGGTTGGGATGCATCAAGAGAGAAGAACGGCAGACCCTGGGCACTGCCTTCACAGTCCTGGATTCTGTTTTCTGGGTGTTTTCATATGAGCGAAAGAATGTTGAGGACTCGAGGTTGTCTTGGTTAGTTTGGTCTTGGTCAAACATAGTATTAGTTAACTTTCCATTCCTCCAGTGTGTGCATTGGTACCGATGATAAGGCAGACAAAACATAGTCCTTCCTGTTCCCTTCAGCTCTTAGTCCTGAGGAAGATTGGGTGAAAAGAATAACGAAGGGATATGGGCAAAATGTTTCGTATGCCGAGTAAAGTTTGCCCTTGGGTTATTCAAATGCCGATTTCTCTGTCCTCTTGTCTTGTTTCAGACAAGCCACAGTATTGTAATGTTTTTACCAAGAACCTCCTGTCTCAAGTATGTGTAAATAGTTCTTACCATTTATTCTCTGCCTTGCCAATGCTGATCACTCAATGGCTGGACAGAATAGCGAGTAGGTTGGGGTGTCCACTAGTGAGAGGAAGGAGAGAGGGAGAGGGGGATGAGATGGGAGGATGGAGGAATTAGAGCCATGAAAGAAGGGTCTGGGGGCTGGGGATTTAGCTCAGTGGTAGAGCGCTTACCTAGGAAGCACAAGGCCCTGGGTTCGGTCCCCAGCTCCGAAAAAAAGAACCAAAAAAAAAAAAAAAAAAAAAAGAAGGGTCTGAAGAGCCAGGTCAATAATAATGGGGCTGGGAGGTAGCCAGATTAGCATAGAAGTTTCAGATACAAAATTTAACTGCTCAGCTATTGAGGTACAGTTTTAAATAAATCTTGGATTCTCTGTGAAGTTATTGGGGATTAGCATGAGGTAAATAAATACAGCCTATCCACTTGATTAATTCACGGTTTATAGTTTATATTAAGAGTAATTCCTTTACAAAGGGATACTGACAAGATGGGACAAATGTCCACCTCACATCTCACTATTCAGGGACCCTTCCTCATCATCTCACCTTGCCTTCACGGTGGTCCTGTGAAATAATGGCGGTCAGTATTGCTTAACACCGTCTTAGAAAAGGAGGGAGTGGTTCAGAAAGTCTAGGACATTTGGTTAGGGTTAGCATGGTGAAAGGGAAGCCCCAAATCTATGGCATTCTTCTCTAGTCTTGGCCATTCACCATTTCTGCTACTTCATACTGCAATAAGGAGGGCGCCGTGGACGTGAACTAATGAGATGACTTCCTCTAGGCTTTGGTGGATTAGTAGCTATTGAAAGACATAGAATGGGAAAGAGGGAAGGAATTCCAGGAGGTGGGAACGTGAGCAGAAGTGACCCAGGACAGCCTGAGTTATACAGGGAGGCTCTGTCTTGAAACACGCCCCGCCCTGACCCGGAAAAATTTCTTTACTTCAAAAAAAAAAAAATAACAAAACCCAAGACCAAAACATGTGTGGGTGTTTTTTTGTCTGCCTGTATGTCTGCTCAGTGTCCTTAGAGGCCAGGGGGCATCACTGGATCCCCTGGGATTAGAATTACAGACAGTTCTAAACTAGCAGGGATTAACTGCTGTTAACCGCTGAGCAGTCTCTCCGGCTCAGGGCCTGAGATTCTTGCACACCTTTCATGTATGGAGCCGCACTACCCAGAGCTTACCTTCAGCTCTCTGCTGGAGTGTTTGCACCACGCTGCTGATACAGTAATGAGAGGACAGGAGGATGATGTGGCATTTGGTGACCAGGCCTGAATCTAGGATCTTCCACTACCGCCCCTTTTCCAGTGAGCACTCATCCTGGCTCCAAGCCAACCATGTGCGAGAAAAACTTGAAATTCAAAGCATCTAGCCACTCGCGGCTTCATGGTGGTGAGCCTTTCAGAAAATGAGACGTCTCACAGCACTGTAACAGCTCTTTCATGCCCCATGGCCAAATCCCAACCACTTTCCAGGCGTAACTTCTTGACGCTTTCTTGCATTCCTCCTCCGTACTCTCTTCTTGTAGCAAGTTGCCGAAAGCTGTCTTTATTCCAACATGCCCCTATGCTATTTGAACCTCTCTAACCTGCTTCATACATCTCTTAGATCTACAGAGCTTGGCACAGCCATGCATGTACAGCATACAAGAATGGAATATGTGATTAATATATCGGCGACATGGTCATAAGCTAAAGTCACCCGAGTAAGGAGCCAACTGAAGAGGAGTCCTGATTGCCTTCATGTGGGAAGACCGCCTCCCGGTGGGCGGTGCCTTCTGTGGGCTTGCTGGAAGGAGGGCGGTCTGCTTTGCCCACGTGGCTTGCTTCCTGCATCAGAGTAGGTTCAGCCTGTTGTTGCTGCTGTGATTCTTTGGCTGACGTTAGAACTAGTGTTGCCAGGCTTTAATCTTGGACGTAAAGACCTGCAGCTCTCTAAGAACCTCACAGGTTCTCGGTGCCAGGTCGGGACGACTGAGGCACCTAGCCGTGAGGACTGAGCCTCTCAGATCTGAGACAACTATTGTTACTACTTTAACGTAAGCTAATTTAATAAATTATATTATTATGTTTATTTATATAATTAAATTTTATAAATTATATATGTAATTCATAGAAAATTATAAGCAAGGGGTTGGGGATTTAGCTCAGCGGTAGAGCGCTTGCCTAGCAAGCGCAAGGCCCTGGGTTCGGTCCCCAGCTCCGAAAAAAAAAAAAAAGAAAAAGAAAATTATAAGCAAAACATATAAAAGTATACATAAATATAACTAATATAATATATTATGTATAAACAATTATATCCATATATTTATTATATAATATTATAATATAAACATACAATATATAATATTTACATATTCAAACATATAATATTTACATATTTAAATATATAATATAAACATATTATATAATATGCAATGTTATATATAATGTATTATATATAAATATATACATAATATATAACATATATAATACATGTAAATATATAAATGTGTATGAATAATATATAACCCAAACCATATATAAATATAATATATAATGTTATATATTATATAACATATAAATAAGTTTATAATTATATAAAAATATATAAAGATGGCTTAGCAGGTACTAAGTCAATCAGGTGCCTACAGTCAAGGTTGATGCTCTGAGAGCTATGTCCAGGGCCCATGTGGTGGAAAGAGAGAACCAACTCTCACACATTGTCTCCTGTTCTACTCAAACATATTATGGCACATAACATGACACATGAACACATAAATAAATAGACAGATAACTGTAATTAATTATTTTGAGACAAGGTCTCACTATGTAGCCCTGGCTATCTATCTATCTATCTATCTATCTATCTATCTATCTATCTATCTATCTATCCACCTATCCATCTCAGGAGAGCCCTGACTGATACAATTGAGATAAAAAGAGAAACAAAAAAAAAAAAAAAATGCCTAAAACAAACGGAATGTTTTCCTCAAACGTGTTTGTCTCTTATCACCTTTCTCAGTTTGCATAATAATTATATGATGTTGAATCAAGCAAGAAAATGGAAAACGCAGCTACACAAGGTGAGAGACACTTGTCAGCTCCATGTTTATCTAGCCAACACTGAGGGCAGAGTTGGTAAGACAAAGACAGTCAGGGTCACTGGAGGTGATGTCCTCTCAGCCTTTAGGAGTGTGGCTTCCGGAGTCTGAGGAAGGCCTGCAGTGCTTACAGAGAAACCCTTGGGCACGGCAGCTTTGGGGTTCTTCCACCAAGGTGAGCTCTTTAAGTGGGAATGGGGCAGAGCTGGAGGGAAACCTGCACTTTTCCTAGATTGACGTGTCTAGCTCATGAATGCTCATGGTGGGAAAATCCACTGTTGTTCTAGTCTCAAGAAAACCAAGTTCCAGTGAACTCAGGGTTTTCCTGTATCGATGTGAAAGAAAAATTCTCCGGTGATGGCTCATGTACAGGGTTCAGTGCCAAGAGAAAGAGAGAAACAAAAACCAGGCAAATAACAAGAAGTGTCAGATCAATCCGGCTCTGATTTTATCCTCCCAAAAGAATTCTCTGCCAATAATTGATTTATAAATAGTTCTCTTCACAGGAACCCATACTGTGCTCAGTGTGTTTATCCTCTGTGCGGAGACTCAGTTAATATGTGGCATCTGAAGGCTTTTGCACATTACACACTCTTGTTCTTAGCAAGTGGACAGGCCGGGTGTACACCTCTTCTCCTTTTCTTTGCGGGTTTAAATGAAATCATTGGCCCCCGCTTACTTCTCTCAATTTTATTTTCCCATTAGGAAAGAAGACGGCTCGGATGAATGTGCGGGAGGAAATGCACCAGGAAATCCCAAGCAGGGCGCAATCAGTCACCATTAATGCTCGGAAGGATGAAAGCTACTTGAAGAAATACAGCCACTTATGGACGGACGGTAAAATTGAATTCATGAAGCAGTGCCTTCTCCATGGGCGATTTCTCGGAGCTGAAGCCCCAGAATTGCACGCTGGCTGTGAGTGTCAGGCTTCCCCTCCACAGTTAGCACACTTTAAAGAACAGGTATTGGATTTTAGCTGAATCTGGCACCATTGTTTTCAACTAGACAGACAGATGTTAAACTATAAAATATTTTGAGATACAAAGCTCTTGCATTAGGAGATATTTCCCCCCTCTTCTAGAGTCATTGTCTATGAAATATCATGTGAATGAATTGACTACTTTAAAAATGGGAAGACATTTAGTAGATAACTTCTAGTTGGCCTTTTTAAAAAACAAAGAAGGGCTGGAGAGATGGCTCAGTGGTTAAGAGCACTGATTGCCCTTCCAGAGGTCTTGAGTTCAAATCCCAGCAACCACATGGTGGCTCACAACCATCTGTTATGAGAGCTTATGCCCTCTTCTGGTGTGTCTGAAGACAGCTACAGTGTACTTATATATAATAAATAAATCTTAAAAAAAAAAACAAAGAAAAATGTAATAAAAGTGGAGTTTGATATTTAAGGAACATTTGCTTAAATTAACCAGGTAGCCTATAGGTAGAGTAATTTGAATCTGATGAAGGAGGGTTGGGATAACACAAATTGTTTGATGAGAGCATCCTCCTAGAATTCTAGTGTAACTCAAATAATAAGTATTCTAACGCATTTCTTGTGTGCTTATTTTTAGCCTCATATTCTGTAAGCTAACAGGGAGTTGCTTTCATGCATGTGGAATGCAATTCTCTCCCTGTACAAACGTGACACGATGCTCGCCCCTCTGCTTTGATTGCATTTGCGCGTTCATTAATGTATCGAAATGTGTAGCATCCCCCAAGTTTTTACAGGCTTGTTCCTAATTAGCGGTTGGCATGTTCTCACATCCCATATCAGGACAGCCAGCCAGGGCTAGTTAGTTACACAGAAAAAGTTACACAGAGGAAGGGAAGAGGGATTTCTGCTTACTTGGTTCCGAGGGGGGCGGGGTCTGTTCAGTTTCAAGTGGGCTGAATGGAGAGCCCGGACGCTGTAGGCAGGAGCCCTCTGCGTCTGCTGCTTGAGCTACTGAACTAAAATGTCCAAAGAGATTTATGCAGGCATCAGTCATATTCCTTCAGAAAGAGGTTTCTTCTACAAGAAACAATAGACATCTCTCTTCGTAACTGGTCCCCAAACTATAAAGCAAAGAGACTCTTGGGCACTTAAACGTGGTCTGGATATTTCCAGTGTACTTTTAAGGTCTGTCAGTGATGTTGTGGTAGAAAGGTCTACAATAAGGAAATGGCTTCTTATTTTTCTTAGTCCCTGTCATCTGATATGAGTGAATTAATCAGAGGGTATTTCCTCAAAGGGCTTAAGTCTAATAATTATGCAGTCTGTCTTTGCAGCCAATCAGGATATGCTTACAAGGCTTAAAAAAAAATCAGAAGTTAGAAATAAGTGCACAGGGCTAGTAGTCAGTAAAAGAGAGAAAACTTGTCAAGTTAAACAAAATGTTTGAAATCCTATTTTTGTTTTTATGGATTAACGAGTGGAAAGAATCACTTTGCATTTGCTTTGTGTATCCTCATTCCCTGTCTGATAGGGTTTATATGTATATCCAACGAGATAAGCTCATGGACCTTAAAAACTTTTCATTTAAAACCTTTTTTTGAGTTAGGTTCTTATTATGTGTTCAGGTCTTGGAACTCATAACCTTCTTGACTCAGCCTTCTAAGTGCCGAAATTAGAGATGTGTGCCACCAGTCCCAGATAAAACGTCGTTCAAAAAATTTTAAGCGGGTTGGAGAGATGGTGGTTAAGAGCACTCACTGCTCTTCCAGAGGTCCTGAGTTCAATTCCCAGCAACCACATGGTGGCTCACAACCATCCCTAATGGATTCTGATGCCCTCTTCTGGTGTGTCTGAAGACAGCGACAGTGTACTCACATATATAAAATAAAAATAAATCTTTAAAATAAAAAATGTAAATGCAATTAAATGAAAATGATTTGGTTGGCATTCCTTTCTGATAATAGTTGCATCCCCATCCCAACTATTATTATTAATTATTATTATTATTACTGTTATTGTAGTAGTTTCAATTTTCATGTGTATGGGTGTTTTTTTCTGCATGTATGTTTGTGTACCATGTGCATGTAGTGCTCAGGAGGCCAGAAGAAGATGTCAGATCCCCTGGGACTGGAGTTACAGATAGTTGTGAGCAGCCTTGTGGGTTCTGGGAAATGAACCCAGGTCTTCTAGAAGAGCAGTCAGTGCTCTTAAACTCTGAGCCACCTCCCTTCCCTTCTAAATGCATAACTTTCTTTTGGAAGTGATCAGTAGGTGATACATTTAAAGATCTCTCAACTCTCATGCATGCAGATGAGTAGTTCCCAGGGCTGCTGTGCTTGAGGAAGTCTCACCTGGTAGGGACCTGGGCCTGTTCAAGAGCCGCTGCAGGGAAGTATTACAGATAGGATATGATTGAGCCCAGATTTTTGAACAGTAAACACATTTGAGTCCCAACTGGAATAGGTGAGATTTGCTGTCTGAAGCGGGGTTTCTTTGGAGAAGAACTGCTGTGGGAGGAGCAGTGGGTACTACTCATGACAGGTCAATGGTAAACACACTGACCTGCCACATGGCCTCAACTCTGCCCCAGAAAGCTTCACTGTGTGTGTGTGTCCCACACAGATCATGTTTAACTCCACTAAGTAGACGCTGTGGGTGTCCAGGATTCTAAACGCTCTGCTTGACTATGTCATGGTTTATCTGTGTGGTGGGTTCCTTTCTGCAATCACATCCCAACGAAGAATCTTTCCTTATGTTCAAGATCAATTAGAATGCAGAATCTAAGAGCACAGTTTAAAAATTCGCATCTGAGCTGTGGCATAGAGCATTTGGACTCCGGAGGGAAAGCAAAGATCTACTTTAGAAGAAAATGTGAATAATAACAGGAAAAATAAACTGAGCTTTTACCATCAATTTTTATATTCAAGAATCAAGTTCCTTGGACCTGCGAGATGGCTCATGAGATGAAGGGGAGCTACATGTATGCTGTGGCATGTGTCATGTACATACAAGTATGCTCGATAAATAAATGTGACAAAGATTTTTTTTTAAATAAAATACAGGGTACATTCAGAAAAAGTTCCTAAATAATCCATGAGCTTCCAGCATTCTCTGTCTACCACCAACTCTCCCCGCTGCCCCATACTCGGTCATTCTCTGAGTAAATATTTAATTGAATATCATGTATGGGGACAGTTGTTGACAACAAATAAAATGGGAAAATAAGGCAGGAGTTTGAGGGGCCAATGATGTGAGCTGAATGTCTTATGTGTCCTCTACAGGACTCCATGGGGATCTCAGGGTTCCCCTACATTCCCAAACATATGTAGACAATGTTACCCCAGAAGACGTGGGTTATTAAACAAAAAGCCATAGAAAGGTTGAGGCAACATGGTGCCGATGTAGATTTCTAAAACAAGAGAGCTAAGATCACAGCTACTGGATATTTGGGGAACCACGAGTTAGCCATAAATATGACTATGATGTAATTTGTTATAGAATCATCTCTGATAAAATGCTGCTTTTGCATGATTCTGCATACATATATCCTTGCGTCAACCTTTTATCTGGAGTGAATAAAGTATTTCCATCTGCGTGTACTCCCCATTCCTTATGTAAATCCCTGGACCATCACAACCCTCCTTCTTTGGCTTCAGAGCTGGGATCTGACACAATGCCCTCCTCCCCAGCCTCTATCCCTCACACTCTCCTGCCCCATATTTCACAGATGCGCGGTTGATACAGTTGTCCAATTTAGGGCTGAACATTCAGTAGTCATCAATCCTCAGTACTTAACCAGTCAAGAGTTTCTGCATTAACTGTTGCCCACTGCAGACGGGAGCATCTCTGTTCAGGGCTGAGAACGACACTAATCTAAGGGTATAAACCTGACTATCTAGGAGGCAGTCTGACAGCTGTGCACTTAGTAAGATACCAGTATCATGCACCCCATGAGGACTCGTGTGCTTTTGCTCAGGTTTACCACAGGAGGCACGAATTCCTTCCTATGACACGTAAAGTAGTTCGTCACTCCAGTAAGGGTTGTACAGTAATCACACCATGGGCGCATCCCGCCTGGAAGGTTAGTTATAGATCTCAGGGTTTGATGACAGCTAATACCGTTGGTGGCTTTTGTCCTCTAGTGCCTTCATAGCCTGTTATAGCACTATGAAAGCTAGCCAGCAGGGAGCAAGTCTTCAGGTCAGTTTCAGCTTGGTTTCTTTTTGTCCTGTAACCTAAGTATATTGCACCTTCTGCCATAAGGCCTTACCATAAAACTCTTAGCATCCGAGTGGGAAAACAAGACCAATAGTCAGTAGTCTGTGTTGTTCTGAGGACTCTTGGGCCACCCTGACTGGGATGGTTTACATATCCTCAGCCAAGGAAGTGGCACTATTAGAAGGTGTGGCCTTGTTGGAGGAAGTGTGTCACTGTGGAGGTGAGCTTGGAGACCCTTCTCCTAGCTGCCTGAGGATGCCCAGTCTGTTCCTGGCTTTCTTCAGATGAAAATGTAGAACTCTCAGCTCCTCCTGTACCATGTCTACCTGGATGCTGCCGTGCTCCCACTTTGAGGATAATGGACTGAGTCTCTGAACCTGTAAGCCAGCCCCAATTACATGTTGTTGTTTATAAGACTTGCCTTGGTTATGGTGTCTGTTCACAGCAGTAAAACCCCAACTAAGACACTGACTTATACTCGGGTATCAACTGTCTCGCACTGAGATTTTTTTGTTAATAACCCATGTCTTCTTCGAGAACATTGTGTACCCATGTGGGATACCCCTGTTCAAATTCCTTTTAGAAATAATTACAGTTTTCAATTAGCTTTAAAAGTAGTGAGTTCCTGTATATGTTTCTCACATGGCTTTAGTTTGGCTAACTCACTCTCAGCCCATCTTCCCCTCTGTCCTCTCAGTCCCATTTCTGCTACTCAACCTCTAGTCCCCAGTGTCCCCTGCCCCCTGCCCCCTTTCATATCATGTGTACTGACTGCTTGTTTCCTGATGGGCCTAATGGTGCACATCTATAATGCCGGCATTCAGAAGACTGAGGCAGGAGGATGCCTTGAGTATCATGCTAGCCAGAATTAGAGTGAGACTTTGCTTAAAACCAGACAAATACACAAATTAAAAGGCATTGCTGTGCTGTTTTATAACTGCACAGGTGGGCTGTTAGAGCGGTTTTGGGTTTAATCATAGCTCTTGGTTGACCATAATAGTTAGCAGTGGAATGAAAGCTTCTTGACTTTGCCCTGAGCTAACCCACCAGTGTGCAATCTTAGGTGTTTAGTTTCTTCAGAAGACAAACAAGCCAGGGTAGAGACCAGGTTGGCCTCTGGGCATCCCAAACTTGCTTGCCATGGGTACTCACCTGAAGCTTTCATTTAATCACTTGAGGATCTGGTTCAAAGGCAGCTTCTGGCTTAGTAGGTGTGCAGTGGGGATGGATTAGTACTGGCCCTTGCTTGTTCAAGGGCCATAACTTTCTATTCCCTTCTAAGATTCTACATTAAAAAATGAACAATTGGGCTGGAGAGATGGCTCAGAGGTTAAGAGCACTGTCTGCTCTTCCAGAGGTCCTGAGTTCAATTCCCAGCAACCACATGGTGGCTCACAACCATCTATAATCAGGTCTGGTGCCCTCTTCTGGCCTGCAGGTGCATACATGCAGGCAGAAAGCTGTATGATGTATACATAATAAATAAATGTTTAAAAAAAATGAACAATTTATACTGGACACAGTGACTCACGCCTGTAATCCCAGCACATGTGACACTGACATACAGGATCACCAGGGGTTTGGGGCTAGCCTGGGCCACATATCTAGTACCAGGCCAGCTAGAGATACATAGCAAGACATTGTCTCAAACAATAACAACAGACAAACTAATGAGACAGGCTTCACATTGGCAGTTCAGGAGACTAGGCCTAAATCTGTTCTAAGAACTGAGCAATTCCAGGCAAGCTCAGGCTTCAGAAGCTGCCCTACCACCTGGCCTGAGACAAGGACAATGGGTCAGCAGCAGTTTCCAGACTTCCTCGGCAACAGTTTCCAGACCTCCCCAGCAATGGTTCTGGAATGTCCCTAGAGATAAAGCCAACAATAGAGGTCACCTACCTCTCTCTGGAATTCCCATAATGTGCTTTAAATTGAGCCTGTAAGCTCATGTTGGGGTCTCCATCTTGGAATGGGAGACCCCAGCATGCTGGACTTCTGCAGAATAAAACACTCTTTGCTTTTACATACTGAGTCTGAGGTATCATTCTTTAGAGAATCATGGAACTTTACAAAGCAAAGCAAAGCAACAACAAAACCCTCCTGCTCAATCCAGCAGGCTCCGAGAGAGTGAGATGGAATTCTTTTCAATGGCGATCACAGCAGAGGGGCCGTGAGGGTGCTTGGGAGATGGGGGTCCAGGCCCAGGGAGATGGGAGTGAGTGAGCCATGCTTGTCAAAAGGAAAGGCTCTCAATCTGAGTTGGGTTGGAGGTGGGGCTTGGGGTGAGATAGGGGTTGGAGTGAGGCGAGAGAAGAATCCAAGAGAATTTGCAAAGAGAATGGGATCTAATTCCCTATTGTGTTTAGTCCCTAATTGGGACTCAGCAGAACAACACGGGCCCCATATCTCTTCAATACTTTTCACAGGGAGCCACTGTAAAACTTCAGCATCTCTGAATTTAATCCATTACAGGCTCCTATACTTAATGAAATTATAACAATCCAACAAATGACATAATTGCCATAAATACTGCTTTAATATAATTATGTGTAGCTCACTGGAACATGCTATTGCATTCCACAATATAATTATGACATGTGCTGTTATCAAATCCCTTATCGAAGGCATGCAACGAATGCAGTTAACATGTTAATCAGGTGTTAGGGTTTCCACCTGACAATGTCCCAATTTAACAAAATGATAGGATCGTAAACATATTTTTCAGGGGGCTAGGTGTGAGGGATTGGGACGAGAGTAGAAGAGACCACAGTCAGTATTATCGGAAGTGAGACCTCTGGATGACTCTCTGTGAATCCCTGAGGGTAGTTAAGATGCAGTTACCTTCCCATATATGCTGGTTTTCTATCGCCTTTTGGATGGTTTCATTAGGATAAACCCCCTAAACCTAGGTGGGCACTTTGTTTTTTTAGGCCTATAGTTATACAAGGTAAGAGCATTTCAAGAGAGCTATTTCAAAGGAAACCTGTTTTCTTGGGCTTGTCTGTCCCAGACTCCATTGGGAACACTGGAAACTTGGCTGTATCTGCTCCTTAGCTTGTGGGAGGACTGCACGGGCCTCCTATGGTAGGCGGTCACAGCTACAGTTGGCTTCTGAAACCCTCAAGGAGCTGAGCATTCATTGTTTTCAAGGCATAGTCTCATGCATCCCAGCCTGGCCTTGAACTCAGTAAGTCACCGACTTTGAATTTCAGGTCCTCCATTTTCCAAATGCAGGGATTATGAGCATGTGTTACCATAGCCCATCTCTGTGGTGCTGAGGATCGAACCGAGGGCCTCATGTATGTTAAATATGTATGAACTGAACTGTGTCACCAGCCCTAGAAAGCCGAGTTGTTGAAGGAACATCTGATGCTGGCAGGTGAGTACCACTTTCTTCTTTTCTGAGGCAAGAGCTGTTTGTTGACCCGTGATATCCAAACATCCCAAATTGATGACCAGCTTCACTGGACAGCCATGCTGGAGACGTCCTTCAGCATCACCGAGATCAAAGCTTTTCTCTCTCGCTTCTAGCCTGTGGCATGACCAGAAGCAACAAGTCACATGTCACAATGGCAGCTATCACCAAGGGACAACTGCTATCTTCATGGGGGTCCGCTTTTTCTGAATTCCACTTTCTCAGTGGGGATACTGAGTGTGAGTAGCTCAGGGTAAGTCAGCAGCAGCTCCACAGCCCCAGGATTCCAGCTAAGGGCCTCCAGAATGGAAGGCCTCTGATCTACGTATTCGGAACTCCACTGACATTGCTTTATCCAGAACATCAAGATTGGCATGAAGCAATTCCTAAGTAAGATTCAATTGCTGACTGATTCTAAGATATGGTGGGATGAAGAAGTGACATCAGGGTTTTGTTCACACCACCCATGCTGGCAGACGGCAAGAAGCTGTGGTATTTATGTCGGGAATCTGTTGTTTAGCTTTAGAGAAATCTGTAAACCTGAAAGAGGTGAAAAACTAGGGACCTTTCAAAGTATGATTGCTTACTTCCCAATTTCAATCTTCCAAGTAGTCTAATACTTCCTGGGACAAAGACAGTTTACTATAGAAATATTTTCTTTGAAGATGCAATTTGAAGACGAATTTCTCGTGCCCTCATTTATGAATGCATTGTCAACAAATCACACACGTTTATTCAACTTGTCCAAATAAAAGCCCAATAAGGCTCAGAAATAGATTTCTCAGCAATTTGACTTTCTGATGCAGGGGAAGGCAGCAAAGAGCTGGCTGCTTCATTCATTCTCCTTGGATTAAAATTCGGTCAAAGAAAGAGGCATGAGGAAATTTAGGGGGCAGTAGACTTGTCTGTATCTTTGATTGTGTTGACAGAGCCTTGGATATATACATTCGTAAAAACGTGAATTGCATGTTTAAACAAGTGCTGCCTATTGCAGGTCAATACAATACAAATAAATTGTATTAAAGCAATACAGTTAATAGACAAAAACCAAAGTGGAACCAGACTGGCTCTTTAGGAAAGTCATTAAATCATTTGAGACAGGATCTCCCTATGAAGTCCACACTGGCCTCAAACTCCTGCCTCTGTCTCCTTCAGGTTGTGGGAATATAGGTGTGTACCACCATGCTCACAAACTTTGTGTGTGTGTGTGTGTGTGTGTGTGTGTGTGTGTGTGTGTCTGTGTGTGGAGGGGTGACTTTGGAGGCTAGAAGTGGACATTGTGTATCTATCCTATTGCTCTCCACCCTATTTTTTTTTGAAACAGACTCTCCCACTGGCCTGGAGTTTATTGATATGCTAGACTGGCTAACCAGCCAGCCCTTGGGATTCTGGGGGCTCAGATTGTCTTCAAGGGTGGATCTCTCCCTCTCCTTGTTCTCCTTATTCCTCTTCCCCTCTCCTCCTGTCCTTCTCCATTCCCTCATTAAACACACATGCCCACGCACATGCACACACACACATACACACACATATGCACACACTCTTCGCTTTAGATTTTGAAACCGTTTTGTTATTTCAAAAGGGAAAATATGATACGAAGAAGACAGAGTCTTTCCTTATTACGGTCACTTGGAGTCAGCTATGAAAGTGAAGACGCTCACTTAGAATTTGAAGTGGCTGCCTTTGCCTCCCATTCATTGAGATGGGTAAATGTTTGGAGGGAGTTAGGAGGGATCTACGCGATACAAAGAAAATGTGACAGGATGGCCTGCAAAAGTGCAAAAACTTGTTTGCATGGTGTGTGGTTAAACACACAGCCTGCTTGTCTGAAGAGCTAAAGAGTGTGGTTAGTGGGTTCATATGCATTGTTCCTGGGTCGAGAGAAGTCATTAAAATAATATGTCTTCATTATTGGTTCCTCTAGGAACTGCACTTTATGAAGCTTCAAGCATCCTGGTGACAGAAAGTTAGGGAAAACTAAGGGGACATGGGGAGGGAAAGAAAACTCTGCTCTGGAGTCTGACAGAGGTCTGAGCGGCAGAGAGACAAAACTTACAGTACAATTAGAAAATTCACCCTGAAGTTTGCCCGCATAGAGGCATTATCCCTGTTATAGAGAGACATTTCAAACTTATATGAACAGAGAAAGAACAGCTGAGGGAGTTCAGGGACTGGGACCTTGAAAACTAGCAATTCTGTTTCTTCTCTTTCACAACTAGTCCTGTCTTGGCTGGAAGCCACATATGTCCTCAGTTCTGTTGGCAACTATGTCCTGGCTGGAGGCCTGCTAGACCAAAATATTAAGAGACACTGGTTCGCCTTCTGGTTTTTTGTTTTTATCGTTCTCCTTTACATAGCAGCATTTTTTTAAAAAAAATAATGTGACACTCTATGTATTTGTTATAAATGAGCTCACACTTTCTCCTAAGGGAATACAAGGAGGAAAAGCAGTCATGTGGCCCTGGAAACATAGGAAGGTAGTCAAGTCAGGGTCACAGGTATGGCTGGTCCCTGGACAGCTCCCACCTCTCCATGGGAGGAGCAGGTGTCATTGCCCTCTTCTCAATGGCTGCTACAGCAGAACTCTCAGCTGTCTTGCCCAACACTAGGGCATTTTGTGAGGACATGATGATAGAGGGAGGCACAACTTCCCGGCGGCCATCATGAGTACAGTAGTAATTGTTGGGCAGCTTGTGACTGGGGCCCACAGGAAGCTTCGGAGGTGGCTGGGTCCACTTGGTGATCTCCAGGTAGCGCAGCTGCAACTTCTCCTGCCGGTCTTGCCCAGACGCCCAGTTCAGCAGCTTTTGGATAGTGCGAGTAGTGGACGCCATATTCGTTCTGCTCCGAAGGATGCGGGTGACGACTCTGCCCCGAGGGTTCCTGGGTACTCTACGTAGCAGCATTAGCAAGCAGCTGCTTGGAAGCTCTGGATGATCAGACCTCTGGAAGATGTGTCCGGAACTCGGGTCCTGATGATGATGCAAGGTGCATGAGAACTCACCGACTAGCTCCCCAACCCCATGCCTCAACCCAGTGACGTCTGCTTAACTCCTAGAGTGACAACTCCTTGGGAATTTCTCTTAACTGCTCACTTGGAATAAAATGCTTCCTGAAGCTTCCCTTTCTGTGGCCCATGAAATGCAGTCATGAGATAACCGAAGAAGAAGTCACTGGTTGGAGTGATTTTAGTAGCCATTGATTGACACATTGATCAGCACTCTTACTCCTGATATTGCTCACCTGAGGCGAGAAAGGCGCTGTCACAGTCAAGCAAACTCCTTTATCTGCTTCTCCATGTTATCAATAAGAACGTTAAAAAATTCCCTGTGTAAGGTCTCCATATATATGATCTATGTGTACTTGTTTCTTTTCAGATGTAATTTCTGTGATTTTTTTTTCTGGGAATCATACAAACAAAACCATACACTTCGTTTACATCAAAAGAAAATGTCTGTGCTGGCTAGTTTTATGTCAATCTGACATAGGCTGTAGTCATTTGAAAGATGGAAATCTCAATTGGGAAAATGCCTCCATAAGATCTGGCTTCAGACAAGCCTACAGGATGTTTTCTTCATCAGTGATGGATGTGGGAAGGCTCAAACCATTGTGGGTGGTGCCACCCCTGCGATGGCTTTTATAAGAAAGCAGGGTGAGTAAGCCACGTGAGCAAGCCAGTAAATAGTATGCTGACTAAAGTTATGTTTTAAGTTTAAATTACTATGATTAAGACATCTATGAAACAAAAATGCCTCTAACTAGTAAGTTCCCAAGGACAGGTAACTTCCTGGAATGCTGGGGTCTGTTGTTCATGTAAGATAATAAGCCACGTGCTTTCACTTCTGTAAACAAGCTTGGTTGCCCCAACTGCCCACACATAGGTGGGAGCTCTGTAAGCAGGAAGTACGTGAGGATGTATGCTTTACCCTGAGAGGACAAAGGCAAGAAGTGTATAGTCTTGTGGGTTTTTCCTTTACAAGCCCCAGATTAATGTAATTTGTGGCCTCACTCTGGGAATCTCTGGTATGGACTGTAGCCAGTGTCAGTATTTAATAAAATTTGCTTCAAATTTGGCTAAAAATCTGTGGTAGTGGTCATCCCTCCATGGCCTCTGCATCAGCTCCTGCCTTCAGGTTCCTGCCCGACTTGTGTTCCTGTCCTGACTTCCTTCAGTGATGAACAGTGATAACAGAAGGGTAAGCCAAAGAAACCCTTTCTCCCCAATTTGCTTTTTGGTCATTGTGTTTCATCTCTACAAGAGAAACCCTAAGTCAGTCTCCTAATATTACTAAAATTTTTAGAGAGTCTCACCAGAGTTGCCACATGTTGAAACTGTGCAAATTGTGGTTCCCTCTTTGAAATCTAAGTCATTAATGATAGAAGGCAAAAATTGTTTTAAAACTTAATGACAATTTTGTTAGAATTTGAAAGAAAAACCCCAGGGAGGGCAAACTGTAAATCTTGGCGTGCCCAGCCTTTGAGGTAGTCATGGCATGTCAAAAATGAGCTGGTGTGTGTGTGTGTCTGTCTGTCTGTCTGTCTGTCTGTCTGTCTTTCATTCTTGACTCCAAAGAGCTCCTGAACAGGTGGCTGGGAGTGCAACCAGCCAGGAGCATAGAGCAGTGTAGTCAAAACTAGATCACTTGAAAGTCTTACCAGGAGTGGAAGAAGGTCACTGTTTTCAACCTGATTGCACTGTACAAAGCCCACCTGGTCAGTTTATCTGGAAAACTCCCCGAGAAGTAAGCTTCTGAGAGTAGCATATGTCAGCTTTCACCACATTTTATGTAGTGTTTGCAAAATCACTGTATTGTAAAAAAATATATTTTAATATTATATTATAATAAATAATTATTTCACAATGCTTTCTCTTTGTTTCACAATCACTTCGATGTTATGCAAAGGAATCTGAGACTATAACCTCGACTTCTGTCTTTATGAACAGTGAAAGATTCGAGTGAAAGTACGAGTTTTATTTCTCTTTTCCTATTTTGGGGAAGACTTCTTTTTTTTTTTTTTTAATTTTTTTTTTTGGTTCTTTTTTTTTTTTTTTTTCGGAGCTGGGGACTGAACCCAGGGCCTTGCATTTCCTAGGCAAGCGCTCTACCACTGAGCTAAATCCCCAACTCCTGGGGAAGACTTCTTTGGCTGGTTTATTTTTTCCTTTTATTTTATGCGTATGGGTGTTTTGCCTCTGTTTATATCCGTGTACCAACTTTATGTCTCGTGCCTGAACAGGTCAGAAGAGGGCATTGGCTTCCTGGGGACTGGGGTTAGAGATAGATGTAAGGCAAGTGTGGGTACTAGGAATCAAACCTGCGCCCTCTGGAAGGGCAGCCAGTGCTTTTAACTACTGAGCCCTTTCTGCGCTCTCTCTCTCTCTCTCTCTCTCTCTCTCTCTCTCTCTCTTATCCCTCTCTCTCTCCCTCTCTTTCTCTAGGATATTTTTGACTGGAGAGATAGATGGCCCCATGGTTAGGAACATATACATCATAATCAAATACATTCTAGACGACCTGAGTTCAGACCCAGAAGCCATGTCGGGCTTCTCAACTGCTTGAAACTCCAGTTCCAGGACATCTGATGTCTCCATCCGCCAGAAGAAATGTGCACTCATGTATGTGCGCGCACACACACACACACACACACACACACACACACACACACACACACACACCACAATTAAAAATAGCAAAAATGAATCATTTTAAAACACTTTTATGTTTGACCAATATCATAATACATACATGCATGTATACATACATATATACATGCATATATATGTATATATATATATATATATGATGTATCTTGTTTATACCTACTCCTTCAGATGCTCCTGCAGCAAGTCCCCCTCTCCCCTAAATGTCTCCTTTCTCATATAACCCAGTGAGCTCACCTCACTCAGTGCTGCTTGTATGTCCATGGGTGTGGAACCAACCACCAGAACATGATTCTCCTTTCCCAGTAGCCATCAGTTGTCAGTAGCTCTTCAGCAAGGTCAAGAGCTCCCTACCCCTCTCCCATTCACGATGGGATGCTGGCTGGCTTGAACTCTTGAAAGTTCTGTGCAGGGGACCACAGCTGCTGTGGGCTCATGGGAGTGCAATGGCCACGTCATGTCTTAAAGACAGCAGCACAGTGCTGCTCCCTAAACCTCTGGCTCCTACAATTTTCTGCCCCTCCTTCCATGATTTTATCCCCTTAAGATAATGTTAGTTGTAGGTTTGCCATCTATCCATCCATCTATTTATCCTCTCTCTCTCTCTCTCTCTCTCTCTCTCTCTCTCTCTCTCTCTCTCTCTCCCCTATTATATTTATTTATATTTCATGTATTGTGAGCTTCATCAGGGCTTTTAACATGGAGGAATGTGTTCCAGAAGCCTTTCTGTATGTATCAAGATGGCCATATGGTTTCTGTCCTTGAATCTACTTATCAAATTTGTAATACTGATTTGTGTATATTGAACCATTGCTGTCTCTACAGAATAAACCTAAGTTGATAATGCTGAATGATAGTTTTGATGTGTTCTTGTACTCAGTTGCAGTATTTTGCTGAGAATTTTCTCATCCATATTCATTAGGGGAATTTGGCCTATAATTTTTCTTTCTCTCTTTCTTTCTTTCTTTCTTTCCTTCTTTCTTTCTTTCTTTCTTTCTTTCTTTCTTTCTTTCTTTCTTTCCTTCTTTCCTCTCTTTTCTTTCTTTCTATTTTATTTTTCTTGGAAATTTTATGTATTTGCATTTCAAATGCCATCCCCTTTCTCCCATCTCCCATCTCCCTTCCCCTTGCTTCTCTGAGGTTGCTCCCACTCCACCCACCCACTCTAACCTAAGCACACTAGCATTACCCTACACTGGGGAAACAAGCCTTCACAGGACCAAGGACTTTTCCTCCTATTGATGCAGGACAATGCCATCCTCTGCTACATATATGGCCAGAGTCATGGGTCCCTCCATGTGTACTCATTGGTTGGAGGTTTAGTCCCTGGGAGCTGTGGTGGGGTTTTGTTGTTGATATTATTGTTCTTCCTATGGTGTTGCAAGCCCCTTCAGCTCCTTCAGTCTTTTCTCTAACTTCTGCATTGGGGTCCCTTTGTTCAGTCCAATGGTTAGCTGCAAGCATCCTCATCTGTATCAGTAGGGCTCTGGCAGAGCCTTTCAGGAGATACCCATTTCTGGCTCCTGCCAGCAAGAACTTCTTGACATCAAGAAATGACAGGGTTTGGTGGCAGCATATGGGATTGATCCCCAGGTAGGGAAGTCTCTGGATGACCTTTTCTTCAGTCCCTGCTCCTCTCTTTGTCCCTGTATTTCCTCCCATATTTTGTTCTCCCTTCTAAGAAGGAATAAAGCATCTACATTTTAGTCTTCATTCTTCTTGGGCTTCATGTGATCTGTATTCCAAGCTTTTGGGCTAATATCCACTTATCAGTGAATGCATATCATGTGTGTTCTTTTGTGATTGGGTTACCTCACTCAGTATGATATTTTCTAGTTTCATCCATTTGCCTAAGAATTTCATGTAGTCATTGTTTTTAATAGCTGAGTAGCACTCCATTGTGTAGATGTACCACATTTTCAGTATCTATTCCTCTGTAGAAGGACATCTGGGTTCTTTCCAGATTCTGGCTATTATAAATAAGGTAGCTATGAACATAGTGGAGTATGTGTCCTTGTGATATATTGGGGCATCATTTGGGTGTATGTCCATGATACCTGGGTCCTCAGGTAGTACTATGTCCAATTTTCTGAGGAACTGCCAGACTGATTTCCTGAGTGGTTGTAGCAGCTTGCAATCCCACCAACAAAGGAGGAGTGTTCCTCTTTCTTCACATCCACACCAGCATCTACTTTAATCTGAGTTTTTTTTTAAAAAAGATTTATTCATTTATTATATATAAGTACACTGTAGCTGTCTTCAGACACACCACAAGAGAGCATCAGATCTCTTTACAGATGGTTGTGAACCACCATGTGGTTGCTGGGAATTGAACTCAGGACCTCTGGAAGAGCAGTCAGTGCTCTTAACCGCTGAGTCATCTCTCCAGCCCTAATCTGAGTTTTTGATCTTAGCCATTCTGACTGGTGTGAGGTGGAGTCTCAGGGTTGTTTTGATTTGCATTTCCCTGATGACTAAAGATGTTGAACATTTCTTTAGGTGCTTCTCAGCCATTCAGTATTCTTCAGTTGAGATTTCTTTGTTTAGCTCTGTACCCCATTTTTTAATAGGATTATTTGACTCTCTGGAGTCAAATTCTATTGAGTTCTTTGTATATATTGGATATTAGTCCTCTATCAGATGTAGGATTGATAACTACCTTTTCCCAATCTGTTGGTTGCCATTTTGGCCTATTAACAGTGTCCTTTGCCTTACAGAAACTTTGTAATTCTGTGAGGTCCCATTTGTCAATTCTTGATCTTAGAGCATAAGCCATTGGTGTTTTGTTCAGGAAAATTTCCCCTGTGCCTATGTTTAAGGCTCTTCCTCACTTTCTCTTCTATTAGTTCAGTGTATCTGGTTTTATGTGTAAGTCTTTGATCTACTGGACTTAAGCTTTGTATAAGGAGATAAGAATGGGTCAATTTGCATTCTTCTATATGCTGACCTTAAGTTGTACCAGCACCATTTGTTGAAAATGCTGTTTTTCCCCCCACTGGATGGTTTTAGTTCCTTTGTCAAAGATCAAGTGACCATAGGTGAGTGGGTTCATTTCAGGGTGTCCAATTCTATTCCAATGGTCTACCTCCCAATCTCAGTACCAATACCATGCAGTTTTGTTTTGTCTTGTTTTTTAAATCATGAGTGCTCTGTTGTACAGCTTGAGGTTAAGGATGGTGATTCCCCAAGAAGTTCTTTTATTTTTGAGAATAGTTTTCACTATCCTGGGTTTTTTTCTTTTCCAAATGAATTTGTAAATTGCTCTTTCTAATTCTATGAAGAATTGAGTTGGGATTTTGATGGGGATTGCATTGAACCTATAGATTGCTTTCAGCAAGATAGCCATTTTTACTATATTAATCTTGCCAATTCATAAGCATGAGAGGTCTTTCCATCTTCTGAGATCTTTAATTTCTTTTTTTCAGAGACTTGAAGTTCTTATACAAATCTTTCACTTGCTAGGTTAGAGTCACACCAAGATCTTTTATTATTTGTGACTATTGTGAAAAGTGTCATTTCCCTAATTTCTTTCTCAGCTTGTTTATTGTTTGAGTAGAGGAAGGGTACTGATTTGTTTGAGTTAATTTTATATCCAGCCACTTTGCTGAACTTGTTTATCACCTATAGGAGTTCACTGGTGGAATTTTTGGGTCACTTAGGTATACTATCATATCATCTGCAAACAGTGATATTTTAATTTCTTCCTATCCAATTTGTATCCCTTTGACCTCTTTTTGTTGTCTAATTACTCTGGCTAGGACTTCAAGTACTATATTAAATAGGTAGGGAGAGAGTGGTCAGCCTTATCTAGTTCCTCATTTTTGTCAAATTGCTTCAAGTTTCTCTCCATTTAGTTTGATGCTGGCTACTGGTTTGCTGTATATTGCTTTTACTATGTTTAGGTATGGGCCTTGAATTTCTAATCTTTCCAAGACTTTTATCATGAAAGGGTGTATTGAATCTTGTTAAATGATTCCTCAGCATCTAATGAAATGATCATGTGATTTTTTTTCCTTGAATTTGTTTATTTAGTGGATTACATTGATGGCTTTCCATATATTGAACCATCCTTGTATTCCTGGGCTGAAGTCTACTTGATCATGGTGAATGATCCATTTGATGTGCTCTTGGATTCGGTTTGCAAGAATTTTATTGAGTATTTTTGCATAGATATTCATGAGGGAAATTGGTCTGATGTTCTCTTTCTTTGTAGGGTCTTTGTGTTTTAGGTATAAGTGTAATTGTGGCTTCAAAGAACTAATTGGGTAGTGTTCCTCCTGTTTCTCTTTTGTGGAATAGTTTGAACAGTATTGGTATTAGGTCTTCTTTGCAGGTCTGATAGAATTCTGCACTAAACCCATCTGGTCCTGGGCTTGTTTTGGTTGGGAGACTTTTAATAACTGCTTCTATTTCTTTAGGCATTATGGGACTGTTTAGATGGTTTATCTGATCCTGATTAAATTTGGTACCTGGTATCTGTCAAGAAAATTGTTCATTCCTCCAGATTTTCCAGTTTTGCTGAGTATAGGATCTGATAATTTTTTAAAATTTCCTTAGTTTCTGTTCTTTTGTCTCCCTTTTCATTTCAGATTTATTTTTTTTTAAATTTGGATACTCTCTCTCTGCCCTCTGGTTAGGCTGGCTAAGGGTGTATCTATCTTGTTGATTTTTTCAAAGAACCAGCTCCTGGTTTTGTTGATTCTTTGAATAGTTCCTTTTGTTTCTACTTGGTTGATTTCAGCTCTGAATTTATTTCCTGCCTTCTACTCCTCTTTGGTGAATTTTCTTCTTTTTGTTCTAGAGCATTCAGGTGTGCTGTCAAGCCATTAGTGTATGCTCTCTCCAATTTCTTTTTGGAGGCACTCAGAGCTATGAGTTTTCCTCTTAGCACTGCTTTCATTGTATCTCATAAATTTGTTGTTGTGCCTTCATTTTCATTAAATTCTAAAACATCTTTAATTCTTTTCTTTATTTCTTCCTTGACCATGTTATCATTGAGTAGAGTGTTGTTCAGCTTCCATATGTGGGTTTTCTGATGTTTTTGTTGTTATTGAAGACCAGCCTTAGTCCATGATGATCTGATAGGATGCATGGCATTATTTCAATCTCCTCGTATCTATTGAGGCCTGTTTTGTGACCAAATATATGGTCAGTTTTTGAGAAGGTACCATGAGGTGCTGAGAAGAAGGTATGTTCTTTTGTTTTAGGATGAAATGTTCTTTAAAGGATTTTTGTGTTTTCTCTTTAAGAGCTTCTACTTGTTTATCTGTGTTCTCCTGTATTTCTTCAAGGGAGTTATTTATGTCCTTAAAGTCCTCTATCATCATCATGAGATATGATTTTTAAATCCAAATCTTGCTCTTATGGTAGGTTGGGATATCCAGTATTTGCTGTGGCGGGAGAACTGTGTTCTGATGATGCCAAGTAGTCTTGGTAGACCAGCTCTCTGATGGCAGGATTTTGGCTCCAATAACTGTGGGGCAGATGGAGACTCAAAGGGTCCTGTCCTAGGCCACCATGAGGCTCCTGAGCCCTGCGTGCTGTAGGTATGTATCTCCTTGGATAGTCAGTGGGGAGAAAATGGGGTCCTACCTGTGGGCTGAGGACTTAGGAGGGAGAGCCGTTCCTGGCAGACCAGTTTTCTGCAGGCAGGTTTTGTGTCTGAGGGCTGTGAAACAGCCCCTAGCTCTGGGTTCAGATGGAGACTGCTTCTTCTTTCTTTCCTTTCATGTATTTTTATCTGCTTTTGGTATCAAGGTAATACCAATCTCATAAGAAAGTTTGAAATGTCCCTTTCCTTGCTATTTTCATGAGTAGAATAGGGAACATTGCTGTTAATTCTTCTTTGAAAGTCTGTTAAAATTCACTAGTGAAACCTGAATCTGGATTTTCTTTAAGTTGGAAGATTTTAAATTACTGATTCAATCTCACCACTTGTTAT
This sequence comes from Rattus norvegicus, assembly GCF_021556685.1. Taxonomy (NCBI): domain Eukaryota; kingdom Metazoa; phylum Chordata; class Mammalia; order Rodentia; family Muridae; genus Rattus; species Rattus norvegicus. Next base: position 56,893,167 of record NC_141536.1, on the reverse strand, counting down.
AGATTTATTTATTTAAATCTCGTCTCAGTTTAATTTTGGTGGGCTATATGTACCTGGAAATCCATTCTTTTTTTTAAAAATATATTTCTAAATTATAGGAATATATTTTTCAAGGTAAAATGTTCTACATTTCATTGGTATCTGTTATAACAGCTCCCATTTTATCTTTATTTTATTAATTTGGATTTTTCTCTCTTTCAGTTCATTTGGCTAAGACTCTGTCAATCTTATCTTTTCAAAGAACCAACACTTCATTTTGTTGATTCTTTTATATATGTATGTGTATGTGTGTGAGCATGTGTATGTGTGTGTGAGCATGTGTGTGTTTATGTGTGTGAACATGTATATGTGTGTGTGAGTATGTGTATGTGTGTGTATGTGTATATGTGTATGTGTGTGCACGTGTGTATATATGTGTATATCACAGCTGTTTCTATTTTATTATTTTATGTTCTAATCTTAATACTTTCTTTCTAGGTACTGATTTAGAGTTTGACTTTTTCTCCTTTTGGGGGGGGCCCTAAGGCATATCATTAAGTTATTTGAGGTCTTTCTTATTTCTTAATGTAGGCATTTAGAGAGCTAAAATGTTTCTCTTAGACAGTTTTCATTATATCCTGTAGGTTTTTGGCATGTTGTGTTTTCATTTTCTGTTGATTCTATAAACTAAGACTTCCTTCTTGATTTACTCAAGGACTCATTCATCCTTCAGTTGTGTGTGCTTAATCTCCATGAGTTTGTCTGTTTTCCAAGGTGTCTCTTGTTGATCTGTACTCTTCTATGGGGATCACACCTGTTTTCCAAGGTGTCTCTTGTTGATCTGTACTCTTCTTCTATGGGGATCAGATACAGTCACATAATTGTTTCACTTTCTTCTATCTGTTGAAACTTGCTTTGTGCCTAATGTAACAACCAGTTTAGTAGTTTGGGTTGGCAAGAAGAAATCATTCCAAGCCCCCTTGGCTTGTAATGTCAGTGGAAGTGTCTGCAGTTACTCTTATGGGCCTGCTTTACATGTGACTTGGTGTCCCTCTCTTGCTGATTTTCATATACTTTCCTTGCTCTACATGACAAAGGGAGTTTGTCTTCTGGTCTTGTCTAGTTGGTGTCCTAAATGTCTCTTGTATCTTGTTTGGCACTTACCTTCCTGACTCTGGGAAAATAAGTTTCTGTTAGCATTCATTTGGATATGTTTTCTATGCTTTTAGAATGAGATTCTTCCTGTTGCTTTAGTTCTGTAACCCGTAGACTTAGTGTTTACAGACTGTCATGTGTATCGTGAAATGCCTACTGGTACCTTCTTATAATTCTCTCTTTGTTTCTGTTGGGCCGTTCTACTTCCTCCATCTTGTCTTTTAGCTCTAGTAGTCTGTCCTGTTTTTGATCTGTTTGACCAATGAGACTTTCTGTAAAGGTTTTTAACGTGGGGTACTATATTTTTTATTTCCAGCATTTCAAATGTAGAGGAATTTTAAACACGTAACATAGCTGCTTTTGAAAGGGGTCACATCCAAAGATATGATCTGGTTGGAATACAGACACCCACTGGGTTACAGAATGGTCTTGCTGGAATACAGACATACCCTTAGTATACACCTTTAGTCCCTAGCAATGAAGATAAGGTTAGTTTGTAGAAGGAAGCAGCCATATTTGAAAGTGACATCTGATTGAGGGGCAGACAAATTGATGAATCAGAGAAAGATTTGACAGAATGAGTCTGAGATAGGATACGCCCAACTCACACGAGAACAGCACAGGAAAGAGGTTACTGAAAGACAGAGATGGGGGGGGTGTACAGGAGTTTTACTGGGACAGTTTTACAGAGATAGGTTGCAGAGGGAACAAACTAGACACAGGTGAAGACAGTTAGAGCCAGAAGAGTAGAATGTATTGCCAAGGTTAGTATGAAGCCAAGCAGAACAATTCAATCAGAAGTGGAGAGAAGCCAGATTGAATCAGTCTGCTTTGAAGACTGATTGTTTGGTAGCTAGAAGCTCTGGGCTCGGCCGAAGCTGCGTGTTTGCACAGCTTGGGTACGGCTCTCTCTCATCCCATTCCATCATCAGAGGAAATAGAAGCAACATTTACATTCAATTTTTTTTCAGTATTTCTTTGTGGAATTCCTCTTTCTGGCTGGTTTTTTTTTTTTTTTTTTTTTTTTTTTGGAGGGGGAGCAGCTGTTACTATTTCTTTCAGGAACTTATTTTCTCCCTCAGTTCTTCAAGCATGTTTATAATTGCTCTTTTGAGTTCTCTGCCTTGTGTTTCATCTAATACACTCACAGTAAATGCCATTCATTTGGGTTAGTCATTCCTACAGGAGTTACAGTACTTTGGTTTTTCGTGTTTCTTATGGTATTGTGTTGGGAATTCATTGCTTCAGGGTTTTTTTTTTTTATTATCAACTGTACTATTTCAGTTGAAGTATTTACAGTGGTCAGCTGGGACTTAGATGTGGTGGGGTTGAGGTGAGTAGTTCAGAAAATAACTCTTGAGAACTCAGGGCGACTGACGAGGACTCTGTTTGAGCCGCTCTGTAGACTATCAAGTGTGAGAACAACCACAGCTGCTGGATATTCCCATTATGCAAATGTCGCAGTAGCCAATTAACAACAGTGGCTCCTTGACATCAATAACTATTGGAAGATAATCAAATACAGATAGTATGGAGCATATTCAGATTTTAGTAAGATCAGGGGTGGGAGGAGATAGGGGGGGTTATGGATAAGGATTAGATAAACTTCAAAAAGAAAAAGTTGAAGGGAGTAAAGTAGTGGGGCAGGGGAGGGGGGATTGTGTTAGAGTCTATGGAGTTTAGAGATTGTTAAAGCTATGGAAGGTTATAGCGAAGAGGTCGAAAGAGGAGGGGGAGAAGGATGAAAGACAGAGGCATAGAAATGAGAGAGGGAATATATGAAACACAGGTGAAGGGTTTGGAAACAATGCCTTGTGGTAGATTAGGTGAAGAAACATACATGGGGCCTAATCCATAAACCAACAGCAAACAAAACCATCATAACACACACACACACACACACACACACACACACAAGGATGGAGATTAAATAACAGTAAATTAGAAAGCAGAAGAATATTTACAGACGAATGCTGGCACAGCTGCACTGAGTTAAAAGGTGATAGTCTCAGATGCCTCTGGCACTAGCAGGGCCCCGACGCTTGTGCGGAGGAAGAACAAGTGGAAACCCCTAGTCTCTGCTGCTCCTGTGTCCTGTGTGGTCCTGGGTTGTAGGAAAAGCTGTGATTCCTTCCTGATAATCCCTAGACCCCTGACGTCCACTGTGGCCTCCTCTGGTCAAGCTGGTCAAATACATGTGAGGAACAGTGCTTCCCAGGAAGTTTCTCCTGCCACTCCTTGGACAGCCTAACTTGTCTGAATGATGTCAATTCATGAAGGTTTGCAGCTGATCTATCTGGGCAGTTTGTGTTTATACAGTGCTGAGATTTTAATGTAAGTGACCTACTTTAAATGTTTGGTTCAAGGACCGGAGAGAGACAATGGCTCAGTGGTTAGGGACACTAACTACTCTTGTAGAGGATGCAGGTTGGGTTCCCAGTACTCGCATGGTGGCTCAGAACCACTCTAGCATCAGGTAGAGCTGATGCCCTCGTCCAACCTCTATGGCACCAGACACACAGGGTATATATGTGCATTCAGACAATACATTCATCCACATTAAATAAATATATAGATTAAACATTTAAGACAGCTCTGCTAGGAGGCAAGTTCCTAGGACAGGAGACTATGAAGTCTATAATTTGCCGTCGGTCCTCCAGCTAGTCAAAGGCTGAACAGTAATATTTTCGTGAAGGGGCTGGAGAGATGGTTCAGAGATGAAGAGCAGTGGCTGCTCTTCTGAAGGACCTGGGTTCTATTCCCACGCTCATACAGTGGTTTACAACAGTCTGTAACTCCAGTTCCAGGGCACCTGATGCCCTCTTCTGGCCTCTGTGGAACCTGGCAGTGCACAAACAGACAGGTAAACCATCCATGCATATAAAATGAAATATAATAAAATATCTCAGGGTTGGGGATTTAGCTCAGTGGTAGAGCGCTTGCCTAGGAAGCGCAAGGCCCTGGGTTCAGTCCCCAGCTCCGAAAAAAAAAAGAGCCAAAAAAAAAAAATTAAAAAAAATATTTCAGCGTAGGTCTTTTTGGCTCCTAAATTTTGTGTTCTTTTTTACCCTAAGAGGCTGCCTTCTAAGAATGACATGATTGGCAGGGTGGTGGTGGTGATGGCAGTGCGGCATGCCTTTGGCCCCAGCACTTGGGAGGCAGAGGTAGGTGGATCTCTGAAGCAATCCTCAATTAAGCTACTCAGATTGATTCCAGTGGTGGCGCATTCCTTGCTACCTGCCCCAATATTCTGGGTTCTCTAATGAAACACAAACACACACACACATACACACACACACACACACACACACACCCTTTATATTGTGATATGCCTAAAACAATTGAATGGTTCCAAGTGACTGATCCTCCTTCCGATATTCCTGTTACTACTTACTAAAATCTATATTCCATTTTTGCTGCCCTAGACCCAGTCGGGAGGCCCTCTTGGGGCAGCTTTTCCCTGAATCCTACATGGCGGCTGTGCTCTCTGTCCTGCACTTTCTCGGGCATGGTGTCTTTCTTCTTTTTCACTTTCTCCCGCCATGGTGGATCTCCTTCCTTTCTCCTCCCTGGGTTCATTGCCCAGGAATCATAAAAGTTCCGCCTCTGTCTGCCCTGCCCAGCTATTGGCTGTTGGCATCTTTATTTACCAATTAGAACCAAGTGGGAGCAGGATCCCTCAGTCCCCTCTGTGGGACACCGAAACAGGTTTTTGGGGGAACATAATTAGCATGAGAATACAAGGGGCAACAGTTCGCTGTGAGTTGGAGGCCCGCCTGATCTACAGGTCGAGTTGCAGGACAGCTAGTGCTACACAAAAAAACTTGTCCCTGAAGAGCAAAATAAAAACAACAAAACTACAGGATTAAAAAGCATTTTCCTCTCAATGTACAGGACTTGTTTACATGAGGTGGCCCATGGCACAGTTATTGCCTAGTCTTTACATCTTGACGGTCTTCCCAGATTTAAATCTTATTACTTAATTCCAAAGCCTTTTCCAATTTAAAAAAATACTGTCAAAGAACAAAAGTAATTGAAAACAAAACAGAAAACAAGATAAAATGTCCATTAGTCGAAGAGCTGGGTACATTAACATGGAATGGGAGAAGGTTCCAGAAAGTCAGCAATCATCAGGTTAGTCCACAATGCCAGCATTTACATGCCTACTGTGTGCTAGGTTCATGTTTGCCAAGAAACAGTTTTCCAAAATGTCTTAGGTTACTCTTAACTCTGGCAAGATGAGAGGGAGGGAGGGAGGGAAGGAGGGAGAGAGAGAGAGAGAAAGAGAGAGAGAGAGAGTCAGAGACAGAGAGACAGAGACACAGAGACAGAGAGACAGAGACAGAGAGACAGAGAGAGACAGAGACAGAGAGACAGAGACAGAGAGACAGAGAGAGACAGAGAGACAGAGACAGAGACACAGAGAGACAGAGACAGAGACAGAGAGACAGAGAGACAGACACAGAGAGACAGAGACAGAGAGAGACAGAGACACAGAGAGAGACAGAGACACAGAGACAGAGAGACAGAGAGAGACAGAGACACAGAGACAGAGAGACAGAGAGACAGAGACACAGAGAGACAGAGAGAGACAGAGACAGAGAGACAGAGACAGAGAGACAGAGAGAGACAGAGACAGAGAGACAGAGAGAGACAGAGAGACAGAGACAGAGACAGAGAGACAGAGAGACAGACACAGAGAGACAGAGAGAGACAGAGAGACAGAGACAGAGACACAGAGAGAGACACAGAGAGAGACAAAGACAGGAGAGAGAGAGAAGGGAGGGGGAGTAACAACGCATCATTAGCTGCTTGTAAACATTGCATTCCCACACTACAAACCTTTAGGTTGAAAGCTGTAATCCAAACTTTGGTTTAGATGAAAGATTTCTGAGGTTTTTGTGATCAACCTGGACTCCCAATATTTTCCTTTATTTGATAGATGGCTGGTGCTTGAGACAGAACCTGGGGCTTTATTGGTTCTAGATAAACACTTTTCTACTCAGACAGGTCCTCAGCTTTGTCTTTCCTTGTTTTTCTTTTTATTCAGAAAGTTGGAGATTTGATGTTTCATGAGATTATCTGTAACTTAAAAAATAAAAGCCATTCATGTAAAAAAACATTTGTACGTGTGTGCTCACGTGTGTCAGTGCATGCGTGTGAAGGTCAGAGGACAGCATTACGGGTTCCTTCTTTTTCCTCCTGAGTAGGTCCTCATGGTATCCACTTCAGGAGGTGAGGCTGGGTGGCAAGTAATCTAATGAGCCGTCTTGCTAGCCCTCCGTAGCTTGATTCTTAAGAAGTATTTTTCCTGTCGGGTTAAAATCTGTGTTTTCAAAAGTCTGATATTTTTGTATAAAAACAAACAAGCCCAAACAAAATAACACAATATGCTGTTATATCCAAACTTAATTTATTTAACTTTCATTAATTAAATTTTGTCAATTTGCTTTGCATAATGATTTCAGCTACATTCCTAATGAGAAGGACTCTGGCAAATCAGAAAAGATGCACACACGTGCTGCACTCGTGGTATATGAGTGCGCGTCGTCTCTGTGGGGTGTGTGTGTGTGTGTGTGTGTGTGTGTGTGTGTGTGTGGTATTTAATTAAGCGATGGCGGTGGGGCTTGGCAGGGAACCTTATTGGTATACAAGTCAGTAGCCAGCCTGGGAATTACCCGGAACAAGGGAGCTCCTGAAATGGCTGTCCAAGAAGTGACCCCCTCACTGGCTGTCCGATGAGGTGTCTGTTATCAGAGGGAAACGTATACTTTTTGAGGTGAGGTCGGTTCTGTGCCCTGAACCGAGTGATTTTTCGTTTTTTGTTCTGATAACAAGCTGGTGCTAGGCTTCACTGAACTGAGAAATTGTAAATTCTTAGAAAAGGCTGTCTAAAGATAACAATTCAATGTTTCTTGGTAATGTACTCTGGGTGAATCTGATAATTTAAAGCCCACTTCAGCGAAGTGGGTGTGCTGCTTGCACCCGCTCTTTATCTTCAATTATGTCTAATCTGTTTCTAATTCAAACACGCGGCTGCTGTTGTCAGTTCAAATATAGATTTTAAATGTTTTATGCTTCTCCACTGGGAAGGTTTAAAATGTGTGCGGGCTGTCTGTCAGGACTGTGCTGGGGAATCTAATAAAGTTTTAGATAAATTTAAAGGAAATAAAAGAGTACTTAAAACTGAAATGATTCATGGTTCATGAGACGGAACCTGCTTAATGAACAGCAGTTTGGGGAAAGTTATGGCGGAGTCTGTGGGTCACCTGCTTCCCCTCTGTGGCGCTCTCCTTGAAGGAATACATTGTACCTTTCAGTTTCACAGCCAGGAGTTGAAAAACCAATTTAGAAATCAGGGCAGAGTCGGACTCGCCGCAAACAGGGCCTCATAAGCATATAGGACCGTAATCCAGGCCATTTCATTCCACACGATGACACTTCCATCTCGGGTAGCAGATTGGAAAACATAGTTGCGGGTTTTCAATCACTGAATGGGATGCGGCGGTTGCCGGTAATGGAATCCTTTCTCCGCTGATTTATGCAGATGCGCCGCAGGTCCCCGAGCATCACAGAATATCAGAGCAGAAACGCGTTCTAAGATAATATCAGGCATCCTTAAACCTGAGACCCGGGGCCGGTATCGAGGTTATGTGTGCACAAGTGGTACCTTGAGACATTTAGGGAGAAGGGGGAGGGATGTTTTACTGTCGTTCAGACGGTGTCCGTCTTACAACACAGCCATTTTTTTTTTTTTTTTTTAGCCAGGAGTATCTCACTGGGCCTTAAAGGTGAAGCGCTGGTGCAGTCTGTCACCACAGAGATTTTTCCCGAGTTTGTTTCTAATCCCTTTTGGACCGGCAATGGGTATATATCTCTTGCCGCTTTGGGCTGTCTCTCCGGGTTTGGTTTAGGAAGGATTGTGCTGGAGTGTTCTTTAAATGTTAATTGGAATTTGTGCTTAAGAGAAAAAAGGGCTTTGGAGTTTTAAAACCATAATCCTTCTAGATCCCTAACCTCTCTTGCCCCAAGTTTTATTTTCAGAGCCACAATATTTTCATCTGAGGTAAGACCATAGAATGACGGAGAACGGTACAAGTGAGCCCATTCCCAGGAGAAAAATACATTCAAATTATTGCTCCCTTAGCTCGCTGTGCTTGGCCCTTTTCAGAACGGATAGTAAAAAATCTAAAAGGGCATTTTCTTCCTGGCGACCCCCTGGCATCTTATTCTCTGAAGTCTTAAGGTCAAATTTGTCTAAACAAGTAATATTTTCTCCTTACCCAGACTCTGCAGAATTCTCTTCTGTGCTTGGAGGCTTGCTCCTTCCGACCGACCAACCGAGACTGGCCTGTTTTCTAGCCATCTGAAGAGGGTAGGCAGGCCAGTGGGGAAGCCTGACACTGGGCTGCAGAAAGTATGTAGCATTTTCCCACTGAGCATGGCTTATGCTTTTGTCTTGGGGGCCACCAGGACATTTCACAGAGAAAGAGGGCTGGGCACCGCCTCACATACTCTCTCCTCCTGGATCAGTGGTGCCTCTAGTGCCAAAACTGCCTCCTGAGTGCCCTCATGAGCTTCTGTCCACAATCCCTCTCTCAACTGTGCTATCGGTTCGGTTTGTCGCTTTACCCCCAACCCCCAAGTCTTAGTAAAATTTTCACAGGAAGGGAGAGATAGAGAAGGGGGAGAAAAGGAGAAAGATTTCAATGGGTGCCTGCTGAGGTTGCAGTATTGTTAAACTGGGTCCCTAGTAAGGCGAGGAAGCCCGAAGAAAGCCCCGGAATGTCATCAAATTCAAGGGCAAGAGGAGCAAGTCCCTAGCAGCAAACAGCGCCCGGAAGTCAGACAATGTCACACCAGCATCCACAGTCAAGGGGATGCGTTCAGGGACTGTCAGACTTCTGACATTAATTGATGCCCCCAAGCACAACAAGGAGGGAATATATATTACATGGAGGGACTTTCTTTCCCTTTGACAAAGTACATTATGCATTGATGAGCCATTTATACTCCCCCCCAGACACGGGTTAATTTCGGGATGTAGACTGGCTGCTTTAGAAACTTAATGAAATGACACTCAAAGAGGAAGCAGTGCTACTTCACACGGTGAAGGCAGCATGGGAGGGAAAGGCTAACTTGGTGTGAAGGTTGTGAGTAGGAGAGAAATAGAGGGCTTGGTAAAGAACTTGACCACCGTCTTTCCGTTGAGAGTTTGTGGAAGAAATCTACACACACGAGAAAACACAGGCTGCAGAATGGAACTCATATAAAGGCAAAGGACGATTGTCGGAATATAAAGAGGTTCTAGACGTCTCAGTCTGCTTTGTGCCCTGTAGGGAGTTACCAGAGGCCAGGTAGCTTATAAAGAAGAGAGGGTTATTTCCCGTAGTTCGGAAGCTGGGAGCTCCAAGGTCAAGATGCTGGCCACGGTCTCCAGTGGCTGGTGAGGTGGTAAGAGAGGCAGGAGAAGAGGTAGGGAGGCTGAACTTGCTTAGAGCAAACCATATACGGAAACTAGCCCTGTGATAACAACACTAATGCATTCACAAGGGCAGTGACTTCACCGCCGTCCAGAGTGCCATCTCTCTGTGCTGTGACCTCACCACCGTCCAGGGTGCCAGTTCTCTGTGCTGTTACATCAGCAAACTTTCCAGCTCTGGAGCCCTGTTTACATCTTCAGAAAATCACATTTGTTTTAATTTTATGTGTATGAGTGTTTGGTCTGCATGTTTGTATGTGAGCTACATGTGTGCCTGGTGCCCATGGAGGCTGAAAGAGGGTGTTGGATCTTCTGGAGCTGGAGTTACAGAAGGTTTTGAGTTGTCATGTGGGTGCTGGGAATGGAACCCAGGTCTGTAGTCAGGCATTTGGCTACTTTGTGGGTTCCTGTTTCTATCACCCTTCTCCACTCTTATCCCTTCCAACCCCCAGCACTAGGCAGGAGAACAAGAAAGCTAGAGGGGAAAGGAGGTATCAATATTGTTAGATTACTCTCTGCTGATTAGAGGTGTTGGATTCCTTGGGGGCAATTTTGATCTTTGTCATCTGGTTATGTCCAGCTAGCAACCAGCAACCAGAAATTGGCAAATGCAAACAACAGCAGCAGCAGCAGCAGGAAGAGGAGGTCGAGGGAAAGGGGGGGAGGAGGAGGAGGAGGAGGAGGAGGAGGAGGAGGAGGAGGAGGAGGAGGAAGAGGAGGAGGAGAAGGAAGAGGAGGAGGAGAAAGAGGAGGAGGAGGAGGAGGAGAAGGAAGAGGAGGAGGAGAAAGAGAAGGAGGAGGAGGAGGAGAAGGAAGAGGAGGAGGAGAAAGAGAAGGAGGAGGAGGAGAAGGAGGAGGAAGAGGAGGAAGAGGAGGAGGAGGAGGAGGAGGAAGAGGAGGAGGTACAGCAGCAGCACTGCCTATAGGAGCTCTTGTATTTATCTACCCTCTAAAGAGTCCCCAGAATTCTGAATGTCATATACTTGCGAAAACTATCTGCAGCAGGCAAGCAAAATCAAGCCCGTGCCAGAGCACCAGGCAAATCACAGTCAGCTACTGTGGACAGTCTTAAGCAGACCCATATTCCACATCTGGGATCGAAACAAAAACATATTCCTATAGCATTCCTGATTTAAAGAAACCCAAATTCTCACTACACAGGTCCTTTGCAAGAGCAGCAAGTTTTCTTATTCCCTGAACCCTCTCTCCCGCCCCCATATTTAAATCTTACTACCAGCCACAAGATAGTATTTATCATTATTATATAAATTATTTACATAATTTAGCATGTTTGCTAAGGATTTTAAGTTTTAAATAACTGTCATATTGAAAAGTGCAACTTGCTTCTTAAAGAAAACTCAGAAACGGTCTGAGATTCACTTACATTGAAATACACAGAGGCAAGTTTGTTTATTTATTTATGAGTGTTTGCATGTGTGCATGCGTATCTGTGTGGTTGCTTGTGCCATGGCACTTGCAGTCCTGGGACAACCTTTGAGGGGTCCGTTCTCTCATTCCACCACCTGGGAGTGAACTCAGGCTGCTCAGCTTGGCTGAAAGCACCTTTGTCTACCTTTGTCTACTGAGCCAAATTGCTGGCCTTTCTGACTCATTTTTGAGACAGAGTCTTAGTATGTAGGCCTGGCTGGCCCAAAATTACCTCATAAATTAGCTTGGCTGTGAATCCACTGTTCTCCTTCTGCTCTAGTATTCTGAATTCTGGGATTTCAGTAACAGCCACCATGGCTGGCAAGTAACTGATACTAATATATTGGTTATGGTCAAGTGTGGGAATATACCACCTTATTTGTCCTGTTCTCCAGGAGGGACAAATGGACAAATAGGAGAGAGGGGATCCTGGCTGAGGCTACTCTGGCGGAGGACAGGCCAGCAAAAGAGAAGCATAACACATTTATTTAAGCTTTACCTGATAGTTTTCAGATATAAAGACCCAGCAAACCGGGAGAAACTACTTTTGCAAGCCATTGTGCAGGAGTGTGGCTGTGGGGAAGAACTGGGGATCGTGTAGGCCTTTGCCCAGGTTCTTCTTGGCTGCCAGGAAGGTGACAAAGCTCTCTGGCATGAGCATCTTCTGACCTACGTTCACGGATGGGAAGCCACAGAATTCTTTTATGACCATGTTTCCAGTAAGAAGAGGAAAGAGGTCAGAGAGTCTGGTTTCTGTTTTGTTTTGTTGGTTTTTGCTTTCTTTGTTTTTGTTTTTCCACAACTACCTTTAGCTAAAAAGGTTATGGTGCCATATTTTGGGGCTATTTATACTCCCCAAAGACATAGGATTTTCTTGTTCTACACCTACATCAGCATACACAATATATTAATATTGTTATTGAGATGAATAGTACTTTATTACAGGTTAAATTCCTGTGCCTTTTTGTTGTTGTATAAATATAAAAATAAAAAAGTATAGTCTTTTACCCTGCTATGTTCCACTGTGGTGCCCAAGGCTAGATATCTTGGCGGAAACACAGCCCAGCTGCAATCTTTCCTACACTCAAACCCTCACATAAAAGAACACACAACACAATAATCTTAGATCCAATTGGTAAGATATAATTGCCCACTAAACATACAAATCCTGGTACTATCCATCCCTTGAGAACATTAATAACAACCTGTAAATACACAGAGCAGAATCTTAAAATCACCTGCCATCTTGTCCTGCCACGGCTTCTCTCCTCTTTCCTTCTCCTCCTCTCTCTCCCCTAGACTCCTCCTCTTCCTTCAAACTTCTCTCCCGCCCATCCTTCCTTTTCCTCCAATGACAGGCCTCCTTCTATCCTGTACCTGTCCCTCACCAGTACTTTACAAATTCAATGGAGAGGTGGTTCTGGTGAAGTCACTTGAGTTCTGAGTCCTTGACTAGGCAGCTGTCCTTGGGGCAGTGGAATTAGCATCAAAATACAGTAACTCCAGGGCAAACTACAACACCTTTTAGTTTAGGATGTGTGATGGTTTGAATAGGTTTGTCCCCCATAGACTCAAACCTTCTGCTCCCATGAGAGGACACTCTTGCATTGCTACACCTTGTGACCTTTCACTGGTCTTCACTGATCTTCATGTCAGAGAGAAACACATCAAAGAACTTCTCATGGTGTTCTGACTGATTCTTGCTGTTTCTGCTGACTTGTGCCAGTTCGTTGGAGCCTTGGGGTTTCTGCTGGATTCCACTGCTACCAATTTGTGTTTGGTATTTGCCATTGGACTGGACTGTTGATATCCTGACAATGAAGACTGGAATCACCCCAAAGAACTACTTCCAAACAGGTCCATGACCTTGTTTTCCTATTAACTCTCATTCTCAGCTACATCTAGTTGGTGGGCTAGAAGAGAGGTTGAAGTATTTAAGAGTCCTAAATAAAGTAGGTTTAGAGAAAAATCTAAGCCTACAGCTATGCTTCTCGCCATGATTATAATGGATTGAACCTCTGAAACTGTAAGCCAGCCCCAATTAAATGCTTTTCTTTATGAGTGGCCTTGGTCATAGCAATGCAATCCTAGCTAAGACAGGAGAGGTTGAGTATGTTTTCTTCTGTTTATCACAATTATCTATTTGGTCTTGTATATGTAGTTTTGAAACAAGGTCTCTCTAGTTGTCCCAGCCTAGCCTTGAACTCACAGCTTGCCCCAGCTTCCTAAATACTAGATTGCAGACACACATTGCCATATCTAGCTCTATTCTATTTTTGGTTGTTTATGTTTTTATTAGTAAGTTGTACAGCTTCTCTGCCCGTTCCAGAAGCTGATACCATGCCGGTTATACATGAGGAACAAACATGTTGTCTACTCTCTGGTGTTGGGGATTGAACCCAGGGTCTTGTTCATGCTAAGCATAGATTCAACCACTGAGCACACCTGGACCTTTGTGAACCCTTGGGAGACAGTCTGCCACTGAGCTTCATCCACAGCACTGAGTCTGTTTTAATACCGTCAAACCCGGCATCTTTCTGTTGGTTTTGTTTCTGTTTTTGAGAACCTTTCCCTATTCTGATTATAAAATAGGCTATGTTTTTGCCCCAGAATCTCACTTGTGACTCTAATCTTTAGGGAAGGAGGCTAGATCTGGGTATGTGCCCTGATGACCCTGAATTCTTTCCCTGACTGTGGTGCTATTTTGTACAGATGCCAATGTTCTCCACAGGCTGGGCTGTTTTAGGATGGCTTCTTTGTCCTTATCTGCATTATTTATATATACTTTTATAACCATTCTTCTTAAAGGATGGCTCTATCCTTAATACTTAAAACTTTCAAGCCAAATGTGGTAGCTCACACTTGTAATCCTAGTACCTGGGAGGCAGATACAGGAGGATTCCTGTGAGTTTCGGGTTATCCTGGGTTATACAGTGAGACTCACTTAGAAACAAAACAAAACAAAACAACAACAACAACAACACCCCCCACACCACTGGCTAATGCTAATGATGACATGAAAATTTAAAATCTCTGTCTATTCTTTCTCTTTCTTACTTACACTTGAAGATCACCTTGTCAAGTTATATGAAATGTTCTTTTAGGATTTTGATTAGAAGAACATTGAATTTATAGAATGATTTGGGGAGAACTATCATTTTTATGCACCGAGTCTTTTTTACTGAGCAGGGTGTATATTACGTAGCTCTTCTTTATGTCCTTTATTAAGGTTTTATATCTCTCCCTTGTATATCTTTTGTTAGATTTATTCTTAAATGGCTTAGATATATTTTTGCTGTTGCAATACATCTTTAAAGGCATTACTTTGCCTAATTGATTGTTGGTAGTGTTCAGTGATGAATTTGTGCATGGCAGAGTGAGTCTGCACATATCGATTAAAATAATATCATTCTGGGTCCATTAATGATTTTTCTTCTTTTCCTTTAGCAGTTTATAGTTTGTTTTTCCAGAAAGTTATTCATTTTGCTTAATGTTCTATTTTATTGGTATAAAGTCTTCATTTTCACATCTCTCCTTCTAAGTATGTACTTCCCCCTCCCCCCAACCAACCCCCTGCCGTCATGCTCCTCCCCCATCTGGGTGGCACAATCCCTTTAGTAAGAAACCTGTCACTTGCTTGGCCTTTGAATAATTTGACATGCCTTTTTGGTAGTTTCTTCTTCTTCTTTTTTTTTATCTCATTAACTTTTAACTTTTTGGATATTTTTATTCTCTTTTTGTTTTGTATCAGGTTATTAGCTCAGCAATGTTGTTTTTATTTTAATTTTTGTTACTTGTTGTTGTTGTTGTTGTTGTTCTACATTTTATTACTGAACAAACCAGTTAGCTCACTTAGAACAGATAATAGCAAATCAGAACCCCAGTGTAAACCTGAGCAGGTCTCAGAGGTTAAAAATGCTCAGCTCTGTCTGGTAGGAAAGATGACTACAATTCAGCATAAAGCTTCAGTCATGCCATTGTGTGGGTCCTTACAGATCCAATATCCCTCTCCTGCACTGTCTTCTCCTGGAGTTGTACCTGATTTTGTTACCAGTTTTCATCTGAATCCATTGGGGGATAGGATGGTGTTGCTTTTGTTTCTTGGCCAGGAACCACCTGATTCTGAAAGACTTGAGAGAAAGACAGATGAGAACCACATCAGGCCTATGGTGTAAGACAGCTGAGGAAAGAAGCCGGTGAGGAAATGCAGCTTGGAGGCGTGGAGCTTAGCTGCTAAGTGACTTTTCAAGAGTTTTTTGTTCCCCGTACGTTTCTTTATAAGTACAACTTAAGCACTATTTTTTCAGGATATTTGATCATACTGTGACCCCTGAGATTGTGTTGTTTGTTAGAAAAACCCTGTTTCTAGTTGTGGTGTGGGTCAACCTTAGCACACACTTTTTATCCCTCTGGCTAGAATACAGAGAGAGAGGGGTGGGGTGGGGTAAAGAACAGTTATGGAGAGACAGGTGACAGAGAGAGAACAAGATGACACAGGTGGAAACAGAATGAGTAAGAGAATGAGAAGGACTCAGAGATGAGAACAGATCGCAAGAATTAGTTTGAGTCCAAGTAGAGCAATTCAGTCAAGACCAAGAGAGAAGCCAGATTGAACCAGTCATCTTGGAGCGGAATTTGAGTTGAACCAGCCAGCCAGAGCTCAGAAAAGATAAGAAAGGGTGAGCTTATTCAGAAGTAAGTCTCAGAGGCTGAAAATAATCATAACCTGACATAGGTTATCAGAGTTAGATAAGACTGTATGGAGGTTAGGCCTAGGTTAGCAGACTGAGACAGCGAGCTTCAGAGATGACAATTAGCAGAATAAAAGTTACATTTGCACACTATCTTATAAATATTGGTCCATTCACTTTCAGTTGTGAGCTCTCATTCTCATCAGAATATTATCTTTAGCCAACAAAGTATTTACAAATTTATAATTTTATTCTTCTAAGTTTTTAAAGGGTTATATTTCATTGTCTATACTTTTGGGTGTGTGTGAGTGGTGTGCAGGTATGTGGTGTACACACCTGCGTTTGTGCAGGTGAGTCAGAGCGCAGATGTGAGGTATGCTCCTTTATAGCTCTTTAATTATTTTACATTTATTTATTTGATATATGTGTGTGTGTGTGTGGTGTGTGAGTGCAAGCCACAGCGTGCATGTGCAGGTCAGAGAACAGCTTTGGGGAGCTGACTCTCTCCTTCCATGCAGGATCTGAACATGGATGTTCTGGAGCTGTCACCCTTGAGGGAAGCGCCTTCCCCCGCTGAACCATTCTGCTCACCCGTCCATGCTGTTTCTTCAGACAAGATCTCCCACTGAACTGGAAGTTTGACATTTTCCTTAGCAGGTCAGCAAGCTCCTGGGATATGTCTGTCTCCATCTCCCTCACAACGCTGGGGTTGCAGGAGTACACGACCATGTCCTGCTTGTATGTGGCTTCTGGGAACTCCAGCCCAGCTCCTCTCGTGTGCACAGTAGGTGCTCTTACCATTCAGCAGGATCCCTGGCCCCTCACTATTCATTTTGAACTTCATTCTGTCATAGTCAGGCTACATAGAGAGAGCTAGATTCTTGGAGATGTTGAGACTTGCCCATGTCTTAGCATGTGGCTTTACAGCTTTTAGACTGGTTTGATTTATTAACTATTCAGAAGGGTGTGCCAAGGTCGTTCACTATGGCTGTAGATTTGTTTATTTCTTTTTTCTTTTACCTTTTTGTAAATGTGTCTGGATTTTACAGTACATACATATGCACATGGGAGATTATATTACTTTGTAATTGTTTTACTTTCTGTTTATGGCAAGTAATGTGCTAAATTTTATAGCAATGAGATAAAGTTTTTTTTTCTTAAAAATTACATTTGTTTTGTGTGTGTGTGTATGTGTGTGTGTGTGTGTATGTGTGTGTGTGTGTGTGTGTGTGTGTGTGTGTGTGTATTTGCAAGGGGACATGCATGCAAAAGTGTGCATTTGGCAGTCACAGGACAACTTACTGGACTTAGTTTCCTTCTTCTACCATGTGTGTTCTGGGGATTGAACTCTGATCATCAGGTTTGGCTGCAAGCCCCTTTGTCCAAAAAGTCGTATCTCCAGGCCAAGATAAAGTTTTCTTATAACATAAAGTGTGTTTAAAAAATAGGCTATTTAGGGGCTGGGGATTTAGCTCAGTGGTAGAGCGCTTACCTAGGAAGCGCAAGGCCCTGGGTTCAGTCCCCAGCTCCGAAAAAAAGAACCAAAAAAAAAAAAATAGGCTATTTAAAGAACAGTGCTGGGTATATGATGGTTTAAACTGTAACTGTAGAAGGCAGTCATGTAGGTGGAAGAGGATACCCAGAAGTATTCTCCTGTCTCATTCTGCCCAAGATATCCATCCACAAGGTTTTTTAGAGAAGGGTTCATGAATCCCAGGTTGGCCTTGAACTCATTACATAGCCAATGGCGGAATAAAAAATGAACCACAGGCCTGGCTCATCGCTGTAATTTTAGAATCATTGTTTGCAATCCAGTCCCCTTGAGTGACATACCCAGTTCACTCCTTTACTGAGCCCATCTTGGAAGGTCTCTTGACACACCCAGCCCTGTGACTGCATAGGCTGTGCTTTGTCAGCCGGGAAGGGTTATTAAAATAATACCTAACCATTGCTCCAAACCTATTTAACAGCCTTTAAAATTGTTTTATGATAATGTTCACTAATTAGCAAATTCCTAAGAGGAGGAAATGCTCATAATTTTTTTCTGTAAATAAAAAGTATTTTTGAGTCTGTTGTTGTGGTCCAATTCCTGTATTTCTAGCAGTCAGTTTGAGGCCATCCTGGTCTGCATAGTGAGTTCTAGGCCAGCCAGGGATATATATAGTAAGACATTGTCTCAATAATCTTAAATAAATACATAAAATATTTACTTATGATACTGTGTGTGTGTGTGTGTGTGTGTGTGTGTGTGTGTGTGTGTGTACGCGTGTGTGTGTTGAGACGAGGCTAATCTTAGGTTTCTTCCCCCCTTGCTTTTCAGCCTATATTTTGAACCAAGGTTTTTCACTGAATCTGGAGCTCACCAACTTGACTATATTAACTGGGCAGTGAGTGATTCCCCAACCCTTCTCTGTCTCCATCTTTCCAGTTACCGGGTTAAAGGCATGCACCAATGTACCTGGTTTTAAAAATATTTATTTACTTTTAAGAATCTCATATATGACTATAGTATTTCCATCATCTCCCCTACCCCAAGCTTCTCCTATGGCTCACTCATTCCCTCTTATCCTCTTATTCTTTAAATTTTGCTACATATATATATTTCTACACACACACACACACACACACACACACACACACACACACACACACGTCTTAGTTTATGTTTTATTGCTGTGAACAGACACCGTGACTATGACAACTCTTATAAAGAAAACATTTAATTGGGGCTGACTTACAGTTTCAGAAAGTCAGTTCATTATCACAATTTCAGAAGGTCAATCCATTACCCTCATGGTAGGAGGCATGGGAGCGCGAAGACAGATTTGGTGCCTGAAGAGCCAAGAGTTGGACATTTTGATCCAAAGGCAGCAGCAGGAGACTGTCTTCTGCAGGCAGCCAGGATGAAGGTCTCTTCTTTACTGGGCATAGCTTAAGCATTTGAGGCCTCAAAACCTGCCTACATAGTGATGTACTTCCTCTGACACTCCTCCTGACTGGGCCACTTCCCATAGGTCAAGCATATTCAAACCGCTACAATGTACACATACATACATGTGTAAATAGAGCCTGTTAAGTCCTGAAAAGTCCCACCTCTAGATGAAAGGTTATTCAATCCTGAGTCACACCCAAACAAACTTAGGCAAACACTTGCTGACTGAACTATTCCCCAGCCCCTATCCTTCCTTGTGCATCATTTTTTAGCATCAAAAGAACTTGGCTAAAGCAGTTTCTCATGTTGGCTCCCTAATCCTTTCCTACACAGCCCTGCTTTACCTCAGGTGCTGACACAACTGCCTTAGGAGCAGTACTTCCTGGAGACTTGTGAGAGGCGAGAACCTAACAAAGAAAGGCTAGCAGCTACATTAAAAATGCATTCCTTTTGTTGAAACAGAGACGTGAGGGGATGCTTTACTGAGAACGGACATGAGGTGTTTTTCTGGAAGCTGTCTGGTGAAAGGGCATGTGTGTTTGGGAAGAGTATAAGGGTGACCCAACAGAGAGTGGGCAAGCTCTTGCATTGGTTCACCTTGCCACTCTTTGTGTTCTTCCTTGGTCTTCGTCGGTCTTTGCTGGTCTTCGATGACAACACTCTGGCATTGGTTCCTCTTGCTTTCTTCAGTGATCTTCACTTGTTGTGACTTCGTAGAGAGAGACACACCAAAGAACTTCTGGTGGTGTTCCAGCTGCTTCTTGCTGCTTCTGAGGACTCATGCCAATTGGCAGAGCCTTGCGGTTTCCTCTGGATCGAGCCATTGCTGTGGATTCGTGTTTGGTGTTTTGCTAGTGGACTGGACTGCTGACGACAAAGGCTGGAATTTCCCCCAAACACTGCTTTTAAACAGGGTCTGCGTTCGCCTTGTCCTATTAACCATCTTCTTCCTCTACCTTTGGTCACTGGGCTATAAGGGAGGTTGAAGCATTTAAGAACTCTTATTAAAGTAGGTTTAGAAAATCTAAGTCTATGCAAACCCTCTGTCTTTCCCCTTTTATAATTAATTTTAGCATATTCCTCAGTTAGAATATAAAATGTCTATCAGCTAGGTCCAGGCTAGTCTTTCCTAAACTATATCTCACGGAGTATTATTTCACATAATGTTAATAGGTGTTTGAGTGAAAAATTATTTGAAAAGGGCCTCCTTCCAAAATACATTTTACTACCTTAAAGACTTTGGGAAGTCTGCAGTAAAAACCTGTCGATTTGTAGTTCCTGACATTTGTTGGCTACAAACACTCTTTCAAATTAGCACATCAAAATTGAATTAAAAAATAGGATTAGAAAATTCTCTCAAATTAACGTCTCAACATAGGTTTAAAATATAGGCTGATTGGGGATACCAGTTTCATGTAGTAAAGACTATTTTCTTAAATACAGAATATCAGCTTTCTCCTCCCAAACATAGAATTAATAAACACCTTAAACAACTTGAAGTGCAGCGTCAGAAACATTTTTAAATGCTGTCAAGAACTCATAAAAATATACATTATATCATGTGTCAATATTGCAAAGTGCTGCATGATACATTAAAACCATCAGAATACACCCATTACCCTATAATCTTCTACTCATATGTTTATATGTTTTTGCATTGTATCTGCAAAATTACTCCTGTCATAAATATTATGCCTGAGTTATAGAAATATACATACTATAACTGGAACAATAAAGGATTCCGTGAAACAAGAAAGTAATAGCTTTGAATAATGACATTACCGGGATGAGAAACTGATAAAAAATTTTAGCATCTCTGAACTTTGGAGCGAAGGGCAGTGAGAAGGTCATTTTCACCCAAGGACCTAATGTTAAAAAGGAAGAAATTGACATTTATTTCTGAGATCCTAAGGAACAGAAATAAGGACAAAACATAGCAATGATGGGGAAACACTCGATACAAGAGACGGTGGGGCATAGCCGAGTGCTGGGGAAGAGGAGCGGGGCAGGGTCGGTGAGCAGTTTGGTATACTTATCTGTGCCAAGGAGGGGAATGAGATCCCACCCACAATGCAAAGCTGTCCCAAGCAGACAAATGGGCTGGGGGAGGGGTGGGTCTTAAAGGCAACACGCACCATGACAGTCATTCGTGCTTGACAAATTAATTGTTCACAAGTAATGGCAAACTAAGGTAAATGAACACCTACCTTTTCTGGAAACAGCCTTGCTTCCCTAAGTTGCATCATGGGCTAGTTCCTCTGTGTGAACGCTCCATACAGTGTATGTGCCCTCTGGGGTCAAGGATGTTTTAACCAGAAGGGGACACTGGCCCACCTTCCATATCTTCTCCTATTCACGGCACTTTTAGACTGCTGAGTGTCTGGAATGGTTCACCCTGCCAGCTGTCTTTCTTCCCCAACAGGGAGAAAGATGTGTTTTCAAGGAAAGAGCAGTTACACTTTGTTGTCCACCGAGGGGCCAGGCTTTGGACAGATCAGGTAACTGATGTGTCATTCATGGAAAGTATCTTGAAGTGAAAATTTTGGTTTCTTTAAAAACTCATTATGTGAATATGTTTTTGTTTTAATCTCAGGGCTGCTTCATATTGCCCACAGCTGCTAACTATGATTGCCCTGTGCTCTGGGGGTGGGAGTGGGGTGGGGGCAGCTACAGATAGTTTAATTCTAAGGACTCTGGAGATGGCATAAATGGGAAAGTCCTGAGAACGTCTGTGATGGCTGCTGCTCCCCCTGCTGCTCCTGGTTGGTGGTGGGGTGATTTGTCAGAGAAGAAGAAATTGGACTTGTCCCAAGGAACTCAAGGTCCCAAATGAGCAGGAAGTAGTCTAAAGAGGCCTACCCTCCCTTTCCCTCTAACGCTCCTTCTCTCCTACCTTCATCCCGCCATGGTGATAATGGATTAAACGTCTGAAACGGTAAGCCAGCCCCAATACATGTTTTCCTTTATAAGTATTGCCATGGTCACGGTGTCTCTTCACAGCAATAAAGCCCTAAGACAGCATCTTTGGAAGAAATTCTTTGTCTTATAATGTCTGGGGCTCTTCCCCACCCCCCCTTTTAAAATAAATTACCTTATTACCTTTTATTTTCATTTGGTTTATATTTGTTTTTTCTTTCTTTTAATCTTTTCATCATACAGGTCCTTATTGCTTCCAGTTTAGTGTTTTTATGGGGTTCCTAAGTGTGTGAACAAGTGGACCTCTGTTTCTCAGGCCTTCTCTTGGGCTCTTTTCCTTCTGTTTGTTTTGTTCAATTCCAACTTGTTAGTTTTATTATTCTGTTCTGTTCTATTCCAGTCCATTCCCATAGAAACCTGTTTTCCAATGAGAGACAGAAAGGGGGTGGATGCAGATGGGAAAGGAGGTGGGGAAGAACTGGGAGAAGTAGAGGAAGGAAAAAATCTATTTTCAATAATTTTAAAAAAGCGTATTGTTAGAAGAATGTTGCCCGGCCTCCGACGCCTTCTTTCTGGTCTGTGTTAAGTGGAAGTGTGCTAGGGTCTTGGAGATGAGACAATAAGACACAAAGGCTAAGCAATGGCCACATAGTGTACCTAGCATTGAGGCCATCCTAAAGCTTGTGAACTCTCATGATGCACACATCTAGTATGTTTTAAGCAGTAATGACTTTTGTAGTAAGATTTCTTCAGTATATTTGTAAATGTTTTTAGGTGCCTGAAGGAATGGATACTCAGAACACAACAATGACACCGGCGCATGTCTTATTGTTTCTTTCGTGTCCCTGAGGGTGAAGATGAGTTTAAGGAAAGATGACTGTTGAGGCAGACGTGGTGCACCATCCTTCCACTCAAGTCCCCTTTTGTGGAGGGCGTGCGTTATTCTGGGTGGCCAGGGGTGCTGTGTGCAGATATTCTTGGCCAGCATCTCCTGAGAAGTTGTTTCAAGTATAGACAGCTATCATAGCTCCTTAGGGCGACTATAGGAAATATAATATATATAAATCACACACACATAAGTAAAAGTACATAGACTATAGCTCAAACATTAGACATTTGCTTCTCATGATTCTAAAGCAGTGGTTCTCAACCTGTGGGTCACAACCCATTTTGGGGGAGGTTGATTGACCTTTTCACAAGGGTTGCCTATGGCCACCAGATCAAGGCACTGGCAGATTCTGTCTGACGAATCATGACTCCTGCTTCATAGACAGTGGTCTTCCCAGTGGTGCTTCACAGGACAGTGGCTCTGTGTCCTCTCCTGTTAGGACCTAAACCAATTCCTGAGAATTCTGCCTTCATGCCTTAATCACCTCCTAAAGGCCTGACCTCTTAAAAACATCAGGCTGAGGATTAGGATTGTAGTATCTGAGCTTTGGGGAGACACATCTAATTAGCCTACACCATATCAGCCACTCTACCAAGGTTATACTCATATGCCTTGGACAGACACTGAATGGACACAACAGCCAGCCTGTACCAGATTAGAACTCTCAACTCAAGTATGGAAACAGAGAAAGCTGGAAACCACACCCAAGATATAATCCTCTGAGTTACTAGATTCTAAAGAGAAATCCCCCAGCCAAGTCAGACCTGCCTATGTCAAGGTCAGGAGCCTGCTAGGAATCTGATTGGGAAATAGAGATGTGCCTCTAAAAGCTCAGCTATTTATGGAAGCAATTATTGTGGGGACAATGTAGCTTTGGGCACTCCCTACCTGCAGGGTATAGTGAGGGGCTAAAGAAAATGTGGAAATGTAAATGGACAAGCAACAGAGGTGCTACTACTTTAAACTCTCAAAATATATCAAGTGGAAGATCAAGGAAATGAAGCTATCTGTCCCTCCCGCCCCCCCAGAACAGTCATGATCCTGGTGAGCCTTTGGGGTCTGAGTTAATCTTTCATCCTGGAGCCCATTGAGGAATCTGGGGATTTTCTTCGGGGGGTGGTGGGGGTGTGTGTGGAACCAAACTATAAGAAGTATAAATGGTAATTATTTTTCCAGGGCTGTCCCAATGATGCATATACCATTTACTTTGGTAACTGTGTAATGGGGCAACAAGAATAGAAACATTTAGGCACAATTCAGTGGTTACCTCAGACCTCTTCCAACTAGAGAAATACATAGAGTCAACACAGAGTCTGGTCACAGAGGTCTGGATTTGTGGAATGGGCTCTGGGGCTCATCCCGTGTCATGGCCCAGTTCTTGATGATGTAACTGAGATATTTGGTAGCTGGCACAATTCACGTATTGGATCTTCTGATGAGTGTCAGAGGTTTTGTGATAGGAAAGACCTAGTGGAACTTTCTGAAACTACCTTCTCTTTCCTGACTCTACCACAGACAAGATCGTAAGTTAAGAACAACACAGTCTACGAAGCATGTTGAATATTAGTGTTACCCTTCAAGATCAGAGAGCTAGAGATGAGGTGGCCCTTCTTAGATGTTTAATCCATAAGTCCAAGTCCTAGAAAAGCTAGTATTCCTGAAGACTGACAGGAAGCTACTGCAAATTCCACTGAGAAGGGTCCTCATTTAAAGCCTCTGTATTAAATGTAATATAATCTTTGCCCATGCAGATTAACAAGGCCTCAGGAATGTGACGAATGCTTTCCTTTCTTTCTTTTTGGATTTTTGTTTTCTTTTGACACAGGAGCTCAGGTAGCCCAGGTTGGCCTCAAACTCACCTTATAGCTGAGGATGACTTCAAACTTCAAATCCTCTTGCCTCTGTCTTCTGAGTGCTGTGTTACAGATGTACGCATTCATGTCTAGTGCTATACGCTCTCTTCAATCCTAATCCACAAGGGCAATGAGAAGCGATTTACATCCACAAGGAAGAGACCCCAGAATAAATGTGCAGTTTGCTCCAGATCCATGCCCACTCTCCCAGCCTGTATCTACAGTTTACTGAGATCTCCACCATGTGGGCACCCTGTAGAACACTTTCCCGTCCACTCCACCATTTCCATCCTCTCATTGAACGTGACAGTTAATGACTGGCTATTATACATGCATTCTAATTGGTGGGAAATCAACCTTTTGGCAACTTAGGTGTCCCATGGATTATTTTTGCTGTAGTAACAACATACCTAGAAACAAGACAAGGGAGGAAGCGTTTCCTTTGGCTTAGAGTTTTGAGGATTTCAGTCTGCTGTGGAAGAGAGGGCATGGCGGAGGAATGGCTTTATCTTGGCACAGGGATGATATCATAGAGACTCCACATGTGGCAGGCAGGAAGCAGGGAGCCAGAACCAGGGGTGGATATAACCTTCCAAGGCAAATTTCAATCAGCCATGTTTCCGCCTCGTCAAGGTTCCACAGCCTTCCAAAATAGAGCCACCAGCTGGGGACAAGTGCCTAAAACATGAACTTATAGGTGACATTTCAGATTTAAATTAAAATAGCCTGCCTCTGGCTTCCAAAGGCTGACCATATCATGTGAGATTCATGTAGTTAGCTTTAGCAATTCTCAAAGAGCCCCAAATCAAAAGTCTAAAGTCTCTCCTCCTTACCAAGATTGCTCCAGCCTCTGCCATCACACATGTCCCACTGGCCAGCTATTGAGAATGATTAACTACAGACATGGCATCGTCTCTTGAGAAGCCCAACCAAACAAACTGGTTCTATAGACCCTGAAGGAGATGCCATCCATTCTAGTGAGGACATGTACAAAGTCTGAAGCTGCATGTTTTAGCTTCTTATCAGATAAGCAACTGATAAAATGGCTATGTTGGGTCATAGCTTTGAGGTTTCAGTCCGTGATAGAGGGTGGACTGCTTATATGAGTCTTTGTACTAGGAGCAGGAATCCACTGACACGGAAGACAAAGGAGAGGTTGTGGCTGGTCTCCCTTCTGACCATTTGCACCAATTCCCTTCTGGAATTTGCACCTCCTGTGCTTCTGTTTTGGGGCTCTGTGGGGTGGAATTCCACGGTTCCAAGAGAGAAACTCTTGTTTCAGGGCACACTGAAAGGGTCCTGTTGACTATGTACCACAACTCCTGTCCCAGCATTTCTAGTTCTCCCAGACAAAGTGATTAGCATCCAAAAAGGGAAGTCAATATCTTGGCAGAGATAATTGCCTGTATTCCTCAGACATTTACACAGACATGGTTCCACCTGGAGGTGCAATCTGGCTCCCAAGATGCTACTACAGTGGGTTTTACCACTCTTGTTTCAATTTCGATGGTGGTTGGATAAGTGGGAGTTTGGTCTAAAGCCCCCCTGCAGCCCCCGGCCCCTGCCCGTCTTTTCTACCTGACAACTTTCATTGTGTTAACTATGGAAGAAACACAGTCGTTTATCCCAGGGGGCAGCCCAAAGTCCAGATCTTATGAAACCTATAAAAGGGTATTTGGAGTATGCTTGATCAAATCCTGTGTTTCCACCTTGTAGATAGCGATTGGTTCCTCCATCAAGAGGCTCATGTGGGGTCAAGAACCCCACATTGGGGGACTAAAATCGCTGCTTTCAATATCTAATAGATAAATGAATTGAGAGAATGCTCATGGTGGTTTGTATGGGGAAAAGAAACAGAAATATCCAACTCCTTTTTTTTTTAAATCAGTTTTCAAAGCACGGATTGGCTCCCTGAAACCTTTCAAGCATAATCAGTAAGCTATTGTAATTTTTAAAACTTAATATAAAAAAAATCATGGGGCCAGAGAGACGGTTAAAAGCACTTAACTGCTCATCCTGAGGACCTCGGTTTGATTCCCAGCACTGACCCGGAAGCTTACAATCCAGGAACCCAACTCTTTTCTTTGACCAGCACTGGGAATGCACATGCTTTGCAGATATACATTCAGGCAAACCACACACACATAAAATGAAAATAAGTGAATCTCGAAAAATGTTAATCATTAACTAAAATAATATCAGTGTCTTGCTATGATTGCCATTGTGCTTATTTAATTAATATTCAGGTTGTGTGGCAACATTGGCCCTTGAGAACCTTTTCAAGTTAGCTCCTGAATCTCCTGACAAGATACTAGGCTTCTTGGTTACCTTCTTTGTTCTTAGATACAATCAGAGGTTTTTAGCTTTAATTCTGGTATCCCCCGGAAAGCTCAGGTTGGAAAAGCCCACTGCTGTAGCTTCTAACTCTGGCTGTAGGAAAAGTGCAGATTCAGCGGGAATTCTAACTTCTGTCCTCACTTGCTGAGGCGGAAGCAAATGTCCTCAATTCAAGGGAGTAAGGTTATCCCGTCATAGCCTTGAGCTGCCCTTAGGCAACGACCACAGAGCAATGACACACACGGGGTCACGGATCAAACCATTATAAACACAGCCACAGAAGGCACTGATCATTTGTAGTCTGGAAGCAGCCAGTTCGGCTCTCTTTCAACATTTCAGATGCGTGGATCTAATTCTGAAATAGATCAAGATGCACTCGCAGGCTAATTCCATCTGTGAGCTGTAGGGTACTTCCGCTGAAGAGTTCGGACTGGTGTGTGTGATTTCCGGTCCCTAGCTCAGGAAACCTGGGCTCATCATGAAGTGCTCAGCGTGTGAGGTGGCATCTGTAGGAATGGCAGTGAGACTCCAAGGAGAGTACAGATGTGCACAGTCCAGAGCCTGGGCACCCACTCTGCCCATCACATCCAGGAGTGGCGCTCGCAGGGGTGGGAGTTGGGGGTGGGGCTCTTCTCACATTGGAAAAGCAGATTCCAGATGACCCGGACTCTAGGATGTTTATCAGGATTAGCCACTTTCTTCTATTCTTCCTTTATTTAAGAACAAGACCGAAAACTTCAGATTATCGCCACGGTACCTTCGCTCTTCTCATCTGTCTTCTTCAAAATGGAGTTTGTTTTACGTAAAGAACGTAAAAGCTAGAAGTGGTGGGTATTTCATCCAAGTTAAACCAGCTAGCAGGCGCACACGGGGCAGCTTGAGTGTTTCTGGCTGGAGAAGACACCAGCGATGGATATCCATGTGACTGCCGTTTCCCACCGTGGCAGCTAAGAAACAGCACAGAAGGGACGTTGAGGTGGTAACATGACTTCTGAAAGCTCCGTAGTGTTCCGGCTCTTGGTTCTCGCCTGTTGTAAAGCTTGATTTTTTTTTTAAACTACTCTTGAATTCCCTAAAATGCCCAAGAATTGTTATAATGCTTAAGCTAGCTTAGATGAAGTTCTATTTCTTGAAACCCCCAAATACTCCAATGAAATGTGATTTTTCCTGGGGTTAGCAGGGCTCTGGGAGTCGATTTGCGACAGATCTGGCTTGGAGTGCTAATGTGCATTTTGAGAACAAGGGGAATAGGTTGCAATGGAGGGCTAAGTCTAGAGAATGAAGGCATTTCCCTGCTTTGACCAATAGAGCCTGGAGGCCTCCAGCTTGTAACAGAGAAAGGGAATCTCAGAGAAATTGCAAACACACCAACTATATTCTTTCTCTGGGCAAACGGGCAAGTTCATTCTGCATGCCAGATTGAGATACTGTCATCTAAAATCTTGAAGTTCCCAAGACTTCTGAGTGGAAAATTGGACCCCCCAAGGCTCATGGCTGTTGGCCTTGAGTTAAGTGTCACCCTTTGTTCTTACCATGGGAAGTTCAATTTAGAGCAATTTGGAGTGATTCCCTCTGGTCTCAGGGCATCATTAGGTATTTCCAGGCTGGTGGTTAGCTTGGTAAAAACCACTTCCCCATATTAGAAGATCACAGGGACTATTGAAAAGACATCACAGAGTGTGTGATTTTTAAGCAAGTCATAGTTTTCAGATTACCAGTATTTTCAGACAGTTTAAAAAGTGCTCGTATCTTTTATATAAACACAATCTGTATAGTAAAGCTCACCTTGACCTTGGAAAATGTCTCTTTAGTGCAGCCTGGAAATATGCTCTCCTTGGGTGTCACAGGATACTCAGAAACATTTTATTTTATTTTATTTTATTTTACTTCCCTTATAGTCCAGATGTAAACCAATTACTGTGAACCTTGGTGAACTACGGACCACAGCTTAGGGTGAATAGCTCCTTTAGTGAGCTTCCTTCTCTTAAACTGTGGCAGGCAGTAAAGATAGATCCTTTTTACTATCTGTACGTGTTCACCGTTGATTGGTTCTCAGGTATGATTCCTTTTCTAATGCTGTAAGATCAGTGCTCTTCGATGACGTTAGCGTTTGTGGATTTTCAGGCTCTAAGCTCTTAATGTGATAAATGGTGTATAACACCACCACAGGGATTTCAGCAGATTCATAAAGATAGCAGTCACCACCACTGGCTACATTAGTGCCAAAATACCAATGTGCCTTGACCTGTGTGTAGACATGCACATTCACTTTTGACAGTGCCAGGAATGGAACCCAGGGCCTGACACACACATAACAGGCTAGCACTTAGCAACTGAACCACACCCCAAGGCTAACATTCACCTTTCACAGAAGAAGCTTGCTTTTCAAACTATGTTTATCCAAATGAGTTTTCCTCCATTGTTGAAGGTGCATTTAGGCAATGAGAGCCACTTTGGAAAAAGCTCTATAGGGAAACCTCATTAAATGCCTTTTTCTTAGAGATAGAATTTCTCCGTAGCTAATGCTGGCCCGTTGCTCTTCTCCTGGCTAGCTGGCTCAAGAGGTTTTGGGAAATTCTCCAGATTTGCCTCTCATCTCATTGTAGAAGTGCTGGGGTTACAAAAGCCACCATGTCAGGTTTTTTGTGTGAATTCCAGAGACCAGACTCCGGTTTTCAGGCTTTTATGGCAAGTGGTTTTCCCAACCGAGCCATCACGGGCTCTATTTGTTGGTTTTGAACCGATCCATTGTAACTGGGTCGTTTCCACTGCTTGTAGAGCGCTGCCCTCTATCACCACAGACCTTTCGACGCCTGCTTTTCCAATCCGTGCTTGTGGACTCCAGACTAGGCATCGCATTACCATGTAGATTCACCTTCTCGGTTTGAGGCAGAGTTTGTAAATTTCCCATGAGCTCTGGTCATGCCAGTCCACTCTTTGATACAGGATCTTAAGCCCCAGAAAACATTCTAAGATCATTTTTATGCTGCTCTTTTGTTTCTTGAGACAGGATCTTGCTATGTAGCCCACGCTGGTCTTAAACGTGTACTCATTCTGCTTCAGGTTTCTGAGTGGTGGAGTTACAGCCTATGACGAATAGCAGTCTCCTTTTCTTTCTTTTTCTTCTTTTTCTTTCTTTCTCTTCTTCTTCCCCCCCCCTCTCTCCCCCCTCCCTCTCTCTTTCTCAAGGTTTCACTCCATGCCTCAGGCTGTCCTGGAATTCATTAATGTGGCCCAGGCTGGCCTTCAACTTACATTGATCTTCTTGACTCAGCTTCTTGAGAATTAGGATTACAGGTCTGAGCCACAAAACATCCAGCTTTCTTCTTTGATTATAATTTTGCGAGGGTAATTATTTTAAAAGAAAAAAATACAATTTAATTTCCAGAAATCTCTAATTGACATATTGTTTGTGACGGTTAATGAAACAAATATGATATCATTTTTCCAGCTGTGCATGGCATTTCTACCACTTAGAAACTATTATTAACTTAGCGATCGATACACAGGGGTAGTTCCTTCAGGATTACCCATGCAAACACAGGAAAAGAATCTGGGTTCTACAGTTTTAGTCAAGATCAGGATCTTACAATTAACAAACTGTGTAGTTAAAATGCTTGATATACATCAACGACTGAAAAGCCATTCTCTCAAAATATGTGACAATGTTTTTAACTCGGTTTTTGATTTCACTTTTGAGTTCATGAAGTCGGGTCTCTAAATGCTGGGAGAACTCACATCTGTGTATATAATTTTGGAGAGCTTTTTATTTAATGACAGACAGGTGAGCTTTTCCCCTCTCACAGTACAAAGTTCAATACAGCTGATTAAAAATTCATAGGAGTAGGAAAAAAACTGCCTTGTGAACTCAAAAGTTTGCTTTTTTAATTTTTTTTTGTATCCCACTTCTTTTTCTTTAGACAAAAAGCTCATAAGGAATCTTGATTACATTCCTGGGGGAACTAAAATGTAGGTTTGTGTATATTGGACAAGTGTGTTCAGAAAGGTGGAAGTGGAGTGAAACCTATTTCTGACTTCCGTTGCTCTCTAGAACACATCCAGTGGTGGAGTTTTTGTTGGGTAAAAGCTTTGACATATGTCAAGAACGTTGAGTCACTTAAAAGAGGAGAAAGTCCCACTGTTAACTTAAGCCAAAACAGAGTCTTGACTTAGAAATAATATTCCAGCATAACATATAATCATTGTTTCAGTATCTACTGAAAATTAAGACTTCTTTTCATGCCTGGGCCACAACCTGCTCATCACAGGTCATCTACTCTGGCGAGGAGGTTCAGGGCCCTCTTCTTTCTAAAGCTTCATTTTCTTTCAGAGCATCAGGAGGTGGAGAGGGGAAGGGCAGAGAGGACCTGGTCCCAGCCGGCCCTTGGCGCTTTGCTTCACGGCTAGTCATCCCCTCCTTGGGGGGTTGGCAGGCTCTTTATTGCTTCTTGTGCGAAGTCTCTGTGGTGTCAAGCCTGGGAAGGGGTCCAGCTGTCACCTCTCCTGCTGATGCACACTTGGCATAGCTTGTTTCCTGGACTCTCCACCCCACAAGGCTTGGGACTCTCAAAGAATCTCTGGAAGCAGAATTAAAAATGGCGGCAGGTGATCTGTTTCCTGGTGGGTGGTAGAATTAAGCCGTGCAGCAACAGCTCAGGGCAAAGGAATACCGTTCCTAGTTCCACCCTCTGTGCTTTCAACTACTAGACAGCCTCCTTACACACACAGGACTGGCTACCTAGTTTTTGTGACTCTGAGATTCCACCTGGTGGAAATAAAAATTGCATATTTTTAGGACCTCCGGTGCTTCCGTTGTAAGTTCAACTTTATTATTAGTGCCGTATTAACTTAAATTGTGATTTGTCTCTGCAAATAGATCTCTTCCTAACCCATAGACCTGCACCAAACTATTTTCTTATGTTTTAGTGCTTTCATTTGGACACAGTAATTCTTTGCTGCAGATGGAGCCTGTCCATGACGCTGAGGATGCCTAGCAACATCCCTGGCCAACATCGAGTACCACTCCTATCCAAATTCCCTAGGTATCACAAAAAAAAAAAAAACAAAAAACATCCAGATTTAGACAAAAGTCATCAGGGGTGGGAGTGGGGGGAAAGCAAAAATGATTCCTGTCTGAGATCCACCACGATTAATGTGTGACCACAGGTTAAGAGCGAACACTGTCACATCATGACCTACAAGAGAATGAAGCCCAGACCTCTATTTCACAAACCCAGGGGCCACTCCTAGAGGTCAAGTGGATTACCTGGTGGCACAAAGTTCCTGTCCTAGGACTGGAAAGGACCTGGGTTTCCTGACCCTCACACAACACTCATTGTGAGGATGGGGACACATGATTATTAATTTTCAACAGCACTACTAATTTTAAAGTACCTAGGCTTGGAATTTTCTGTGCCAAAATTAGAACATGGAAAAACCTTATCTAATTAGTTAGTGAATAGCACTGAATTAAAATTGGACACTATAATTAATCAATGCTAAATTGTAGTCAAACCCATTACCCTTGAGTAGATTATCTTTGTGACCCACTGTCCCCTTCTGACATCTCAAGCCAGGGGCTGTAGATACTGATTGGAGACCTTGGGGAAGGGGAGGGGCTGGACCCTGAGCAGCAGTAAATCATGTCTCGTTGTCTGTGGTTTGTTTCTGTCTGTGTCACTGTTCTCCTCCATGAACAAAGCTAATTGAGAACGGACTGCTGCAGACTATTACAGGAGGCTGGAGATAGGAAGATACATCCAGAACAAATAAATTATTCAATCATCTAACTCTGGTCAGCTTTGGGTTTTAGTAATCAAATTTACTGCTGTAGTTTTTTGTAGAGTGTTCTCCAAGTTGAATGATGAACTTAAAAGTATTCTTGCGTGTGTGTGTGTGTGTGTGTGTGTGTGTGTGTGTGTGTGTGTGTGTGTAGTATATATGCATGTTCCTGCCACCACAGCCTATACGAGAAGGTCAGAGGACAACTTGTGGAAGTCACTTCATTAATCATGTGGGTCCTGGGGATCTAATTCTTGGTGGCAAGTACCTTTACAAACTAACCTATCTCTTTGATCCAAAATTATTACTACTTTTGAATGCCTGAATAAAACAAATGCTTTTCACAGATTTGTTTTCAACAGTGTCTTATGTGACAGGGTTTCAGGGTCAAACTGAGTGATTTGTACCACAGACCTCATTTCATTTCTGAACTCTGCTCCAAATGATGGTGTCTTAATTGATCAAGGGCCTCAGGCTAGATGAATGGCGGTCAGCCCTCATTTACATGTCTGAGTCTGGGTTCACTGTGACCTACTTCACCCTTTACAGCCTTCTTCTCCCAGGCTTGTCTGTGTTGATCGAGTCTCTTCTGCTAGAAATCATCAGAAGTCTTCTTTCTGAATACTAATTTCAAAATGTAAATGATAAAAAAATACACATTTTCCAAACCCATCCTTGGTGTCAGACTCTGAACTAACATGTCTGTATTTTTTTTAATCTTGGTGACAACCTTCCTCCCTTTGAAGAAGTCATAGTTTCCTTTCTGATACTAGTCAACCTGCCCAAGATCCTCCAGATGTTAATAGGGGTTGGGGGTTCTGAGGTCTTTTGAAAATCCCTGGCCCGTTTTCTTGACTGTGACATGGCCCTTGTCCCCTCGATGGAATGTTGGTGTGATGGGTAGTTTTGATTGCCAGCTTGATACAACCAAAAAGGACCAGGAAGAGAACTCTCAACAAGGGACTGCTGTGGGAATGACTGTGAGTGATGGAATGGTGTCAATAATTGATGTGGGAAGACGGCACAGATGGGTGGACAGAACAGTTCTGCCGGTAGAGGAGAGGGGAACCTGAGCTGGGTAAGTAAGCATGTAAATAAGCATGTAAGTAAGCATGTAGGTAAGCATGTAGGCAAGCAAGTAAGTAAGTATGTAGGTAAGCATGTAGGCAAGCATGTAAGTAAGCATGTAAGTAAGCATGAAAACAAGCATGTAGGTAAGTATGTAAGCATGTAAGTAAACATGTAGGTAAGCATGTAGGTAAGCATGTAAGCAAGCATGTAAGTAAGCATACAAGCAAGCATGTAAGCAAGCATATAAGCAAGCATGTAAGTAAGCATGTAAGCAAGCATACAAGCAAGCATGTAAGCAAGCATATAAGCAAGCATGTAAGCAAACATGTAAGTAAGTATGTAAGTAAGCATGTAAGCGGGGCTGGGGATTTAGCTCAGTGGTAGAGCGCTTACCTAGGAAGCGCAAGGCCCTGGGTTCGGTCCCCAGCTCCGAAAAAAAGAAGCAAAAAAAAAAAAAAAAAGTAAGCATGTAAGCAAGCATGTAAGTAAACATGTAGGTAAGCGTGTAGGTAAGCATGTAAGTAAGCATATAAGCAAGCATGTAAGTAAGCATACGAGCAAGCATGTAAGCAAGCATGTAAGTAAGCATGTAAGTAAACATGTAAGTAAGCATGTAGGTAAGCATGTAAGTATGTATGTAAGTAAGCATGTAAGTAAGCATCCCTGCATCTCTGACTCTCTGTTTGTGACTGTGGATGGGAAAGACTTAGTTCCTGATGCTTTGACCTGCCTGCTGTTGTGGATTGTAACCTGGAATTGTGAGTCAAAGTATGTTCATTTCTAGTACAGTTATATATTATATTATAAATTAACCTTGATGAAGCTAGTACATGTTTGGAGGTGGGGGGACATAGCAAATAGGGGTAATCCCCTACTTCCTCCTTTCCTCCAGGGTCAGGCACTTTCAAATCTCTCTTGTTTCTTCTGTTATTTGCTCTTAAGGGCATAAGGAGAAAGTGATATAGCAGGACACGTGACACCTTTTCAGAGTGTGCACAGTATGTGTATACAATGTACATAGGTACCACACACTCCCACACATGCATGTATGCACACAGACATTATTTGTATACCGACATTTTTTAAATAATCTTTACAGTAATGTCTTATAACAAATTGTTTCAGTGTGTTAGTTTATTAGTAGTAGTAGTCAATTAATTTGTCACAAGCTAAAGTCATCTGACAAGAGGGACTGTCAGTTGAGGAACTGACTCTGCCAGATTGGTCCATATGCAAATCTGCATGGTATCTTCTTGACTGATGTGAAAGGCCCCGCCCACTGGGGACAGTTCTACCCTCGCGCAGGTCAGTGTGAGCCAGCAGGCTGAGCCAGCCTTCCTCTATGACCTCTGCTTCAGTTCCTGCCTTCAGGTTCCTGCCCTGACTCCTTTCATGATGGGCCACAGCTGTAAGATGAGACAAAGCTCTCTGCAAAGCTGTGTGTGGTCATGATGCTCGCCACAGCAATGGAAAGCGAACTAAGACACTTCCACCGCTTGCTTGCTTCTTACTGCATCTATCGTTACTTTTCACTTCTTTCACTGTGATGTGGATCATTACATTTCTCCAAATCTGCCCATCAATGTCAATAAACAATCTGTTCCAAATGCTCATTTCTGTTTCCTTTTTTTTTTTTTTTGACAGTTTTGGATATTTTCTCTTTTATTGAATATTTTTATTTACATTTCAAATGTTACCCCCTTTCCCTGTTTCCCCTCCAGAAACATGCTATCTCCTCCTGCTTCTATGAGGGTGCTCCCCCCACCCACCCACTCACTCCATCCCCCTCCCCACCCCGACATTCCCCTACACGGGGGCATTGAGCTTTGAGAGGACCAAGGGCCTCCCCTCCC
Source organism: Rattus norvegicus (assembly GCF_021556685.1). Taxonomy (NCBI): domain Eukaryota; kingdom Metazoa; phylum Chordata; class Mammalia; order Rodentia; family Muridae; genus Rattus; species Rattus norvegicus. The sequence goes on along the minus strand of NC_141536.1, from coordinate 56,857,800 downwards.
ATTGCTGCTGGATAAGGCCATCCTCTGCTACATATGCAGCTGGAGCCATAGGTCCATCCCTGTGTACTCTTGGGATGGTGGTTTAGTCCCTGGGAGCTCTGGGACTAAATGCTCATTTCCGTTTCTTTATACACACTCCTGTCACCAAGACCTCCATCATCCATCCAGCCTTTGTATGTAAGAAGCATCTCTTTGCCGCGGCTCACCACCCTTCCAGGTTGGTTACCTTAGTTTATCGAGAACATCATCAAGAAACAAGCTCCTAAGAAAGGGTGCATGGGGTGCAACTATTTTCAGATTACTTATATATTTATAAAAATTGTTCAAGCCTCATTCCAATAGATCGAATAATACTAGGTGAAGTATGAAATTCTAAACAGTAATTAATGACGTATGTTTTTCTTAGTATTAGTTGCTATGTGTATTTTTTCCTTTCTAAAATCTCTTATTTCATTCGATCTTTCTTTCTTTCTCTTTCTTTCTTTCTTTCTTTCTTTCTTTCTTTCTTTCTTCCTTTCTTTTGATGTTCTAAAACTTAAGATTATTGTGCCTGTTAATCTGTTTCCCGAAGCATGTTTAAAAGTACCCTGAAAAGAGGCACAAAGTTTCCAGAATTTCTGAGGCCATTCTAAAAAAAGAAAATTCTGGGGCTGGAGAGATGGCTCAACAGTAAAGAGCACTGTTTGCTCTTCCTGAGGACCCAAGTTCAGTTCCCAGCAGTGGCTCACAACCGCTAAGAACTCAAACTCCAGAGGATCTGATGGTGTTTTCAACCTCTGCAGTCTCCTGTACTCATTCATGTGCATGTGCACGCTCACACACACACACACACACACACACACACACACACACACACACAGAGAGAGAGAGAGAGAGAGAGAGAGAGAGAGAGAGAGAGAGAGAGAGAGAGAAATGTTCGAAGGGATTAAAAGAAAAGTTTTTAAAATATTAAAAAAATCCTCAAGATTTTTTGATTCCTTAGAGGAGTGGTTCCCAGCACAGGGCTGTTTTGCCTTGAAGGAATCGTTTGTCAGTGTCTGGAGATGACTCTTGCATCTGACGGGTAGAGATCTGGTGTCGCATTTGGACATACAATGTCCTCAAAAGGCTCATCTATTAAAGGCTTGGTTGCAGCTAGCAGGGCTTTGGGGAAGATGCTAGGTCATAAGGGCTCTGACTTTATCAACAGATTTCTTTGCTGATGGAGCCATAGTGATGGCATGGTTGGGATTGGAGGATGGGAGGTGATGCGATTGGGAGACAGGGCCTGCTTGGAGGAAGTAGGTCGCTGGGAGTGACCTTTTGAAGGACACACTGTTGCCTACAGTTCCCTTTCTTTGCTCTGCTTTCAGGCCACCGTACACTGAGCAACTTTGCTCCTCGCACATGGTCCTGCTGCTCTGCCTCACCACGGGCTCCCAGCAGTGGGGTTACAAGCTCAGCTCACCACGGGCTCCCAGCAGTGGGGTTACATGCTCAGCTCACCACGGGCTCCCAGCAGTTACAAGCTCACCTCACCACGGGCTCCCAGCAGTGGGGTTACAAGCTCAGCTTACCACGGGCTCCCAGCAGTGGGGTTACAAGCTCATGGATGGAAACCTCAGAGGCTATGAGCCCAAAGAAAGCGTCCCTGTGTGCTCAGGTGTGCTGTTGCAGCATGAAAAGTTATCTAAGTGGAAATACTACTAAAAAGCCTCTTTATACATGCCTGGAGTGGTACACAACTGGAGCCAGCTCACAGGCAACTGAGGCGGGAGGATTGCTTGGAGTTCAAGGCTACCCTGAGCCACATAGCAAGTCTCAAACAAAACAAAACAAAACAAAACAAAAATCAGAGGCATCTTGGAGACCATTCTGCAGCAAATAAATAGCAGATCAAAAGCATCAGCAGAGCAGTGACTGAGAAGCCCTGCTTTAAAGATTTCAAGTTCCTTTGTTCCTATAAATGCCCCAGTCATGAGGTTGGTTTCTTTTTGCTTTCGACTATCCATTTGGTACATATTTGGTTGCCTGCCTACAAGTTCTAGGTACCACACTTGCTCTCACAGAACTTGGAATAATAAACGAGCTTGCTTTTTATTTTTGATGTGTGTAGAGATCCTACAAAATATAATATTATCCTCTACAAATTTAGAATTGCACCAAGTTTGTGTTAAAATATGAATTCTGCAGGCCTTGCTACATTCGAGTCTTGTTTCCTGACAACCTTAGCCGCCCCTAGTCAGTGTCTGAATGGTGTGAGGCAGGATGCTGACTGAGTGTACCAAAAGGACAGGAATCTCAAAGATATTGGTATGTGATATCCTGGACTGTGTGCCCAGGCACAGGAGCTCCAGAAGGAGGTAGGATCCTAGGTGTAGACACAGGCTCCTAGGCTTATGCAGGCAAGGGAAACCCACATTTCTGGGATGTGTGGGTGGTTGTTTTCTTGCTTGCTTTTGATGCTGGAGATGTCCCAGGTCAAGCATGCTAAGCACAGACTCTGCCCCTGGGCTTGACCTCCAGCCCCAGGGTAATGCAGCTCTTCAATAAGATCCTCAGGTGAGATGATTACTCACTAGCACCTGAGCTCTGTAGCCCAGGTCTTGTGTAGCCGTGAAATGATGGTGAATATTTGGAAGCAGGTTTTCCCTTGTATTAGGAATAAAATGAAGTAGCTCTGGGTTTAGATCGATTTGACTTACAGGTTGATCCTTTATTAGCTGGATGACATTGTAGTAATTAATGGCCCAATGTCTTTCAGTTCCGATTTCCCTCATTTTAGAACAAAAATTACAACATCCATTGCATAGGAGATGTGTTGGGCTCCATGTGAAATACTTACGTGGTCTGGCATACAGTCACTACCCAGTGTCACAGCTATGAAGAGATTCAACTCTTAGGACCCCAAGGGGAAAAAAAATCTTAATCTAACTTTCATGAATGGCAAGATCGGGTTGTTGTTTACATTCCTAGAGCTCTCCACTCCCGATTTAACTCTCTCTCTCTCTCTCTCTCTCTCTCTCTCTCTCTCTCTCTCTCTCTCTCTCTCTCTCTCTCTCTCTCTCTCCCTCTCTCTCTCTCCACTGCTCACACTCTCGAATTCAAATCCATATCCTTATCACCCCTCCCCCACCCCCTGCAACTCCCAAGCAGGTTTTGCCCGTAGTTCCTGGCACCGTAGGACTCTTTGTTCTGGACAAGCTGTGAATTCACAGCATCTCTGCAGATGTACTAAACTCAAGCCGTTGGCCTAGCGCTTAGTTCCTTCTAGATGGTGCAGTGCAGTTTTAACAGTGACAAGTGGGCAGTGCTGGGGGCTGGCGGGTGAGAGCAGACGGTAGAGGGTAGAGACGGAATAGTCAGTGTCTTAATTCTGGGTTGTCCAGAGCTGACAACCCCCCTCGCCCCCAACCATCTTTCCTCACTGTGACCTATGATGCTAGGGTTGGGGGTGAGGTACAGATGGAGCACCCTCAAGTCTGAAGAAGCATAGAGTGTAATCAGAGCCAGGCACGGAGAGCCCTCCACAGGCTCTTCCAATCACAATGTTGTGATTAGTCACACTTCCTGCTTGGAAAACAGGCAGATATTAGAAAGGGAAATCCTACCGTGAGGTTTGGATGGGATTTCAAATAAGTCTTTTTTTTCTTTTTCTCAAGTAAGATTAAAAGCAGAAGGGAGAAGGCAAGCGAGCCAGAGCTTCCCTGTAGACTAGGTCTTGTTATGCCTTAGTGGAGAGGATTCTGGGAAACCCCGGAGCTCTGGCTCCCGGTGACCTCAAGATTGGTCAGACTTTCCTATTCAGCAGATGTTGACCAGCACTTCCAGATGGCGGCTGTTGAGTTGTGGGTGAAGAGTTGAAAGGGCTTTGGTGGAAGGAGACCTTTGTGCAGGTTTGCTGGAGTCAGTCAGCGTCAGAGGCATCTCTATAGGGAGGGCTAGGGGAATTAGTTGGGAAACCACCTTCCCCATGCTAGTTTTGGTTTCTTCGTGTGTAAATTAGGATGATCACAGGATTCATTTCACAGGACCATTGTACTGTGGGAGCATATGCCTAGAGAAGACCCAAGCCAGGGCCCAACTCATGGCTGGCCTTCAGGAAGCCTGGACTACGATTCTCCCGAGGACTGCCTTAATACCGTAGGTCAAACGTTTGCGGTCTGCCTTGTGAAAGTTCATGGCTTTCTATTACATTTTGAGGTTTAAAGGAATGACTTCTTTATAGACTCAAACATTTCCTGGAAATACAAATGTACCTTTTAAAACTCCGTCCTGACAGGTAGCAGAGGTACCCCGCTGTGAAGGAAGTGATGACCTGCGTGTTGAAAGAAAGCGCGTTGGCGTTTAATGCTTGGCCCACAAAGAGGCTCCTGCGCCTGAACTTTAAACTTTCCAGAGGAACAATAAAACACACCAGAGCAAAAGTTCCTCAGCTTTCCTGCCACCAACGGATGGGGTCAGAGGTCTCTCAGTTTCTCTTTGGACTTGAGGAAGTCATGGACTTTGGACATCCTTTCTGAAGAGTCTTTTCTGTACTTTTTTTTTTTGCCTGAGGGCTTTGGGGAAACAGAATTCAACCATCCACATGGACATGGTAAAGCAAGAATGTGTAGTTCTGGTGTTTACTTCATCTAGAAGTAAACTGATGGCTGTCGTTTGAAAAAAAAATATATTGTTTAAAAAGTATATTATATGTACATAATATATACATAGCTATTAAAGAAGCAAATGATAATCATAAGAAGACAATGAAACGATCAGATTGCAGAAACGTTACTTGCTCTGATTAAAAGCACCAATAAAACGTATACAACTGCTTCATTTAGCACTTGACATGTAATGGATTTTTTTTTTCACAGCATAATATCTCCATTGGAATATAATTATTTCACAGATCGCTCAACTGAACACTCTTACATGCATGCTGGTAGGAGGACTCACCCCTGGTGATCATCAGGCTATCTTGACAGTGTGCACAGTTGACGTACACGTGAGAGACGTGGCAGCCTCTCTCGAGCAGAGGAGTTTGTTACACAGCAATTACCCTAATGCATTTTTAAAAGCATAATAAAATAAAGAATCATTTCATTTGCTGAAAATATATTTTAGGTGCTCCGGTAAAACAGTAACAGAATATTTTGATTGTCAGGTCCCCCCCCTCCTTTGAAAGTTAGATAATTACATTTACCAGTTAAAGAATTGGCATTTAAAAATAATATTTTGTCTAAATGTTTAAAGATGTCTATTAAAAATGTATACCGAACATGACAGCGGTCTTTTTGTGCTGTAATTCTAGTCAGTGGTCTGAAAAGAATTAAGACGGAAAAATGTACATTTATTCAGTGCTTGCTGGGGAGCCAGGAGTCTGCGGTGTACATCACGGTTTTAAAGATGGCTCTAATTTTTGCCAATTTAGACTCACAGAGGGAGAGTCTGTGGTTACCTGTGTGCTGTATTTAGTTTCTCTAGTAATCTTTATATGGGGGGATCCCACAGTATTCTGGGGACACTCTATCTCATGTGAGAACAGAAAAGTGAGGAAGACACAGAACAGCCAGATGTCCCCATCCATTTAGGATCCTTCTTTGTCTGGTGTGTGTGCAACCAGGGGGTCTGTGCAGGGTGCTGACAATTCTGAAGTACTTGCCCACCTGCTGGCAAAAGTCCTTCCTTTGACACTGTGTGCAACCCCGAGTCTCTCCCTGAGGCTCTCAGGTGGCTTGTAGGATCCAACCGTCCAAGGTCCCACGCTTATCACACTAAGGCACTATTCTGCCTTCCAGGGTGGCTCCCACTCCAGTGGGTGAGTGTCTGGGCCATGGCTTCTCAGTCTCTTGCCAGTTGAGACCAATATAAATTTAGCACATGAACAACTGAGATACTGAAAATCACTGTGCAGAAGTTGAGTATGACCCAGTGGTCCCTGGTACTCTTGCTCTAAGCGAGGAGAAGTGCGGCAGCTCGTGTTTTGGTGAGCCTGGGTTCTGCTGAAAAGCTGCTCTTGTTTTTTTAACCCAGGAACATTTGAAGCCCAGGCCTTCTTTCTCTTTGGTCTCCAGTGGTTCTCAACCTTCCTAATGCTGTGACCTTTAATAGAGTTATTCATGTTGTGGCGACACCCAACTATAAATTTACTGTCATTGTTACTTCACAATTGTAATTTTGCTACTGCTATGAATTGTAATGTAAATATCTGATATGATCTGGTATGCAGAGTTGTTCAACCACTACCCCAAAGATTGAGAAACGCTGAGACTCTAACTGCATCTTCAAACCTCTCGTTGTCTGGGGAAACCTAATAGGAAAGGCTGCAAATATAGCTCAGTGGTACTGTAGTCACACCATGGAAGCCTGGGCTCAATCCCTGCACCCCTCAAGCAATGAAACAGACAAAAAAGCAGACGTCCTACCTCCTCTCTTGCCACGTCTCATCGACCCACCATGGTCTGAGACATCTATCCACCTGTCAGTCTGCTCATAACCTCCAGCCCAAGAACCTACGTGTCTTCAGAGTGACAGTCCTCAGTGTGGAAACGTTACCTCAGCTTCTGTATTTACCTATACAGTTATTGTATACATGATATATAAAAAACTCCGCCTGTATATTGATCCATATCTGAGGTCCAGTCCAGCACTGGGGAAGCAGAGGCAGGAGGACTGTCAGTTTTGGACCAGAGAGGGGTGTACAGGAAGACTCTATTTTTTTAAAAAGAGAAAAGACAAAACGCTATAGTTAATAATAATGAGGATTTTAATGTTTTCTGCCTGTCTGAGGACAGGCAATGGAGTACGTGAAGTGCTTTTGTGGTCACCCCGATCTGACTGAATGACATATTCTGAATGAGACTCTACTGTGACGGCCCCAGGTGAGGCCATGGCTTCTGGCCAGGACAGACTTTTCACAGTTATACTGTGTGTGCTTTTCCTGGTCTTCTGAGAACCGACTTGTCTAAATCATCCTTATCTCCCCACCCCCCGCTTTCTTTCAAAGCACTTAGAACTTTATGCTGTCACAACTGAGCTAAGTGGTAAATGTGTTTTCTGGCAATCTCTAACTCCCCTGAGGACAGTCACTTAGAATTTATAACAATCTTAATAAAGAATTAATTGGGTACGTCATTGTGACTAGGGAAATTTATTTCAAATTAGAACTTTAAGGAAAGTAATTTTTATTTGTACCCATGACAAAGTAATTAGTGATAGTTGTTTTGTGTAAGAGATGCGTTTGGGAAGCTTTTTTTAAAAAAGGTATCATTTATTACAGTGGAGAGGGACTCTTTGTCCCGGACAATAGTCTTTTAGCCTTGTTAGTGTCTTTTTCTATATAAATACGCCTAATTGTTACAGTTGCTAAACAGAACCCATCCCTCGAGTTGCGCTCATTTAGCTGTGAGGAAGCATAATAGGAGCCGCATCTGAAATTTACAGCAATCTCACATTTTCTTTCTTCAGACGTTTCCCCCTTGTTGCCAGCGGCCCGGAGGAAGCACAGCTATGCCTCCCATTGTCGGGGGGCAGCTGTCTCTCTGTGTTCATGCTCGGCGCCCACCAACCAGGCAGATGGTGGCTGGGAGCTGAGGCAAGTCTTCTGCACACAGGACCCACTTTGTTGGCTTTGGGGAGCACAGCTGCCACGCTGTTAGGAGGGTGCTGGGGAGGCACTGCCTGCATTTCAGATGTGGGAGCTCTTGTAAAGAACCATGTGTTTGGAAAGGGTGCTTGGGGTCTCTGGAGCATTGAATAGACAACTCGCATATTCAAACTGCCAGAGCTGTGTGAAAATATGGATGACTATTAATTAGAATTTTGGATAGGAATCAGGCAGGAGGTGTGTGGCAAGGACTAGGGTAACTGTTCTGCCAGAGACGCATGCTAACTAAATCTTCTAGATGCCAGAGACTAAAGACTCTAAGGGCAGTCTTTCTCAGACCAGCTAAGGCCAGCTCACTTCCACCTTCACCTGGGTGGAATCTTCATGTAAATCAAATCCACCCTGAAGAGGTTTGGGTAAGGCACTCAGTTACCTGGACAAAGGCTCTTTCTGCCTGATACTCAGTGGGTGGGTGTGCCATTGACCGGCACGTTATATCTCCCTATCTTTTGAGAATTGTAATGGTTTGTTTTGTGCCATTTTCCCCCCTTTATGAGACAGGCTCTTTCTATTTGGGGTGGGACTCATCTCCCTAAGACCAATCTGAGCTTCTGAGGTGTGGCTTCAGATCTGTTTTCTCCCCCTTCCATACCCTTGCTACTTCCAAAGTCATCAAAGATACTTCATCGAGAGACATACATTCCAAAGCATCTCACAATTCATACATAATGTAACGCAATAATTTGATGTTGTAAATCAGTGGTTCCTAATATATTCAGTCGGTTTAGAACGTTTTTATTACCTCCTTCTGTTTCATCTTCCCTCGGCTCTGAAGAACCATCTATGTGGCCTCTGCACAGACCCTGAATAGAGATTCTGTTGCATGAACAGTTTTGGGTGTGGAATAGAGGGTGCATGTGTGTGGGTACGCAGGCAGCCTGGAGATGTAGCGTTATGGAAGGGGGAGCTTCTAGAACAGATGGGGATGTAGTCCTAGCATGGACTCATTAGCATTGAGCTCAGTAGTCATTTTAAATGGCACATGCTGGTTTCACCAAGCCAGAACATGGCCTTATCGGTCCATCATTAATTCCCTGCTAATATCAGTTGCTCCCTAATCAGTCTGCCATTGACATACATCTGGAAAATGTTAGTTCATGTCTTATTCTGTGCCATGAGGCAGTCTGTTCATTTGATTTGTTAATATTGTACTTTTAGGGAAGAGCCCACTTATTTTCCGGACTTATTTTCATCACCAAGTTGCCCAGAAAGTTCAGTGACAACTAAAAGTAAGATTTGAATCTTGATATGTATTACGGCTTATCTGATAGGGCTTATCTTCCTATCTGTTGAGAATGTTAATACTTGGTTTTATGTCTTTTTATATTATGAGACAAACTCTTACTATGTCTTCCTGGCTAGTCTGGAATTCTCTGTAGAACAGGCTGGCCTTGAACTTGTGGAGATCCACGTACATTGTAAGATTCCGACCCTATTTGAGTCCTGGTTATAATTCTTCTGCAAATCATTGACCCTTACAGAATGATGCCCATAGAAGTTACACAGGTCCAGTCTTGTTGATCATGAAAGTTACCAGACTGGAGCATTCAACCTATGGTTTACCCTCTAAGTCAGTGGTTCTCAACCTTCTTAATGCTACCACCCCTTAATACAATTCTTCATGTTAGGGTGATCCTCAGCTGTAAACTTATTTAGTTGCTACTTCGTAACTGTAACTTTGTTACCCTTAAGAATCATTATGTAGATATCTGTTATTCAGAATATCTGATATTCGAACCCTGTGAAAGGGTCCCTTGACCCCAAAGGATGCACAATGAATGTATTCTTAGACCTGGTGCTTTGGGATTCAGGGTTCAAATTTAGTTCTCTCTCTCTCTCTCTCTCTCTCTCTCTCTCTCTCTCTCTCTCTCTCTCTCTCTTTCTCTCTCTCCCCCTCCCTGCCTCCTCCATTCCCCTCTCTCCCCTGCTTGGGGATAGTTTGATACCCTAAGACTATGCTGATATAAAAAGATATATTAGGCAAGCCATGGATATCCAGAAAGGGGTGCATTAAAGTCCAATGCCAAAATGTCAACTTCCCATGATACACTTAATATGAGTCGCTCAACAATGAGTAACTTAGCCCGCAGCCTTTTCTGTCACACAGATCAGCAAGGTGGGTTTTCTGTGGTGGGCGCCAGACAACGGCAGGATCTCCCCTCTGCTAACTGGGAGGAGGGCAAGCAGGCATGTTCTTTTGTTCTTTTGTTCTTTTATTCAGTTCAAGCTCGAAAGCACTGAGCAGCTGAAGGTGGGGTGCTTTCCTATTGTTCCTTGGGTGTTTGCTGAGTTACAGCTGTGCACACAACATTCCAAGAAACACATCATAAACGTGTGGCTTTGGAAAGTCTACTTAAGTGATGCCATGGAACTGTCTCAAGTGTAGAGCTCATGGAGACCGTGTAATGATGCTTTCTGGTCACTGACACAGTTCTTAGGAGATACAACTGTGCTAGAGAGTCTGAGCAGGTATTTATGGAGACAGCAGACATGTACAGGCAATATCCATTAACTTTGGCTTGTATCTTGAGTATGAAGTTGTTCACTTGTTAAGATTAGGACTGAGCCATCCAGTTAACCGAGCCAGTAATTCAATTTCTGTTTGGCTCAGGAAATGGCTGCTGCTTTTAAATGACCACATGCTTGCTTTGGAAGAGGTTAACTGTTTTCATTGGACTTGTACTGGCCTAAACCATTCCCACTGTCTTCTGGGTTTCCTGTCAGATGAAAGTGTGTGTGTGTGTGTGTGTGTGTGTGTGTGTTTGTGTGTGTATTGTGTGTGTGTGTGTGTTTTGTGAGTGTGATAGAGGGGATAGACAGAGATGAATCCCTTTCTGAGTGAGAAAGTTGTGTTTAGGAGATTTATATATAATTTTTCTCATTGTTTGCTTAAAAAATTGTGTGTGTGTATGTGTGTGTATATGTGTGTGTTTGTGTGTGTATGTGTGTGTATGTGTATGTGTTTGTGTGTGTGTATGTGTGTATATGTGTGTGTTTGTGTGTATGTGTGTATGTGTGTGTATGTGTATGTGTGTGTGTTTGTGTGTGTATGTGTGTGTGTGTGTGTGTGTGTGTGTGTGTGTGTGTGTGTGTGTGTGTATGTGTGTGTTTATGGTGCTGGGATCAAACCAGGCACTGCATTATCAGTTTTAGACCAGTAGCACATTTTTAACATATAATCCCTAAAGATTTTATAACGTTATTATATTTTCTGGATGAATAGGGAATGGTTTGAGGATGGAGTTTTGAGTGCCAACTACTGCCTGAAGTTTGAATTAGAAAATGTGCTTCCTTGGGTAAGCCATTGTTCATAGTCCTGCTTCAGGATATGAAGAGTTAAATAAATCTATCAGCGTTGGGGCTGTCAGACCTCAGCATGGTGCTTCAGCAATTTGGTAGACATAAATATCAAAGGTTGACAAACCACAGACTCTATTGTTATACAAAATGTCATTAAAAACATACAAAGCCATCCATTTGATTACTGAGCTAAGATTTGGGATTTTCCAACTCTTAAGTTAACCATCAACTGGTAAGACCCAAAGTAAATGTGAACGAGGGATTTTTTTTTAATAGCGCTTTATGAAGAGGTAATTAAAATACTCTTTATTGACCTGAAGAGGAAACCCTGGCAATTTCTGAACAATTGTAAAATCAACAGAAGTCTAAATTAGTCAGCTTCGGTTACTGTAACAAATACCTGAGGGAGGGAGTTGATTTATAACAAGAAAGGGTTTGTTGTACTGGGGTTTGCATCTGACCAGTAGCCCCATTACTTTGGGGAGTGGGTATCACAGGTAATGTTACAGGCCATTTGGTTGTGAAAGACTGTTCATATCGAAACCAGGGGACAAGGACAGAGGACAAGGGGCAGGCTGCAAGCTCCTTTAAAGACTTTCCACTAGCTCTCACCTCTCCAGAAGTGCAAAGTTGGAGACTAAGCCTCCAACACGGGACCATTTCAGCTAGACTCTGCATCGGAGTTGCTATGGCGATTTGCTTCGTGGGTCTGTAAGTGCCAGACCCACTTCTGCACATGCTGACCTAATGACACCTCCTTGGGAACTCAGGTTGGCAGGGTATGTGTGGCCGTAACCACTGTGGCTTTCTTAGCGACATTATCTGTACCATGTTCTGGAACCGAGTCATCGTATGTGTCATCTCTGTCATTTCTCTAGTGACAACCACCTGTGTCTCCTGGTCTGTCAAATGGGTTTGAGGTGGAGGGTAACTTCTTTAGACAGAAAGGCATTCTTCGTTGTTGTTGCCTCGCTGACATTCAGTGGCTGAGGTTGTATGGAATATAATTAGTGCTTATTAGCTACCCTGTGCAGTAAGTGCTTTGCCCGGACAATAGCAAGCCGTTTCGGCAACACCATCACAAATCAATCAGGGTGAGAGGATTTAGGATTAATGGGGGCTTATCACAGGGTGTGTCCAGGAGACCTTAGGTCCTGGGCTCGCGTTTATGCAGAGTCTTGACATTTACATTTTGACATTATCCTCAAGTGAAGCCACCTGTAGTCATGCGGAAGCGCTGCCAAGAACGTTTAAAAGAATTCTGCTGTTTTCGTAACCCTGCTCTGGCATGTGTTTGCCCTTCAACATATGGAGGGCCTCAAACTATGGAAACGGTCCAGCAATCTTACCTCTAGTGGGAGGCCTGAGCAAGCTCTCCCATGCACACGCAGGACTTTCCACTTGCTGTGGCGGGGATGGAAGGTTGGAGTTGCTGTTTTCACTTCTGAAGTCTCACCAGGGTCAAAGTGGCAGAGCCAAGGTGGGAACGCAGGCATTTTCTGTTGCTGTGATAAGACGCTCTGAGAAGGTGGCTCAGGGAAGAGAGGGTTTGCTTTGATTTTCAGGGGCAGAGTCCATTATGGACAGAGTCCCTACCTGCCACACTATGGCCGGAAAAGCACAGTGGTAGGAATGGGTCCTGGTTGATCACAGTTTCAACTGCATGCAGGAGGCAGAGAGACCTGGAAGTGGAACGAGGCTCCATGATGCCTGGGCCCAGCAGGAACCAGAGAGAAGTTTCTTTGGGACTTCTGTTAATATCTGCAGTTTCATGTGCAGTAAACATCTTGCTGTGTTGTCGTTGTTGTTTATTTGTGTGTGTGTGTGTGTGTGTGTGTGTGTGTTTGTTTGTTTGTTTGTTTTGGATCTGAGGGTGTTAGGGAAGTAGGCAGAGTGTTGAGCTGTGTGTGTCAATCATCCCCCCTTGAGAGCAATGGATGGATGTCCATTCTATCAGTCATGTGTATTTGGAGTTTTGATTATAGTAAGTTCTGGAAATTATTTGCAGAGACTGAAGCAAAAATTACAATAAAACGAAGTCACTAATATCTGTCCTGTGCCAAATATCTTACCCCTCCTGAGAGCCTTTGGCTCAAGTGACCACGTGTTGTATCTTCATGGTACCATGAGGAAGTGGCTGATCCATGCATTTCTGAAATATAAGACTAGAGAAAGAGTACTGTAGTCCTCTTCTGATAGGTTCTAGGCTTACCTAGATTCGTGTGTATGTGTGTGTGTGTGTGATGTATGTGTGTGTGTATGTTTATGTGTCTCTGTGTGGGCATGTGTATATGCGTATGTGTATGTATGTATGCACATGTGCATGCATGCATCATATCTTTGTATGTGCATGTGAATATCTCTGTATGTGTGTTTGCAAATATGCATGCTTGTGGTTCCATTGTTAGAATATTCTATTTAAATAGAAATCTTATTTAAACATATAGAATACAGAGAGTTCCTAAAGGTATTTTCTTTGTATTATTAAAGAGTGTTCTCTCCTCCTCTTCCCCTTTTCTTTCGCTTTCTCTTTTCTTTGACTCAAAGTCTCTCATTAAATCCGGAATGCACCTATTCCAGTTACTGTAGTTAGTCTGCCTTGGGCATCTCATGTCTATGTCTCCCAAGTGCCGGGATTTTCATGCACCTGCTACACCTGTCTAGCTTCTGTGTGGGCTGTGGGGATCCAGGTTCTTGTCCTCATGCTTGCACGGTGAGCATTTAATCAAGCAATGAGCCGTCTCTTTAGCTCCACACTCAGTTTCTAATAGGCTTTTAAGTAAAGCATTCTACGCCGACAACATTGTTGCATCAAAATAGATTGCCCATCTATTTATCGATTGATTCGTTCATTCACACATCTTTCTTGGAATGTCCTTTGGTTGAAATCAGAACATATCATTTAGTTAGGTGAAAAGAATTTCTCTCAGAACTAGATCAACAGCAGCAACTATTTCTCCTTTTGTCTGTCTAGTCCCATTTTTAAAAAACAAACTGGAGTGTTCTAAAGTGAAGCCTATAGAGTCTTTTGACGATCTCATTGAGCTGCAGGGTGATTGAATGGCCTGCATAGGAAGCCAGACTGGTGAAGACCCGGAATGCCAAAGCACTGTGTTGAATATGGATGAAAACAGAAAGTTTGGAAACTAAGAAAATGGGTGTTGCTGAACAGAGCCTGTTAGCAGCAGGGAGACGGGGTAGGTGGCAGGACACAAATCCTTACAAGGACGGATGTGGACCCAGGCAGCAGGTTTTTAGTAAGCAACTTGAATTTGTTCTAAATGGCCAGCTGTCTTCAGGGCAGCCACCCCTACATGCTGACTTTCAACCCCACCCCCAAATCAGGGGGGTTTGCTTTTCAATGCAATTTTATACAGTATAATTGTGTATGGAATGTCCCCAGACACTGCTGTTTGGTTGACTAAAGATCCCAGAAGAGGTTTACAAATTGGAAGTTCCCTGAAGTAGATTCTCCATTGTCAAGAGACTTTGGTCTGTCTTCATTGATCAATCTACTGTCCACTTCTAGAGCAAGTTAAGTTGACAACGTAGAGCCAAGAAACAGAATGACAGCTAAATGAGTTGTGAGAAATCTGTGAAAATAACTTTATTTGTATTGTGGTTAAAATAGTAAGTGCACTGCCACGAACCGACATCAGGTCAGACATCAACTCAAAACCAAACACAAGCAAGCAAAATTTAGATAGAAACTTAAAGACTATGTAAAATCTGTAGTAAACAAACTATAAAATGTAACCACTACACAGAAAATCTAACCCTTCCTGGTGTGTGTGTGTGTGTGTGTGTGTGTGTGTGTGTGTGTGTGTGTGTGTAGTTGATTCTGATTTTTTCTGTAAAACAAAAATGTATAGAACAGGCAATGCCATCTGTCCAAGTTTCATTTCTCTTGCTGTGCTAAATACCCTGGCAGAAAGCAACTTAAAGGAGAAAGGGTTCATTTTAGCTCACAAGTCCACACCGTAGTCCATCACTGTGGGGAAGCCCAGGCAGCAGGAACTCCACTGTGCCAGCCACATCGTGCCTACTGTCTAGAGCAGAGAAATGGATGCATGCTTGCTTGCATGTGCTCTCTATGCATAAACAGTTCAGAAGCCTCTCCCTAGGGGACAAGCCTGGCCACATAGGGTGAGTCTTCCCACATCAATGAATGTATTTAAGACAATCCCTAGAGAGGCTCTCAGGGCAACCCAGCATAGACAGTAATCACCTGAGAATAGTCTTGATGACGGACTGTCGTGGTTCACTGAGAGTTTACAAGAATCATCGCACTGTCTTGCTAGTTATCAAACTTTAGCTAAGACCATTTTTAGTATAGTAACAGATCAATGGAAGAGAATACAAAGTTCTAAACATTTTTAATGGAGATTTAATACACATTTTGGATGGAAGTTTAAATCAAGATAGAAAACACAAGACTGTCATAATTGTAAACGTGGACAGCAAAGGAAACGTGCATTTACAAGCATCACTCAGATTCACTGATGTTCAAAATGCTGAGAACTCCACTAGTGAGGAGCCATTACTATCTGCTGTCCTTACTGGAAAACCACCAATACCTGGCAGTGGTGAAGACTGGGGAAATGGACATACCTGTTATCATCGGTGACGGTGTGAACTGGTGAGACCTGGGGGGAAATATAATTTTGTTCAAGCTGTTGTAATGCAGAGTAATTCCACTTACACCCACTTGTTCCAAAGGAAGACTTGGATAGGTTCTGAAAGTTTTACATATAAGGTTCATTACTGCTGTACTACTGTTGTGATGGGAGGAAAGAAGAAGACGAATGGGGAGGAGGAAGAGGAGGAGGAGGAAGAAGTAAGGGAGGGAATAAATAAGCTACGAAGCTACAGGCTCTACAGCAGTTTAATTATGCAGCAGTCAGAGGAGTGGAATAGCTTGGGGGTGTAGCTCAGTGGCACAGCATGTGCTTAGCATGTACGAGAGCCTGTATTCAGTCTCCACTGTCCACACTAACTCTGCATGTACTGCCACTGAAAAACTTCCAGTAGGTCAGCCAGATGGCTCACGAGCCTGAAGAGCTGAGTCTGGTCCCTGGACGTCACATATGGGTGGGGGGACAGAACTCAATCCACAAAGTTGTCCTCTGACCTTCACGCATGGGCCACGGCATGCCCTTGCCTGGATAAACACATGGGCATGCACAAGAACACACATATTTCAGGTTAGGTTTGCAAGTGAATGAAGCAGGTTACAGGCCACTGTGTCACACAAGTGTGTGACATCATTTGTGTAAAATACAACACCGTATAGTTAATACAGTATGTATCTAAAGGTATATAAATATCTATTATGTGTCTTCTAAAAGATACATACCAGACTGATTGAAAAGTTTGCCCTTGGGGAAGAAAAAAATCAGAGAATCTGTGATGGTGGGGTAGGATGTGACTGATAGTTACAGAAGACCTTGACTTTGCCGCCCTATGTGTTAATTTGGCATGGTAAGTACGACATCATAATTTTCAATAAAAGAAGAATCAGATAAGTGGAACTGTATCAAATTTCTCACCAGGAAAAGGAAATAATCAATAGGATAGAAAGGTGAACTGGAGAAGATGTTTGTAAACCATACATCTCATAAAGGTTTGTTGATGTAACAAACAGAGCTATAACCTCAAGGTCAATAAGAGATGGTTTATTTGTAGAGCAAAAAATGAGTGGCTGTATTCAAAAAAAAAAGGCACATCAAGTGCTCCAACTACCAACCTGGTAGCAGTTTCATGAACCTTTTTTGTTGTTGTTGTTGTTGTTGTTTTTGTTTGTTTGTTTTGTTTTGTAAAAGGAGCACAATCCTTTTGCTATGAATTAAGATATTTACCAAGCACATTAGTGCAAATATGAGGTAGGGTAGATACAGTGAAGTAGGGGAATCTTTGCTGTAGGCCTCAGTCGCTACCTGAGGACACTCTCAGCCTTAGGGTAGGTGGAGCCTTGGGTTGGGTTTGTGCATTCTGTAGGATTTACTTAACAGTTACAGAATTTCAGGTCACACACAGAGGTGGACAATAAATGGCTACTTAAGGGCCAGGATCCGCTGTGTGCTGAATCTCCACAAGCACTGAAGTTCTAATCAGTCAATTGGCCTGGCAACGTGTTTAACATGGGGATGGCTTTTTTTTCGGGGGGGGGGAGTATTTCAGTTCATACATCCATGGTGAAACTATATAAGGAGTCTGACTATAAGGAGCTCAAATGACTCAATAGCAGAGTCTAACAATTCATATTTAAAAGTGGCCATAGGCTGGGGATGAGTTACTGAGAGCACCATCACAATAAACAGACAAAAACAAATAAAAATTCATAGGGCTTGTCTTACTTAGGGTCTTATTGCTTATTACTTAGGGTCTCATGCAGACACCATGACCAATGTAAGTCTTATAAAGGACAACATTTAATTGGGGCTGGCTTACAGGTTCAGAGATCCAGTCCATTATCATCAAGGTGGGAGCATGGCAGCATCCAGGCAGGCATGGTGCAGGAGGAGCTGAGAGTTCTACATCTTCACCAGAAGGAAGCCAGGAACAGACTGAGCATCCTCAGGCAGCTAGGAGGAGGGTCTCCAAGCCCACCCCCACAGTGACACACTTCCTCCAACAAGGCTACACCTTCTAATAGTGCCACTCCCTGGGATGAGCATATGCAAGCCATCACAGGACTTGATAGACATTCCTCAAAATCAGATACTCAGAGAGCCAGTAGATAAGCGAAAGATGTTCAGCTTCACTGTGCTGATTGTTTTATATCAACTCGACACAAGGCAGAGTGGTCTGGGAAGAAGAAACCTCAGCTGAGAAAATGCCTCCATCAGACTGGCATAGAGGAATTTTTTCCATTAGTGATTGACATGAGAGGGCACAGCCCACTGTGAGTGACATCAGTCCTGGGCAAGCAATCCTGGTTTTCCTAGCTTAACAAGAACCTAGGGAGCAAGCCAGTAAGCAGCACTCTTCCATAGTCTCTGCTTCAATTCTCGCCTCCAGGTTCCTGCTTGAGTTCCTGCCCTGACTTTCCTCAGTGATGGGCTGTGATCAGCAAGGGATGTGTAAGCCAAATAAACCCTTTTCTCTCCAAGTTGCTTTGGTCATGGTGTTTATTACAGCAATAGAAAGTAAATTAGGGCAATCAGTACTTTCTAGGGAAATGCAAATCAAGCCATGATGAGATACCATCTCATACCTTTTAGAGCGACTGTTAAAAAAAAATAATGATGGCAAGGATGTGGAAAAAAGGAAGCTCTGGTAGAGTGTTGATGAGAATGCAAATTTGAACATCATCTAGGAAAACAATAATGAAGTTCCACAAAACATTAATAATACAATTGCCATATGACCCATCAGTGCCACTGCCAAAGAAAATGAAATAAACATGTTGGAGATAGAGCCACACTTTCATATCCACTGCAGCATATACAGAGAATAAAGATGTGTATATAAGCACAGCTTAAATGCCCATCAAAAGGTGAATGGAGAAAGGAAATATGATGTAAATGTTTGATGGAGTTACTATATCATCTTTAAAAAGAAGGGAACCCAGGGAGCTGGAGTGATGGCTCAGAGGTTAAGAGCACTTGCTGTCCTTACAGAGGGCCTGGTTTTGCTTCTTAGCATCCACGTGGTGGCTTGCAAACATTTGTAACTCCAATTCGACTGGATCTGCTGCCTTCTTCTGACCTCTGCAGGTGCTGCATGCTCATGGAGCACATAGTTCATGCAGGCAAAACATTCATATACATAAACCAAAAGAGGGAGAAGCAGCAGCAGAAGCAGCAGACACAGCAGACACAGAAGAAGCAGAGGAAGAGGAAGAAGAAGACGGAGAAGGAGGAGGAGGAGGAGAAAAGAAGAAGAAGAAGAAGAAGAAGAAGAAGAAGAAGAAGAAGAAGAAGAAGAAGAAGAAGAAGAAGAAGAAGAAGAAGAAGAAGAAGAAGAGGAAGAAGAAGATGATGATGATGATGATGATGATGATGATGATGATGATGATGATGATTCTGTCATGTGATGCCATGAGTGAGTATAGATGTGCAGAGTAGAAATGGTTGGGAGTGCTAAAAGGGAAGGTGTGGGTCCAAATATTAATATTCAGTTATGCATGGTGCCTGATATTAATCTCCAGTTTTACATGGTGAGTAAGTTCTGGAGGTGTAATGTGTAACCTGGGATTCATAACCATACAGTGTTGCACACTTGACAGATCTTAGCTGCTCTCACTTCATACATGTACACACACAGAAGTAATCATGAGACAATGCATGTGGCATCTGTCTTGTGTTAGTCATTTCTGAATGTATATATTTCAACATATCAAGTTGCACACCTTAAAAATATATTGTTTGTACTTGTCAATTATATCCATGAAGATGAAAAAAATAATTTATTTTAAAAATCAAGCAAAATACAAACTAAAATGATTTAGTCCAGAAAGCTACAAAACTGAGAAACAAAGCCAATTTTCTTTTAACATCCTAAAAGGCAGGCATCCACATGGGATTCTGGAGCAGGTTGTGCCTCAAGGAGGAAGGTGGGTTTCTTGGACTGAGACTTGAGGTCCTATGGTCGCCCATCATATGGGTCTTCTGTTGGGAACATTAGTTCAGGGCCTGAGAATGGATGTCTTGGCCAGTAGTTCTCTGTCGCTGTCTTCAGACACAGCAGAAGAGGGCATCGGATCTCATTACAGGTGGTTGTGAGCCACCATGTGGTTGCTGGGATTTGAACTCAGGACCTCTGAAAGAGCAGTCAGTGCTCTCAACAGCTGAGCTGTGTCTCCAGCCAGCCATTACTTCTCAGTGCAAAAACTTCCTGTCTCCTCTGGACTATCTATGTCTCCAGGATAGTGGGCTTCAGTGATTTTGAACAAATGCAGACCTTGCCCTCAGCAGGCCCTTAAATAATCAATTGTCATCTATTCATTATTCTTGGCTTCTCTTCTGCATGTTACCCATTCTTACAGGAAGCAAATATTTGAGAAGCATTCTGTTCTATAGTCTGCAGCATTTCAATGTATTTGCCTTAAGTGTGTCAGCTGTACACCTCACGCTGCCCTTTCCTCCTCTACAAATGATTGACAGGGCACATTGTTTAGTCGTGCTTTCTTCTTTGATACTGAGGGTGCTGACGGATGACTCCACCAGCACCTGCAGCCTTCAGTGTTTTGTATGGTGTCCTGACAGTATAGAACACAGGGAGCATGATCCCACATTCCCATTTCTCAGTGGGGATTCAGGCACTGTGAGGAAGCAGGCAGGTGCTGGAGTCACCTGCCTGAGGTCTCAGTTCAACCAAGTGTCAACTCTAGGATACTGAGCCATCTTCTATACTGTGGCTTTGCCCCTCTGCTACCCCACCCCATCCCAGTAATTCCCCAGTAAGGACTCTGGATTCTGTTGATTTCCTCCCATCCCGTATTTTCTTTGCTCCTCCTAAGCTTTTGGTTTTGGCCAGAAGACTTTTTCTTTATCTACCTTTATCCAGCTCATCACCAGAGACGTCCTGTTTGCTCACTCCTCAAACTCTGTTGCCAGATCTGCTACCAAAGTCCTGTTGCAGGTGGGGTGGTACTGTCTGGTGGCCTGAGGCTTAAGGCCCAGGAGGGAACCAGGTCTCCCAACTCCCTGCTAACATCTCTTTGCTTGTAGCTGCCTAGGGTATATTTCCTGTGGCTTGATGCCTCCTAGAGTTCCGAACCCCTGGACAATGGATGGTGTGCCCGTTGTCCTGTCTTTCTGAGGAAATAGAAAATTCCTTTGGAAGTTGAATTAGTTGAAGGATTCTTGCTGGTTGAATTAGAAGAATGGAAAAGCATCTTGCATAGGCTAGTTTTGGAACCAAAATATAGCTGTTCCTTGTGACTTGTTCATAGATTCATTTAACAGTGAGCACTTGTTTCTGATTTTTTTTTTTTTACAATCAGACCAATAATACATACTTTCAGGTCAGTAAAATTGCTACTTTAGAAAATGGGGATTATATATTATCCCGAGCGATTATAAAAATAATATGCATCCACGTAAGGGAAATTGGAAACACTGGAAAATATGAAGAAGATAGTAAAAATTACCCATGTATATCATGCAGAGATAATCACTATTAATGACCTTTCATTTGCACATATATAGCTCAGTGGAAATGCTTTAAAATATTGGGATCATACTTTAATCGGGATCTCGCGTTGTAATTAGTTTCCCACAATACAGTATCAAGTTTTCTTATGTCAGGAATCACTCTTCGAAGTGTGGCCTTTCACAGCTGGATACAATCAAATACCCTAGCCATGGCTGTGCCATTGTCCACTTGCTTCGGTAATTGTTGGCTTTTGCTTCCTTGTTTACAAAACCCAGTTAGGTACACCATTATGCCTTCCTTTTTATCCTTATAAAATGTTTTCTTTAGTCCCAGATTGGAACGGAAAATACTGTCTATTCAGATCTCTTACACTAAAACCCAAGGCCTGTGTCCACTCTGTTTTCTAATGGAGGAATATTCTGACGCTGGTCTTCAAATAGTTGCGATGGTAGCTATTGTTTGAACCTTTGAGGGGTTATTCGTGACACAGCCCTGCCAGACAGAGAAGAAAGCAAATTGTTCTTAGAGGTGAAAACCCAACCAAGGGACCAAGTGTGTTCACCGATCACCAGTGCAGATGTCTGGAAGGCATCTGATCCCTAACTTGAGCTGGTGGGGATGGAATCCTGTGGTGTGTTGTTGGCTCACTGGATCAAAATCAATGGAAAGGGTTGCTTCGAGAAGGGGGTTGGGGGAGGCTGTTGGATGTGGTCCTGTCCTTGCCTGTTAATTTTCCTTGCTTAATTAATTAATTCAGGAACCATCTGATTGACTAATTGTATATCCTTAATTTTATAGTTGCCTTTGCTGATGAGATGATGTATGTTGAATTACTGTATGCAAAAAGTTGCTTTGCTTTTGATTCTGATTCATCCTAATGATACAGGCTCATGTTTTACTGGGCTTGAGCTAAATCATTACATTAGCGAAACTGCCATCGGAGATTGCTGTAAACATTTCCGTTACACTAATTGCCATGATTTAGTCCAATTCTGTGAAAAAACTAAAGAGCAAAATGACCCTCTTAGAGACAGTCGGGGTTTTGTTTTGTTTTGTTTTTGTTTTCCTTAGAACACAAAAATGCACCCCTAATTGCCAGATAGACAGCGTTTAATCTACAAAATGGAATCTTAAAATAAAATAATGACAGGAGTTTGGTAGGGAGGCATGTTTGACTTTAAGAACCATGTCACTTGTGCTCTGGAATCATTGTGGTTGGCGCTGCTGTACTTTGCCCTGTGGGGTGCTGTGGAAGGCTGATGTCACACCCCGGGTCAAACTTTATTTGGAAATGTACTAACAGAGGAGAAATAGCCCATGAGATACCCAGAATCTCGGTACCCAGCACCCAGGAAACATAACACATTGCTACCTGCTGCTACTACGCCTGTCTGAGTTAGCCTGAGTGCCAAGTGTTGAGTGAGATGTATTATTCCTGGGTGGGAATTCTGGGGCCACCAGAGATCGCCTGTCCTTCCAATGGATGTGTTTGGATATGATATGTGTATTAGCTTCTTCATCTAGACAGAGAAGACAAGACGACTGTTTTGTGACCCTCACAACCTCCTTCTTGCATCATCCCTTCTTCCCACTTTTCTTCCTGCCGTCTTCCTTTCCTGAGGCGTCTTTCCCTGCAGAGTTGGATTTTCCGATGTTCCTTTGGTTTCGTGAGATAATTCAAAGTCAGTTAGGCAGCCTTTCAAGAGCATAGCCCTTGTGGGATTATTTAATCAAGTAAAGTAGACCTTATTACTGCACCACCATACCACCCACATGGCTTTGAGGCTGGGGAGGAGGGTCACAGTACCTTCATTTCTCTCGGTGGTACCATGATGGCTCGTTAGTCATGTTACAGATGTGGGTGCTATTTTCCTGTTAGCTAACTAAGCTGATATTGCCTGGGAGTAGTAAAAGGGGGTCTTACTGAGCTAATGCCCAGAGTCCCCAATCAGGGCCTCAGTCTCACAAGGGCTGGGAGGCTGGAGAGACAGCATGGCTCCCTACAATTAGAAGCAAGCATCATGGACAGTATGTACCCTGTACTGTCATCAGGCTATGAAAGTGTGGCAGGCTTATCATGTGTCCTAGATACTATCGGTGAACACACACTTGTGACACTCTTGCACTTCTGATAGTAGGTTTAGCATACATAGAAACTGGACAACAGTAACATACATTGGGAAGACATGGGGCTTTCATTAAATGCAGGCAGATTGGAGAAGGGGCGGGGGACCTGGTGTGAAGCTATGTAACCTACATGCCCGTACCACACAGCCTGCCTTGGAAGGACTTTGTCTTAGCCCATCAGATTCGAGGGAATATGTCTCCTCCCACAGAGGGTGTACTGCAGGCTAGCAGGCTGGAGAACAGACAAGGAAGCATGGAGATCTGCACTTGCTGTTTCCATCCGATAGACGACCTTTTACTGTCCCTCGGGCTATCAAATCTAGAACTCTTTTATTACTCTCTCCAAAGAGTAGCCCTTCAGTTTTGGGCTGGCAGAACGGTTGGCCCTGTTGTCTATACTAAAGAAGAGACACAGGGACCTAACAGCCTTTCAACAGTTCCTCACCAGCCCACCTCCCTCTGCTTTCCAGGGGGAATGGGGTGGCATGGGACTAGGATGATTATGATGTCAGGGGCATCAGATTGGTCCTCTCCTTTTAGTACGCCTTGGGCGGGGTCAAGGCTTTCCTGGTCTGCTGAGAAGTCAAGTATCATTTTCCCACTTGGTTACCAGCTTGTTTCCTTCCTGCTGTCTCCATTTTACTTGTTCCTCTTTGTATGACTTTGTGCTTTTGTCAAACTGTTTGCTTTAAAAAAAAATTCCCGTTGGAGCTTCACTGACGTTTAGGGGAAGAATTAAATTAGACATGTCTGTGCTCCAAATCTCATTTCTAATTATTGTATTATCAAAAGTCTTCATGTGCCATGAGCGTGATTGAGGGCAAGGGTTTAAAAGTAGGAAGTCTTTGGCATGGAGTAGTTCAGTTTGACTGGCTAGGGCGTGGGCAGTGAGAGGTGGATAAAGAATCAAGATTCTCAATGAGAGCAAGATGATGGTGATGTTAGCATATTGGAAGATGGTGTCAGGGTCACTGGGAAGCAGCCGACAGAACTAGGTACTGACCGATGTGGGTCCTCAGACAGGAAAACGGCAAAGCACCTTTAGAGCAGGAAGCAGCACGGATTTGGTAAGGTTGGGTCCCAAGAGAAAATCTGACTTTAGGCGGTTCTTGAGAACGCTACACTGGAATGTCCCGGGACTGTCCCCATTGCTTGTTCCCCAAACTCAATTGCACCCAGATCTGAGTGTCCTGACCCTTAGTCTTGGTTCCTGATTCCTTTTGTTGTTTCTCTTGGTGTCTGGGCTTGGTTATCCCAGGTGTGCCCGTGGCTCCTCTGCATTAAGAATGACCTTGATTTCTTTCTGATCACATTGCCTGGGTTTTCCTCCAATACATTACTCTCCCGTAAGTCCCTGCTTTAACTTTTCACAGCTCTCTGCAGGATTGAGGTGGTGGTGCTCACCTTTATCCCCAGCATTTGGGAGCAGAGGCAGGCACATCTCTGTGAGTTCCAGACAAGCCTTACATGGCAAGATCCTATCTGGGACTGCATTGGGGTCTCAGTTTAGTGTCCCCAAGTCTCAAAGAGTTGCTAATCTAGCTGTTTAGCATCTACAGAGGCCAGAGCTGAAAAAGGTTATTAATCCATTTGGGGCTATTTTAAAACCAGAGTAAAACAAAGATAAGCTGCCCAATGACTGAAACCTGGGGCAATGGGGATCAATGGTGGTGTTGAGAATTTCTAGTCTCCTCTAGCTTAGGGCCGCTGCCTGAGTCTTACCAGGCAGGCACCTTTGCTAATGCTGAGTTACTTACGGGGAGCTGCTGTTTTCCTTGCATGGTGGCATTTCCACTTTCCAGCCCTGCTCTAGGTTACCAGTCCTGGAAGCCCTCAGAGATGCCACAGTCTTCGCCTGAACTCTAGGCAGTCTCTCAGTTCTGATCTAACGTATTGGACGCACAGTCTGTCGTAGAAAGAGCCCAGAATGCTACCTGACTCATCCATTGATATTTGCATTTTATATCTATAACCCAAGCTGCTTCCTTCCTTGGAGAAGGAATTTAGGGTATCTAAGAACAGATGGGGACCTGCTTTGTGGCTAGATCTGAAACCTCATTACAGTGTGATGGAGAATGGGTTATTAATGTGACTTTTCCCTCTGAGCTTCCTTCCTTTTCTTGCAGGTTCTGGTGTGTCTGAGCACAGAGAGCAGGACAGGTTAGACTTTCCTGTTTCAAGTCCAGTGGAGAGAAAAGGATCCTGCATATTGAGCTCACATTCTATTTCTTACTGAGAAGCTCTCTGAAGACAGAGCCAAGAGCTTGTAGAGAAAGTCAGTCAATTTATCCTAACACGTGCTTCGTGTAACAGGAGATGTCAAAAGGTCCTGCGTAGTTGCACTAAACTGAATACAAGCAGCCAATCCCACGGTCACAAGTGGATTAGTCAACCTGGGACAAGACACCTTCACGCGTGAACATGGGTGTGGGTTGCCAAGATACACTCAAGAATGTCCTGTGACTACTGGAGCAAGAATCCAAAATTAGAAAAATGCAAATGGCTGTCAAATATGCACCGAGGAAGGTTTGGCCTTTGCCAATTTAGCTGGTTTCCCTTTCTGCATTTCCCATGGAGCAAGGGAGCTGTGGGGCCAGTTGTTGATTACTAGCGATAAAAGGATTCCAGGCACACCCAGATACTCACCGTGAGACCCTGAAAGGAAGCGGCATACCAGTTTAGACAACAAGCAGAGAAAAGGATGTGTGTGATACACACTGAAGAACAGTTTCAATATCATGCATGACCTTCCATGGTCAAGAGTCCTTAGATGTGGGATGTTTTATTAGCTTGAACACTTTCCACCTAAGGTTTCCGTTCTTTCTCCGAGCTCCCAAATTCACAAGACCTGGGCGGCCACTGGATTTTCACTGTATAGGAAACTGTACCACTGCATCTATCCACATGCTGCTGGCTGGAAGGAGAGTAGAATCGGTAAAACCCATTGTATCTAACTCCAGGGCAGAGCCCTCTTCTGAAGAATGCCACAGCTTCCTGTAGTACATTGAGTGGGTAGATGTGATGTCCCCAAGTCACTGAAACTCTGCTGTTCACTTGGCAGAGAATTTGATATCACCATTACATCCCTGGTGCTCTCGCTCATTCTTCCAATTTCCATTCTTCACCCCTGAAATGGGAGATATCTACAGACCACGGCACTACGCACGGGCAACGCTGATGGAGAGTGTTAACACCACAATGCAGGACACTCTATATGTGCAGCAAGTCACAGAAATGGAGGAGGTTATGGAGAAGCAATTTCTGTCAGAAATTCGGGTTCAAATTCAAAGATAATCTTTCGGGGGGGGGGAGGATGGCCTTCTGGCCACACTGTTCTACCTGATATCAGAATTTCAGAGTTATTTATCTTGTACTCCACCTAGAAGCCATGCAAGAAACTACAGGGGAAGCCCTTCATAATTCTTGGTTTTAATTGCCGTGTATATGCATCTCTGTGTGTGCGTGTGTGTGTGTGTGTGTGTGTGTGCGCACACGCATGAGGGTAAGGATGCCCACAGAGGCCAGAAGTAGGTATCAGATCCACTGGAGCTAGAGTTACAGATAGCCGTGCACCACCTGATGTGAGTGCCGGGACCCAAACCCGGGTCCTCTGGGAGAATAGCAAGCACTTTTATCTACTGAGAAGAGCTTTCAAGACACTGTAGTTTTTAAAATTATTTTTAAATGAATTTTTCTTGTCATGCAAAGTGATGGGATTTTATATACATATTTGCATATTTGTTCTTATTCTCTCCCACACTGCCCTCCCCTGTTTACCTGGCCCTCAATTTCTAGTTCTTCCTCCAAACAAATAGTTCCTCCTGCTGCTTTCCTGTCAGACTCAATCATCCTGTCTTGTTTGATCCTCTCAGTCTCCTTTCTAGATTCATATCCTATGTATCTTGTACATATATCTAAATAGATTCATATCCTATGTATCTTGTACATACATCTAAATAGATTCATATCCTATGTATCTTGTACACACATCTAAATAGATTCATATCCTATGTACTCTTGTACACACATCTAAATAGAGTCCATATAAGAGAGAAAACTGTATTTCCCTTTCTGAGTTTGGTTTATTTTGCTTAACACAGTGATCTAGAATTCTATCCATTTTTCTACGAATGTCACAAATTTACTCTTTCTAGCTAAACTATTCACTTACCTATTGATGAACTCCTAGGCTGGCTCCAACTCTTCACTGTGGTGACCAGAGCAGCAGTGGACATGAATGTGCAATGCTAACTTATAGTTTTTTGGAAATATACCCAGGAATGGTATAGCTGGGTCATTTGGGAGTTCTGTTTTTAGCTTTATGAGGAACCAACGTTCTGATTTCCACAGTAGCTACACAGGTTTCTGTCCTCACCAACAATGAATGCAGCATAAATACAATATTTATTAAACCCTCCCAAGCATTTATTGTGGTTTATTTTCTTGATGACAGGCCCTCTGAGTGTGGGAGATGGAATCTCAGTGCAATTTTAATTTGCATTTTCCTGATGGTTAAGCATGAATACTTTTTTTCAAATATTTTTTCCATTTAATTTGTTAGCCCATGTTTGTTTGATTGGTTGATTTATCTTTGTATTTAATTTTTAGAGTTCTCTGTAGATCTAGATCCAGATACCACTTTTCCATTGGGCAGATCAGGGGCCTTTGCTTTCCTACACTGTAGGCTGTCTTCTCACTCTGCTGATTGTTTCTCGTGTTGTACTCCTGTTTGTGATCTCATTGGTCATTTTTTAGGACGTTTTCTGTGCTGTTGAAGTCTTTTTCAGAAACTCCTTGCCTGACTCCCTGTCTTGAAGTATCTGGCCTATGGCTATCTCTAAATAGCTCAGAAGTTCAGGGTCAGTAGCAAAGTCTTTAACTCATTTTTGAATTGATTTTCACTTACAATGTAGATCCAGTTTCACTCTTAGTTGTGGGTTTTCAGTTTACAGAACACCATAGGTTGAAAAGGCTATCTTTATTCCAAAGCTGCTTTGACAGCTTTGTAAAGAAAAATAATAATGAAACAAGCTGTAGTTGCAAGGACTTGTTTCTGAGTCCTTCAATCTGTTCCATGTGTCTGTTTTGTGCCGATGCCATGCTGTTTGTGTGATTGTAGCTCTGCAGTATAGTTTGCACATCTGATGCCTTCAGTTGGTCCTTCCTGTTTAGAATTGCTTTGGCTACTGGGGTGACTTCTGTGTTTCTCTGTACATATCAGTATCATTTTCACAAATCTATGAAGACTGTCATTGGAACTTTGATGGGGGCTACATTGACTCTGTATATTGTTTATAGCCATTTTCATAATATTAATTCTTCAAATAGGTGAATATGGGATGTCTTTCTACCTTCTAGTGTCTTCCTGAAATATCTTTCTTTCTTCACTGTCTTAAAGTCATTGTAGAGATATTTTACCTGTTTTTAAGGGTTTTTCTAAGTGTGTGTGTGTGGGGGGGGGTGCGCGCGCGCGCGAGTGTGGGCGCCTCGCTCATATGCATGCATATGAGATTGACATACATGCATGTATAGAGATTGACATAAAGTGTCTTCCTTGTGATCACTCTCCACCTTATTCATCCATGAAGGGTCTCTCAATTAAACTTCAAATTGCCCGATTATCTAGATAGCCAGTTTGTCCCAAGGAGCCCCCATTTCTGCCTCATGAACTCTGAAATCATAAGTATGCTGCCCTTCCCACCTAACTTTTATGTAGGGTTGGGGGGAAGGGTCTGAAGTCCAGACCTTACGAGATTGGCTTGCAGAGCAAGTGCTTTAGGCACTGAATCATCTCAGGAGATCTGCTCTCTTTTAAGCTACTATAAATAACAAGTTCATCATTGGTAAACAGAGAAACTACTAATCTTTCTATGTTGATTTTGCCTTTTTCCTTTATTGTAAATTTACTATAATAGTGTAACAGCATTACTTTCAACATTTGCTTACTTGCACAGGAGTGGACGACTGTAGCACACTTCGGGATGCCTGTGCAGGCCTGAGCTCTTCCTGTAAGGATAGCTCATACCCATGAGGCAGGTCTGTATTCTTCAGTCCAGCACATTTTGGTCAATTAGTCCAAAGAGTATAGCCAATTAGATCAGGACCAGATGCTCAGTCTGAGCTGGATTATTCTCAACATTTTTATTTTTCCCTTGGGAACTTGGAATTAATTCTGATAGAGTCACTTAGTTATGCAATCTATTTAATTAAAGATATGCAAATTCAGATGCTGTGGGAGTGGCCATGCTTGACTCTGTATAGAGAAAGATACTGGCTGGGCATGGTACTACTGGAGATTCGGTGGCATGAAGGCAGATAATCCAGTTGGATGTGGTAGCACAGACTTTTAGAAAGTGGTATCCCAACATCTAAGAAGCAGAGGCAGGGACATCTCTCCTGGTTCAAGGCCAATCTGTGGTGAGATCCAGGCTGGCCAAAGCTATATAGGGAGACCCTGGCAAAACAGGAGAAGCAGCAGCAGCAGCAGCAGCAGCAGCAGCAGCAACAACAACAACAAAAACAACAACAAATCATAAAAGCAAACATACACCTTTGCTCCTAGAAGGTTCTGTTCTAGAGGTAAAGGATCCACCTTGGTTCTGGACAAGTATTTATTCTTAGTCTTGGTCTATTCATTATGAGACCTGTCTCCACTTTCTGTCTGAATGTTTATGTACCTTATTCCTTGTGGTATACCCCATCTCACCATTGGTTTGCTTACGTGGGTCTTGATTACTTGTGCCAGAAGAATCATAGTCAAATAGAAATTGGTGAGACTAAATTATTGCCCTTTCTGAGAGCCTGAGGTTAAACCTGAGCAGTGGTGGTGAGATTCCGGCTCCGCGGTCCTCAGTAGCTGCCGTCAGCTCCCGTTTGCTGTGTCCATCAGTAGCCACGTGGCGAACATGTCTGTAGCAGAGTAGGCTAATTGCACTTAGGTTATCAGGTACCATGAGCCGAGTGGATTGACTTAAGAACTATTTTGTAAAGTAACACATTTTCCCAGTTGTCGCTTTGTTTCCCTTTCAATTTGTATGAAGAATTTCTTGTAAACAATACAAAAGACACGGTCTATCATGCCCTTCTTCCTGACTGTGTTATAGCATACATAGCTGTCATTTTATTGTAACTTCAGGGGTAAACTAAGAAATGATGGGTTATGAGCAATTCTTTCTTATTTAAGAACCATCCTGCCTTCGTCTTCTGAGGTACGTGCCCCAACATAGCTCAGATTGAAGTCAAACTTCCTATGTAGCCCGGGATGACTTTGTACTCCTGATCCTCCTGTCTCTCCCTCTTGAATGTTGGGGTTAGAGGTGTGTATGAGCACATCTAGTCGAATCTAGTTCCTCTAGTGTGAGGAATCTAGTTACTTCCTGATGTGAAGACCAACACAGTTCCCATTGCCTGGGCCGGAGAGGTCCGTTTGCAATTAGGTGTAGCTAGGACCCATCACGAATGTGTATGCATCGGATGAGCTCAGAGCTGTTGAGGTATACAGTGAATACATATTTCATAAAATTTTTACAACCCTTCCCATGTGCACCTTCCCAAACACAGTATAAAAAATTAACTGATCAACTACCTGACCCATTACTCTTATCTCCAGTTCCAACATTTTTAGGTTACCACAGACATAGTTGTAACTCTTAGTTCCTGATACGTGGGAAGCATTAAGCATTCAGAGAACCTTATAGCTCATTTTGGAGGGTGAGAATTGAATATGATTTTAGATTTTTTTTTTTGCTAATGGCTCAGTGAATGTGCATTTTTCATTTTTCTGACTATAGCTG
The DNA here is from genome assembly GCF_021556685.1 of Rattus norvegicus. Lineage (NCBI taxonomy): Eukaryota > Metazoa > Chordata > Mammalia > Rodentia > Muridae > Rattus > Rattus norvegicus. Next base: position 56,826,846 of record NC_141536.1, on the reverse strand, counting down.
GTCAACTAGAGAGGACAATGATTCTTTATAGAAACTTCGAGACAAAAGGTGTATAGCCCAGGACTAGCTATACATCTCACAGCTCCACTTTAGTAGCGTTCGTATCATTAATAAACTTGAAAGGCAGCAGGGATTCTTGGGAAGTGGAGTTGGGGTCCTCAGTGGAGCTGGCTCTAAGAATGGTTAAAAATGAACATTTCCACTGCATTTTAAAGGGTTTTCTCCTGCGTCACCTATTTCCTCGATTCCAAGAAAGCAAAGTGGAGTCTAGTGCAATTTAAAATCTACTTATTGTAAAAAGTTCAAATATTCACTCAGGAAGAGTGGAAAATGGCGAATCGTCACACACTCGTCACTTTGCAGTTTTTCTTATTTTGCTATGTGTGATTTACCAGTCTTGTCTTTGGCCGAGAATGTATATAGTGAATTTCAAACACTGACTTCACCCTGGAATCCTTTAGGTGTGGCTCAACTCTGTTGACACATTTCTTTACATCACCAGAGAAACTTCATGGCACTTTGTGCTATCAAGGTTTCTCATCACTGGGACAAATAACCAAATCCATGGTCACTTGGATTTGAATTCTGGACCTGTGATGTGACAGGTCCATGCAGATGGTTGTACTTACCTCACGGCAGATACGGGATGGAGGGAGGAAGGGCAGGACAGGTAGGGTAGATATCAAGAATAAGGTACATTCCCCAAGAATATAGTCTCAAATGACCCACTTCCTGCAGCTAGGCCCCACCTCTAATGACCCACTTCCTGCAGCTAGGCCCCACCTCTAATGACCCACTTCCTGCAGCTAGGTCCCACCTCTAATGACCCACTTCCTGCAGCTAGGTCCCACCTCCTTTAGTTTCCTACCTGGGGGCCAAACCTACAAGAATGCTATCCTTTGAGGGCCATTTCATATTCAAACCATAACACACCCTGATAACAGTTCCTTACCTTTGTTTAAAATGCCCTGTCCACATTAAACTTTCCAAGTTCCTCTCCCAGTTATTTTAGTCGTTTGTTCAAATTGAAACCCCAAAGAGGTTCATGTGTCACCTGTTTGTACAACTGGATTCTTCAAATCCAGAGCGATCAAGGGATAGAGAGAGAGAGCTGAGGTGGTAAAGGGCTCGCCTCACAAACCTGGGGACCTGAGTTCAGTCCCCAGGACTCATGTAAAAAGGTCAAACTCGGTGGTACACATCTGTCATGCTGGCTGTGATACAGAGACAGGAGGATCCCTGATGCTCACTGACCATCCAGCTTCTCCGAATCGGAGAGCTTCAGGCCACGAGAGTCTCTCTCTAAAACAAATGAAGTGAATAGCTCCTGAGAAACAATATCTGAGATTAACCTCTAGCATCTGCATGTATGGATACACACACACACACACACACACACACACACACACACACACACACACAATCTACAACAAACAGTTCTCATTCATTCTCCTCTAAATCATGTTGTTCATTTCAAGAGACTTTTTCCTTTTTTACTGATTCTTTATAAGTTTTACATCATGAACTCAAATCCTACTCTTGTATCAGACTTCTGTCCTTGTCACCTCCCTCCCAAAAGGAAAAAAAATAAACAAAATGTAAGTGTCATAGTGTGCCACAGTATACCCTTTTGTCCACACATGCTTACTTGCAAATGTTCATTGCAATGAGTCATTTGTCTGGTCAGAGCCCTCTGGCTTCTGCTACACAATCAATACTGGATCCTCACAGGACTCCATTTTATCCTATTGTTGTCCTGTGTCATGGAGATCCTCCGGCTTTGGATCTGCAGGACCAACCCCTTTACACGCTCCAGCAGTTTATAAATGAGGCAGGTGCTACAAAGGCCTGGATCTGGGTTAGTCCGCCCACCAGCTCGCCCGCAACCACACCACCAGGGCAAGTTCTTTAGCACTACCCCAGCCAGCTCATTAAATGCTGCAGCCTCCAAGGCTGGGGCTCAGCTCTCCCACTCTCAACCCATGCCACTAGGGACAGCTCTACTGTGCTGCCCAGGTGAGGTGCAGGGCCTACTCTCCTAAGTGCTACAGATAGTGAGGGACGGGACCAGCACTGCCCAGCCCTTGGACATCAACATGGCCCAGGCAGCAGCTGAGTCCAGAGACTTCCACATTGTCTTTAGTGGCAATATGGGCCATGGATATTGACACAGACTCCTGCTACTGCATGGCCACAGACCCAGAAATGACCCTTAATGGCAACACAGGCTGGGACTTCACCATGGCCTCAGGTGGCAGGGCAGGCCACTCACAAGGGACTGCTCCTCATGTCTCCAGTTCTGTCTTTCTTTGAAATGTTTAAACTGTTCTGCCCCTTTTTTCTCTCCTGTCTCTCTACCACATATTTGCATCTGTAATGGCTTCCACTGAAGGCCAGCCATGCAGCTGACAGCTGTAGGTGTCTTCCCCTGCTTGACATGCGTGGTATGGTGGCAGGCAGGCCTCTCTCAAAAGACTCTTATTCTTTGGATGCTCCAGGTTCTGGTTTTAGCTGGTGTTGAATATAGGATCTTTTATGTTTTAATTATGAAGGCTTTAATTTATTGAGGTGCAACATTTGACTTTTTTCACCTTATATCACATCAGGAAGTAGAAGATGTAGGGTTTATCCAAGTTTAGTAATGCCAAGGTTTGTCAGCAGGTCCAGCTGGAGGCTGACCCTTCCTGTAGGGCCCTGTGGTTTTACTCTCAGGACTAAAAGAGTCTAATGAGATCACCTAATTTTATCTGGTCCTATCTTCACACCTGTGGACGTTTACTGCCTTAGCCAGCTATTACATGAGGGTTACAAGACGACATTTTACGATTCCATTTTTCCTTTGTTTTTATTATCTGGAACTGTATAGACAAGCTTTCCCTCACCAAATGTCAGTGGGTTGTTTTGACATACAGCTCATGTAATAAAGACAGAAGTCTTTATAAGTCTTCCCAGCTCATCTGATTTTTAAGTGCTTGTCTTTGAAGCTGCTTCAACAATAATAGCCATGATGTCATTGAAAGTAGGGCATAGGGCCAGTGAGAAGGCTCAGCAGGTAAGGACACTCACTGCCAAGCCTGATGACCTGAGTTCCGTCACTGGGGCTGAGAAGGGGGAAGGAGAGAACCTACTCCACCAAGCGGTCCTCTGTGTCACATATGAACACCCCTTTCCAAATAAATAAAGTGATAAAAAACATAAGGCCTCATCCTTTAGACCAGAATCCAATATGACAAGACTGGCTTCTCAAGAAGTCTATGTTTGCAATAAGAGGAGAAAGGGCCAGTGTACCTGGGCAGTGTGGGTTGTTTACTCTGAAGAGTTCTGAAGGAAAAAAATTCTATTCTATCATCATTATGTTCAGAATTATTTATTTTTCAATTACAAAATAATAATAATAATAATAATAATAATAATACCTCATCAACTTGCTGTTCTCCACTTAAAGGAGACATGGTGGCAAAGGCGGGGTGTTGAGCATGAAAGTGAGCACCCCTTGAACATTGTATGTGCTCCACAGGTTCACAAAGTAAAAAATAGTTTAGCATCAGGCACACAGCATCTGTTCTGGCCAGTTTTACATCAGTTTGACATGGTATAGAGTTATCTGAACAGAGGGAACCTCAATTGAGAAAATGTCTCCATAAGTTCAGGCTGTGGATCAGTCAGCCCGTAGAGCAATTTCTAAATTAGTGTTTGGTAGAGGAGAGCCCAGCCCATTGTGGGTGGTGCCACCTCTGGGCTTCTCCTCCTGGGTTCTATAAGAAAGCAAGCTGAACAAGCCAGGCTGAGCAAGTCAGCAAGCAGCACCCATCTATGGCTTTTGCTTCAGCTCTTGCCTCCTGGTCCCTGTCCTGCTTGAGTTCTTGTCCTGGCTTCCATGTCCTGTGGAAATGTGGACTGAATAAGCCCTTTCCTCTCTAATTTGTTTTTTGGTCATGGTGTTTCATTGCACCAATAGTAACCCATGTTCTATTTTGAAAAGCATTTAAATTAGAACTTCATCCATTAATCACAGTGTGCGTGTCGTGTACCCAAACAGTCTTATCAAGCAGTTTCTGCTTTCGTTGGCATCTCCACAGCGGCGGGGGCTTGCAATTCCTTCTTACAAAGGTTTGCTACATTTTACCACACAGAAGTAATTTGATAGTGTTGGCGATTCCAGGAATTGAGATTTCAGGAGAAATTGTTGGCAAGGGGCCTTTTGCTTTCTGGGATGTTTGCCAGAAAGTTTATCTGTGTCTGTCTTCACATACTTTGTTGACAATCGCCTTCTTAGCAGGTGACAGGTGTGACCTCTGGTCCCTACCTTTCATCACATTTATTTTAAAACTCCTTATCTTATCCATGACTTCGCAGCAAACTTCAAACAGGTCTGGCTGCAAGGAGTACGCTTTGGCTGGAGGACGTCGGCTAGGCTTACTGTGGGACCAGGTGCTGCCTGCGCTCGGCCTTCTCAGAAGCTCCAGGGAAATGGTCTGTGGCCTCTTCCTGAGTACAGAGTTCTGAACAGGAAGTAGATCTCCCTCCTTGAGAACCGCAGAGAAGACCCACGTGTTCAGACTGGAAATCCACCGCTTTTCCCCGACTGAGCGGTCTTGGCAGGAGTTTTGTAGAGTCTGGGCAGAGTGCCAGCGAGGATGGAAACAGGTCCTTCTCTTTTGCACTCTCTGTGACTTTGAACCACATTCTCTGCTCTGGTCTTTTTAAAAGGCAGAAAAGATGGCTATCTCAGTGGTCAGAGAGACTCAAAGGCCCTTAAAGACTATAATCTCTATGTTTGTGCGGAGTGGAACAGTGAGTTGTTAGTGAGCAAATATCCCAGATGGAGTCAGAACCACACCTACAAACTGGAGTCAGGAATGCTCAGGCATTCTTAGCGCGCCCCCATCGGCTCTCCCAGCACGCAGCCCTCCACAGGCAATGGCTGCTTCTCATAGAGTTGGTGGGGTCTGGGATCCAGGAGCAGAAGGTTCGTTTGGAGGCCACTCAAGAACTTTGTGAGTTTGTGCAGTACTTTTTCCCATCAGATGCTTCACCTTTATAAAATATATAATCTGATATGTGGCGGTATATATCTACAGTCCTAGTTAGCGCTCAGGAGGCTCCGGGAGGATTTTGAGTTTGAGGCCAGCCTGAGCTTCACTATGAAACCGTCTCAAATAACGAACAACAAAACCCCACAAATCCAAATCTTGGGCATTGTATGATCCCAAAAGTTTTTGGCTATTAAGTACTCAGAACAGAGCCCGATACTCACCACACGGCAAGCTAGCATTGCCTTTTCCTCCTCCATGATTGCTACTGACTGGTGGGATGGGGTGGGGTGGTGGGAGTTGGTTGTGTGCAAGGTTTACTTTACCTTACATTCTGGCTGTCTGAGTTTAGACAAGTCCTTCGTGTGTCTGTGCCTTCCTTTCCTTCTCTGCTAAGTGCAGTTAAAAATAGACCTGATCTCATAGAATCATGCTGGTGATTTACTGAGGAACAGTGGAAGACACCCCTTAGCTACTGCCTAATATTACCAGGATTTTGGTTGTGTTAAGTTAGGTAAGAGGGGAGGGAACTGGGAAAATGCCATCCCTTGAACCCTGAGAGAATGGATAGCATGGGCCAGGTATACAGAAATCCTTTTATTTAGACAAAGTGACAAAGAATGGAGAGTCAGGCTTCCTCACTATTGGAGGAACAACGAGGGACTTCTGTGTCGTAAGACTATAGAGAATTCTGAATTGGTCCATAGAAACCTGTAGGACACTGTTGGTGACTTCAGTGGGCCTTAGAGAGAGAGAGAGAGAGAGAGAGAGAGAGAGAGAGAGAGAGAGAGAGAGAGAGAGAGAGATGGCATCTGGAAGAAGGGACTTAGAGGTAAGCAATGACACGGAGATATGTAAAGGGTAGAACTCTACCTGGAGAAGAGCAAGGGAAAGAAAATGAGAGCTGCTACGTGGTCACAGGGAGACAAACATGGCCAGTGTAGACACCGTCTGTACACTTCCAGACTTCCCCTGGCTCGAGGGAGCTTCTGGAGACAAAAGAAATGCCAAGAGTCTGAGAAATGTAGCCAGATCTCTGCTGTGCTGTTCAAAGTCTCTCTCCATGCTCTCCCTCGCTCAGTCACTCAGATCTTTTGGGAAGCCTGGTCTCTGCGTGGGAGCCAAATCAGGTGTGGGCAATCTCAGAGGAGGAAGCTAGGTGTGATGAATCTACACAGGAGGAAGGCAGAGGGGAAGGAAATCTGACATTTAACTTGACTACCCAACCGAGATGTCAAAAGTTAGTAAAGAAGGAGAAGCTAAGATAATGTTAGGATGGTGGATGAAGCCAGAGGATGCAGCTGTGACCTGTGAATGGCTCTCTTAGGTGCCCTAACTTACTCATTGCAAATATTTTTTTTCAAATACCTGCTATATGCTAGCTATCATTCTAGGATTCAACTTGTCAGGCACTTGCAGTTGGTGAGAGATGGTGGTATTAAAAAAAACAGATTAAAATATAATGTGATTTTCTTGGATTCCAGGATATGGATATGTTCAGCATTAGTAAATGCAGCTAAGCTATATTCTAAAGTAGCTATAAGGAGTTACATCCCTACTAACAATGTATGATGCTCCATGTCCTTGTCAACACTTGGTATTTTCTTTTTGATTTTAGCCATTGTTTTGGATCATGGTTTAAATGAAATAATTCATGAAGTTGAGCACATTTTCATAGACTTGTTTTCTCTTTGGATTTCTCCTTCTCTTCCTCTTCTTTTATCTTCCTCTTCCTTTCCCCTTTCCTTCTTTCCTTCTCCACAATCTCTCTCCTTTTCATTTGTGATATGCACAAATCATGCAAGTGGCTGCTCAATTTATTGGGTCAGAGGAATGTGGAAGGACACGTATTCTGATGAGTTACAGTGAGTATGTGGTTAGCACTGGAGAGTCTGAGTCATAAAGGGTGTGAGAACCTGTTTAACTGGACCATTCTCCTGGACAGACTCATGGATCCCGGAAATGTTTGTGCACTAGTCTTTCTTTTGGAAGAGGGAATGAATGCTGCTACTTGTGATTCTTAAGATTACCCTGGATTGTCCTGATGGCCCCCTGTGTATTCACACATGTCCTTATAAGGAAAGACAGACAGGTCAGATGATGAGTCAAAGAAGGGGCAGTGAGATGGCTCAGTCCATATCGCCGGATCTGAACACGAGCCAGGGAAGGAGTCATGAGCTGTGCTGGTCTGTCATTTGTCAAGGTGACAGAAAGAACCACAGGGGATTCTGAGCAAGCCTGTCAGGGACTATCTTGGTTATGTTAATGGATTGGAAAGTATATTTCAGCTGTGGATGGGACTGTACAAGTGGAGAGAGAGAAAGAGAGAAACAGAAGTAGAGAAACACACACACACACACACACACACACACACACACACACACAGAGCAGTGGCATGTTTGTACTCACCGCTGTCTTCTGACTACAGACATAATGTGAGCGGCTGCTTCAAGCTTTTGCTGCCTTCACACTGCTACCATGGTGGACGGTATCTTGAACTGTGAGCTAGAAGCCTTTCTTCTTTGAGCTGCTTTGGCCAGAATCTTTTTTACTATCGTTATTTCAGCAACAAGAAAATACCCTGGGACACAATGAAAGAGTGAGAAAGGCTATGGGGTGGGCTCTCAGAGCATGCAGAAGGCTTATCCTGCCCATACCCAGGTTTTAGACCACTAAGATACATTTGAGATAGTGTAGCTCCAGAGTTCAACTGTGTTATTCTCCGTCATGGATACTACAATAATATGTTACAGCAGCCAAAGGAAACAAATGCATCCATTATGGGTGCTGTATTGACTATGCAGCCCAGGAGACATGTCTAAAAAGAAGAAAGGAGAAGAAAATACAGTTCAGAGGGATTTTTTTAAAAAAAGATTTATTTATTTATTGCATATACAGTATTCTGCCTGCGTGTATGCCTGCACAGCAAAAGAGGGCACAAGGTCTCGGTATAGAATGGATGTGAGCCACCATGTGGTTGCTGGGAATTGAACTTGAGGACCTCTAGAAGAGCAGTCAATGCTCCTAACCACTGAGCCATCTCTTCAGCCCCCAAGAGGGTTTTTGATAAGCCAGATAAGAGACAGAGGCAACTCCAGTCAGGAAGAGTAGGGGAAAGTGAGGCAGGAAATTGGGCAAAAAAATAAATAAATAAAAGTAATATTATTGAGCACTTAAATGCCCTGCCCCAATTTCAACCCCATAGGATGAGAATCTGGGTGAAGGTGCTTCCTCAATATAGACAGAGGGGCAGCAGGGTTCACACCCAGATTCCAGGAAGTCAGAGCTCTTTGATTTTTATCCTCATTGAGTTCTTAAAACTGTATTAAATGACCTTATTTTGAGTTGATTTTGCGGAAGGGTCAGACAGAGGGAAAGCAATGTCTATGTGTTCTCTCAGGAGTGGGTAAAACTCAGGGCACAGAATCTACAGACTTCGACCTCTTCCAAGATGAGCATCTCCCTCCACCATAGTCCACACAGAGTTTAGCCATGATTTAGCTAAAGGATAGTAAAAACAACCAGGAAGGATGTTACAGCTGATACTGACCCAAAGAGCTAACCCGAAAATGTCTCTGTCTGTAAGAAAATGCATCACAGGACTTGCTCTGGGATAATGCAAGATAATGCTTATATACTTAAAGCTTGTTCATAGAGGCTGATTCTTCAGGCTACTTTTGGGCCAACAGGACTAGGCTCATGGTCCAGGGCACTCAGTTGACCCAGCAGCAGATCTCACACACAAAGGTGTGTACGGATGCTAGGACCGCTCAACCCAGGGAAGCGGGAGCAGAGATATGTCTCACCTCAGTGTCAGGGAGCATACACTCACGCCAGCTACTGGCTTGGGAAAGGTTACTTGGGAAACTTGAGCCGGTTACCTTACTTTCCACAGCTTCTGAATTTACAAGGTAGGGAGAGCCAACGGCATTCAGTGGAATTTTCTAGGATTTTCTGGATGGTCAGTTTTGAGGTACACCAGTTCTTGAGGCAAGGCCTGAGCCTGTTTTGTTCTCTAGAATGGCTTCCACTACAGGTGGCTAGGTAGCCCAGGCCATTGCGAAGTTAAGAGAATTCTCCTCAGTTCCTTACTCTCTCTCAAACAGTTCGATTTCACATGTGTCCAGAAAAGGCATTCAACACCATCTCATGAACGCAGGCTGCCACTGGATTAGATTCTCGCTAGAACAGTGGTTCTCAACCTTCCTAACACTGTGATCCTTTAATACATACAGTTCTTCATGGTGCAGTGACCCAAACCATAAAATTATTTTGTTGATACTTCATAACTATAATTAAAATCCCTAAGAAAACAATACCTAGGAAAAGAACTAGGAATAATAACAAACCATAATATAAGACATGCTGTGACCTTTAATATAATGTAAATATTTGTGTTATCCAATGGTCTGAGGTGACCCCTGTGGAAGGCTCATTTGACTTCCAAAGGGAGTGAGGAGACCCACAGGTTGGGAATTGCTGCTCTAGAGTGTGTCTTAAGAGACTCAGGAGACGGTTGCACACTGGCGGACATCAGGGTTTCCCCATTTTATGGGTGTGGGAACCCACAGTCAGCTATGTTAAAGCATTTGCTAAAGATCAGCAGAAGCCTTGGCTATGGGAAGTCTCGGCAGCCATCCAGGTCCTATCGCTGACTTTACCACACAAACAGCGAAGCTCTCTTTCTCCAGTGAACGGCTGCTGTCGCCTGACAGTGGTGTCCTATTAGGTAGGACAAAAACCTTCTCTGCTGCCCGAAAAAAGGTGCACACAAAGGCCAGCTTTCCAGCTTTCCGCTGTAGAGATCTCAAAGCGGAGAGTGGAAAAGCCAGGACGGGTGGGAAAGAGAAGAGGGTTTGTGTTGGAAAGCTTTGCTGTCTTGGGGTGGGGAAGGTCTCAGACCTCCAATGGCATCTCCACCTTGGATCCACACGGGAGGCTTAAACAGACACCAACTCATGAGCATATCACCGTTTCTACTTCGTTTTCTCATTCACAAAATTAAGCCATTGCCTCCCCGGGGGAGGGGCATGGGAGGACAAGCCGCGGCGTTAGCGATACAGTACGCAGTCCATATCCCTACGGGGAGCAGATTGAGTTTAACAAGCCATATGGGTTGTAATTGTCCAAGTATGATTAATTCATAATGTTTGTTCATTTTATGTCTTATATTACGGTCTGTTATTATTCCATTCAATTACGGCATTGTGAGTTCTTTCCCTAGGTGTTGTTGGAAACCCTTAGGGATTTTAATATTCCCCAAGTGACTGCGAGTGACCTCTCCGCGTTTCTAGGCTGTATCTGGGACTCCTTCCTTTCGGCAGAAAGGCCGCGAAAGAGCGACGTGAATTTGGAGCAGATGGCACATCCGTCCGTTGCTGAACTCTGCTTGAGGCCCAAAGGAAGACTCCATACTGAAAGGGCTCTAACGGCTTTCTGCTCAGTTTGTTGTAAATTCTAAATGGGGTGAGTGAAGGCTGCTCTGAGCAGTGTTGCTGGACGCCTCTGGCTGCAACATCTGGTGAATGCCTTCACTAACTAACAACTGTTAGTCTTGGCCTCGAGGGAGTACCACCCAGACCTTTGGTTTTAAGTAGGTTGCAGATTAGGCTAGAAGCAAAAATCACTTGTTCCTCTCTCAAGAAGAAGAAACACCCCCATAACTTTGTTTCTAGCATTAATAAGACAACCGGTAAAGGCAGACCTTGTGTGTGCTGTTAGGGAAGTACTCGAGAGTCAGATTTTTATTACGAGTTTTTAGTTCAGGAATTTAAATTGATATTCTGAGTCTTTGTCGCCTCTCTCAGAGACAAATCCAAATTGCTAACAGCACCAGGGAAATCTAGAAAAATTGGCTTACTGTCCCGAATTAGTGAAGCAGATGCCTGCAGACAGAGCCAGTTTGCTTGCTGGAGATGACAGATCACGGGAGGAGAGTGTGGCCCATGGCACTGAAAGCTCCATTAGCCAGTAATTTAAAAGCACTACAATTTAAGAAACAGGAATAATAGAAATAAGATATCTAGAGTAAATGTCCCCGTCACTAAGGTTATGCTAAGGTCCTTGCAGACTAGTCCTTGGGTGATTAATATGTTTAAAATAAGAATAGAAATAAGATTCTAGATTAAAAAAATTATCACAGTTAAAAAAACTAAACATCATTCTTTCTTATCAGTTTTTATAGTCATTAAAACAACTTTTTAAATGGCTTATCCATATTTATTTTCTTTGCCATTTAAAAGATTATTACTGCTGGTGTGCATGTAGGGGTGTGGGAAAATACATGCGTATATACATATATATGCATATATACATACATATACATATACACACATACACACATACACATACATACACACACATATACATACATATATGAATATATACATACACATACATATACATACACATACATGCACATACACACATACACACATACACATATATACATATACATACACATACATACACATACACATACACATATATACATATACATACACATACATACACATACACATACACACATACACATACATACATACATATACATACACACATACATATACATACACATATACACATACACATACATACATATATATACACATACATACACATACACACACATACACACATACACACATATACACATACACATACATACACATGCACATATACACATACATACACATACACACATACAATACATATATACATACATATATGAATATAAACATACATATACATACATACACATACATATACATACATACACGTCCATATACATACACATACATACAACATTCATACATACATACATACATACATACACACACACACACACACACGTGTATGGGGAACAATCCAAGCCTGTGATGCCAGCACTCTGGAGGCTGTGGAGTAAAGATACAGAAGTTTAAGGTTAGCTTGGGCTACATTATCAGGCTCAGGGTCAGTGAGAGCTGTATAATGAGACCCAACTGCAAAAGAAAACAAAACACTTAAAAACCCAACAAAACAAAAGGAAAAACAAGGGCTGGGAATATGCCCATATGGTTAGAGTGCTTGCCTGGGTTTAATCTCCAGCATCACTAACAAAACATTGCTACTGTATTTAGGGACCAATTAAATGCTGGTGCCCCCTTTTCCCCTGATAGAAGCAAAAGCTGTTTCAGTGAGAACTGAGAAGGGAAAGGGGGTTGGGGTGGGAAGGACTGGTTTGGGTCTGCACACTGAGTATCCAGAACCAAGGCTATTGGGGCAGAGTTTTAGCGTGGAAAGATCCAGCCTGCAGCCCCACACATTCCTCATGAAAATAAAGGGAGACATTTGGAAGCAGGGGCAAATGTTTCCTGAGATTGTCAGGTGAGCGAAGGGCTGCTCTTCCAAGTTCACAGCCTCCTTTAAGAATAAAATTGGAGAGGTTTTCTCTAATGTTGGGAATGCTCCGCCCATGCCAACAGAAAAGCAAATGCTCAATCCTCTCGCCTTCAAAGGTCCTGCCATGTCTGCTCCCAGACAGCAGTTTCCTGCTCTGTGAAGACGCCTAACCTCACCATTGGAGGCCAGTGCTGTAGATGGTTGTGCCTGGGACTCCAGTTGCTGCTACTGCTGCTGCTGCTGTAGGTAGGGATGACATTTTAAGCTGCTGTTGCTGCTGGTAAGGAAGATGCTGGTGATGTTGGAGAGGATGACAAACCTGATCTGACGATGAGTGTTGAAGAGACCAATGTCTGAAGGGCCTTTATAAATGTTAATAACCCACCATAGGAAGGAACCCCACCAGTAAAACCGACATTTTGATCAGCCACCTCCAGAAATAAACTTTGCTAGTGCCCAGAATCTGTAGCTAGGGAAAAATGGATTGAACTGTTCATGTGTGCTAAAAATGTGTGTGTGTGTGTGTGTGTGTGTGTGTGTGTGTGTGTGTGTGTAAGAAAACAAGGTTAGCTCCTCGGTGGTCCCTCTCACTTTTCATGTTAGAAGGGAGATGAAGATTTAGAAAGATGACAGAAGTGGCCCCAGGCCCCCCAACCATAAATGGCAGAAATAGGGTTTGAACCATCCTTCTGCTAACCTCATCAGTTTTCAGCCACGACCTCCAAGAAGATTTCTTAGAAGGTCATTATGTTTCTTGCCTCTTTATTTACTGAAGTCACCCGTGCCCTAGTCCTGATCCCAGAATATCTTTATGTGTCTCACAGATGGGTCACAGCACACAACTATGTTTGTAAGCTCACAAAACGCAGCTTCAGTTATGAGTGCAATATCACAAAATCATAGTCCAGATTTTACCACCTTCTTGGGCATGAATGTTGGGGCAGAATGGAGGAGAATATAGCGTGCTATCTGGGATTTAGGACAACTCTCACTCATGAGGGAGGTGGTCAAGTTGTAGGACTTTCATGAGACTTTATTTCCCATACAGTTAATAGGACATTAGGATAAATGATGTCCAGGGTTCTCCATGTTATAAGGCGCAGTGTTTTAACGAGGTGGAAAACACAGGTTAAATGTAGAAGTGGCCCTTACTGTTTTCATCTTTGTTTGTATTAATGAAAACATACTTCACTGCAAGACAAGCGAACAGTATTTTAATGCAGTCTGAAGGCAGTAAGAGGCAAATAGTGGCCCTTCGAATTCTTCTTTTTCCAGAGCTAGGATTCACCACTCTGGGAAGGGCTGGAGAGGCTAGCAACTGCCAGTTTTCCTGGGGGAAAAAAAGGGCTGCAGAGTGGTTATGCCAAGAACTCTGTGTCAACCTGGCCACGATCCTGAGGCTCTTGCTCTTTCCTGCTCTTGCCAACTGATACTTTCTGCTCTAGCTGTTTGGAATCTGGGCCTGGCAATATGGGTCTGCCTTGGCATGCCTCTCATATGTCTCTTTCTGTGTGGGCACACGTGTGTGTGTGTGTGTGTGTGTGTGAGAGAGAGAGAGAGAGAGAGAGAGAGAGAGAGAGAGAGAGAGAGAGAGAGAACTGCATGGGTGTTGCAGGATATTTGATCACACTTCGAACCCCGAGACTGTGCTGTTTACTGGAAAAACCTGTTTCTAGTTGTGGCATTGTTCAGCCCTTAGCGTCCACCTTTAATCCCCCCAAGCAATAACAGTAAAGTTGGTTTGTAGAAGGACGCGCTCACGTTTGAAAGTGATGTCTAATCGAGTGGCAGGCAAAGTGATGAATCAGAGAAATACCTGGCAGAGTAGGATATGCCCAAGTCTCTCAGGAGAACAGAGGGGGGGAAAAAAAGAGGGTATTTAAGAGAGCATCCTAGAGAAAGGAGGTAGTTTTACTGAGTTTTACAGAGACAGGTTGAAGAGAGAACAAGCTAGACACAGATGAAGACAGCATAAGCCAGAGAAGGAGAAGGAGCCTGAAGACTAGAACAGACTGCCAACGTTAGCGTGAGGCCAAGCAGAGCAATTCAGTGAGAAACTGACAGAAGCCAGATCAGTCAGCTTGGAGAGGAGTTTGAGCCAGACCAGCTGAGTTGAACCAGTCAGCCAGAGATCAGAAAGAACTAGGAAGGGGGTGAGCGTATTCAGCAACCGAATACATTAGGCTTAGATTTGATTGTACGGAGGCTAGAAGCTTCCAGGACTAGGTCTAGATTAGCAGACAGAGACAGTAAGCCTCAGAGACAACAATTACATCAGGCAAATAAAATATGCTTGGGCACATGGGTATCTCCTGCCTTCTGCTCCTTGGAGTTTTGCCTGTAGGGTATGCTGCAGGGCTTGAAGGGATAGAGAGGTCAGGTCTCACCTACTGTACCTGTGGCTCCACTGTGAGTTGGAATCGTCTGAGTGTGTTTGTGGGGGCGCCTGTTTGGATCTGGGAGACAATAAAACAATGCCGGCTGAGTTCCACCCTCCTACAGGATAGCCCAGGTGTTGCAACCAATAATGATCTCTGTGTGCCTGCGCTTTTCAACTGTCAGTAAAAAATGGACATTTCCTATGATTTCCAAGTTAGCCTCAGGTGACTGGGAGAAAGAAATAGTATAGATGACATTGCCTGTATGTTTTGGGGACTGGCAGACTTGACGTTTATTTCTTATCTTTTTCAGGGGGAGGGTAGTGCTTAGATTTGAACCCAGGGGCACGAGCATGCTAGGCAAATGCTCTAATATTAAGTTATATCCTTAGCTTGGCTCTCTCCTCTCTTACTGGCGTCTATTTGCTGTCGAGTTAATTTCTGTTGTTGTTCTTCTGCAAAACTGGGATCTGTTTCAGGGTTTTGTGCGCAGTAGTTAAGCACTGTAGCACTGAGCTGCGGGCCTAATTTTTCAAGACATGGTTTACACTTGTCGTCCAGGCTGACCTTGGACTCCAAACTGTCCTGTCCCAGCCTCCTGAGTACTAAATGGCAGACCCGTGTTATCAGGCCTGGCTTCTTCATATTCTGGCCGCTTTGATGACGGTTGTGGGCAACGTTTCAATAATCGATTGTTAAATTAGTGCACTTAGGCATGCCTACCAGGAAGACAGAGATTGGCAAGAAGATGCCTGTCCTCTCAGAACTTAATTCTAATGTAGAACAAGCCGAGTGATGTCAAACCCAAGGCAGGGGTGCCAAAGGATACCTAAGAGAATACCAAAGTTAGGTGTTCACCAAGAGCTACTGTTCAGTCCACAGTGTACCAGGCATGGGGAAGCCTGCAGAACACAGGGGAGATCAGGTCCAGCCTTAAACATCCCAGTCTGGGTGAGGAGACCATCCAACATTTGAGGAACGGAACTACAGGGAGGGATGTTGTCACGGCTGGACTTCAGTTGTGGCTGTTTGGTGTCAACAGTAGCCAACACACAACGTCTAGGATCTATGCTACTCATCTGCTTCCGAGTTATAAAATGTGGTGACCTGGTAACCATACAGTCTGCACAGGCTTGTAGCTTCTTTAGAAGCCCCTCAGCTCAGTGAGGGCAGCACCCATGAATCGTATTGCTTCATCTACACTTTGCTGTATCTGTAGTGGCCACTGGGCAACCCTTGGTGAAAAAAAGCGCAGGACATCACCATTCCTTATTTTCATTCTGTGAAAACCCCTAGAGCACAGGAAGAGGGCTGCAAGTTCTAGGCTCACCCTCTGCCCTCCCTGTGGCTGCCCCTCCCCGTCCCCCACTCCCAGCCCCTCTCTAAAGCAACTGGCTGATGCAGCAGGAGTGGGATGAGTGAGTGTAATTCTGCCTGTAACACTCCCAGCCGAGGGGCAATCTTGTAAGCTTTTGAGGGGATAGAGAGTGACAGTAGACAGATGGGCCCATTGACAAGTGTGTCCCCTGGTGGTGCTCCTGTCACAACTGAATTACTCTGTCACTTGTCATGTCTCGAAGTCAGGCTGAGCCAAGAAGAGGAAAGGCGATTGTTTCTACTGAGTCTTAGTCACAGGGAAATGACTCTGGAGCGGGGGCGGGGAGGGTACTGTGTGCTCTGGCTTCGGGAAAGTTTTATCACTTACTAGGAGTCCAGAGGAGGGCGGGCTAGAGAAGGCAGATGCGTGCAAACGAAGGCTGTTGGTGGGGATACTTTGCATTGGATCCCGATTTGGTGTTACTCGCTGAGTCAGGCTCTCTCTTGTACCCTGCCTGTCTATGTAGCAGGAACTGGCTTGGGAGCTCAGGTGAGCCGGATGGCAGCTCTCGATAGCCAGCACTACTGCCTCCATAGTAAGGGTACTTGACTGCACCCGTACCTGGGAGCCCTCACCTGCCAACCTCCATCCTCCATGCCCGCCTGATTAGGACAGGATCTGCTCGGAAACTTTCCATCCCACACTGCTGAGTCATGCTGCACGGGCGGGTCTCCAACCGCTCCCGGACACTTCGGAAAAGGGAGTTGACTGTGACTCTAGTCCTAGCCTATGTGGCCCGTGGGGAATGTGGCCTGGAATGTACTAGAGCAGCTTCAAAGTCAGGCCTGGAAGATGTTAATGTGATAAACATGTTTAGAGTCATGTTTTAGCCTGTCTGTCCGTGTATGTGTCTAGCATCTTTATATCTATCTGGGGAGACAATTTAAAAACATTATTTTACATTCTCTCCCTGTCCCTGTCTCCCTCTCCCTCCCCGTCCTTCCCTCCCCACTTCCTCCGCCCTCCTCCCCCGTGTGTGTGTGTGTGTGTGTGTGTGTGTGTGTGTGTGTGTGTGTGTGTGCCAGGACACACATGTGACATTCTGGGAGTCAGTTCTCTCTTTCTACTACGGGGGTGCCAGGGATCAAACTCAGGTCATCAGACTTGGTAGCCTGTGCCTTTCTCCTCTGAGCCATCTTGCCAATCCCGTAGGTATTTTTTTTTTTTGCATTGCTGATTACCTTCTATAATGTACATTACATTACATTAAAGTTTTTTTTTTATCCCAACAGTTCTCCTTTGCTCATTTTCTCTGTATA
The DNA here is from genome assembly GCF_021556685.1 of Rattus norvegicus. Taxonomy (NCBI): domain Eukaryota; kingdom Metazoa; phylum Chordata; class Mammalia; order Rodentia; family Muridae; genus Rattus; species Rattus norvegicus. The sequence continues at coordinate 56,809,415 of NC_141536.1, read as the reverse complement.
GACTTTCTATGAAGCATCAAGATGAAGTCTCTAAGGTGTAAAGGCTGTTTGGTCAATCAACCTAACACATACTTTAACCACTCCTTACTGTAGTCTAGGAAGTACGGCCGTGACTAAATGTTCACCTTGACACCCGGGAATCCTGTGAACTGGCTGGCTAGGCTGACCATGAAAGGCCGGTTGGCTCTTAAGGAGCTGGCCACTTTCCAAAGCGTCTCGACACTGGGATGGTGCTGGTGAGTGCGCAGACGTGCGTATGGGTGTGTGTGGCTGTGTATGGGAATCTAAATATGCTGCAGGGCCCAAATTCTGTTTGTAGTAAGCGATGTTTGATCTATAGAAATGGAAGCTGTCGTGCCTCATGATCCTGTTGGCTTTGGGACTTCCTTATCAATCACAGTCATGAGCTTATTACTTGTCATCCTCTTGTGATCGGATACAAAAGGGCAGCCATTTTGATGTGTGCACGTGTATGTTTTCGGTCACAGAGGCTTAAAATGGCAGCCCTATGCACCTACTTCTGTGTACATTTAAAGCGTTTTCTTTTACTTTTTGTTTATGGAAACGTTGAAATGTTTAAAGGAATAAGGGATATAGTAAGAAAATCTACCTGTTCAACATCAGCTTCCAGAAGCATTGATCACGCCACATCTGTAGCTCTTACTCTTCTCTCCTTCATGTTTCCTTTCTGATGCAGATCCAGATGTGTCATTTCCTCTGTGAACACTTCTGCGCTCACAGGCATTTGCAGCGCCTTGCACCCGCTGTGCCTCGCTGCCTGGCCCTGGGGCTTTGGGGTTTGTGACTCTGCACATCCTCTCTCCCTGTCCTTCCTCTCCAGGCCCTTCACCCTTAACCTCTCCAGTGGTCCTGTGTGTTGCAGCCTGTGGGCCTCGGCCATACTGCACGGCCACACATCTTTCTTACCTTACCGAGTGCGGGAAGTTTCCCCTTCTGTGGGCATTCCCCCCTTTCCACAGACATTGGAACATGCTGGTTCACTTTGCTCTTACCATGCAGCCTGATGAGAATGGCATTCAGGATTTCCCTCGGAGTGAACGATGATCTGTCAGTCATAACTCCACTCACTCCAGGCTTTGCAATCTCATGCCTGAACTTCGAAAGACAAGTAGACCAAAATAATTACAGTAATTCGAAGCAGATGCCTTCATCTAAACCACCACTGGTACCTTCCCCGCCGTTATTACTGAGGTCCACAATGGTAACTAAGGCCCGCGTATCGTCCATACTGAAATCCTTCAGGATTAGTGTCTTTCCTAGCAATTGCAGCACATAAGGCCTCTTGGTCATCGGCAAGCTACCTTTCTCAGAGAGAGCCACGGCATCTTAGTGCAACTTAAGATGGAGAAACAATGTTGCTGGCTGTGTGGGTATGGGTTTGCATAGTGAAACTGGATAGCAAGAGAACATATGGAATACAAAACCACGCAGATAAGCCACACAGCACACATCTATTATACTTATCAGTATTATGCTATGTACTATACTCAGGATATACGTAATGATATAAACGCGTTGTTCTTGAAGAGGACCCAGGTTGGGTTCCCAATACCCACATGGGCTATAATCCCAGTGACCTTCTTGGGTACTTGGCATGTGTGTAGTGTTCTTAGATACACACAGGCAAACTCAGACATTTAATTTTTAAAAATTTAACCTTTAAAAATATAGAACAGACGAGACCCTTATGGCTGTTGTTTTTAGTTTGAGCCAAGGTCTTACTCTGTAGCCCAGGCTAGCTCAGACTTGAGTCCCATTCTGCCTTAACCTCCCTGAATGCTGGGACTTTGAGTGTGCATTACTCTGCCTGGCAAGAGAATGCTCATGACCCTATTGGCTTTGGGACTTCCTTATCAACCACAGCCATGAGCGTCTAAGTAGTTTAATGTTTTATTCCTTTATGAGGTTAAGAGCTATCATCAGGGTACTTGATAATATTATTTATTTATGATTTATAATATTCCAGATCAGTTCTTCCCAGACAGCAGCTTTAGTGTGTTTAGAGCTGAGGTCTTTATGAATAATGGGCCTAGTGATATCTGCCCAATAAAAAAGCAGAGTCACTTGGTGCACACCTCAAGTCCTATCACTTGAGAAGCTGAGGCAGGAGAATGTCCCATTTGAGGTCAGCCCAGGATTCGTAGGGAGACACTATATAGTTCGAGAAAGCAAAGTGATAAAAGAAAACACAGAAAAAAGAAGCCTCTGCATTCCTTTGGTAAGTAAGAGTGACTGGTGTGAGCTGGGGACTGGGTTTACATGGTAGACTTGGCTCCTCCGGGAACAATGAGTGAGCTTGCTCAACTCTTATTTCCCCTCAATGAAAGTGTAGCACACCACTGTTTCCATCTGTATTTGGCCTCCTGCTGTGGCCTGTTACTGAAGCAGAATCACAGGGGGAAAGAGTTATGACTTTTGGGTTGGCGTCTTTAGCTGTACTGGTTGGTGGAGAAGTGCTTGGATTAGAAGAAACACTAGGGTTTATGATATCCCTATCTTCAGCCAGGGATAGAGATTTCTAACTCCTTGCATTCTTTGGGAATTTGTGGTTGAGATGCCTTGTACACCGTAGACAAAGACCCAAGCATAAGGCAATGTTGTTATTTAGGTAGTATCGGGGGCTCGGTTATGTGAGTGGGAGACAGGCGAGCTCTGTGATTAGGAGTGCAGACTCTGGCTCAGGCCATCAACACTCGACAATGATCCTGGGTAAGCTGCTCAGCTACTTGTGGACTTCATACCTTCTGTGAGATGAGGGGCTAACAGTAGCATGGTCATATGAGTTATGGGTGGGGGACAGTAACAGCGATAACATATGCAGAAGTCTGTGTACTTGGCACTAACACTGAGGCTAACAGATATTAACTAGACCAGGTTTCTTTCGCTTCTCCCCATGGCCTCAAGTTGCTTCGGTTATCTGGCATTGAGAGCCGCAGTCCATGTCAGAAGGAGACTGATAGGGCGAACCCCTTTTATTATGCTTCCTATTTCTCCCTGTGATTCTTCTCTTCCTTTACTGCCATCACAAACTCACCGTGGAATCGGGGCACCCTCAGGCGCTGGAGCTTGTGACTGGAGGGGTTTCCTGGTCCTGCCTTTCCTAGCAGGCTTCCAAGCACAGCAGATGGCTGTGCATCTGACCGGTTTATGAGCCCATGCCTGCGGGGTAGGGCCGAGTGTGTCTGCTTTTCTTGAGTTTTCTTTCTCGAGCACATACACATTCCATTGTTCTGTGATCATGCTTTTCCTGGAATGTGAGACTGGGCTGAAGACTACTACTACCTAATCATTAAAAAAATAAAAAGTTCCCAAACCTTCTCTTGCCTGACTTGGCCATTTCACATGCTATGCAAATAAAATGTAATACCACCTCTGTGATCTCTCCCCTCGTGGGCTTTGTTTCATTTTAGGCTGGGTTCAGTCAGCTGCTTTCCTAACCTCAGCCTGGCTCTCCCGTGTCTGCATTCTTTCATTTTCAAGTGTAATTATGGCAAGGAGACGTCATCACGGTATCTGAACCATAGAGGCATCATAACAAAGGATTTTTTTTATATATAGTCTCCCATTTCAAAGATTATGTCCTTATAACACCTCACTCAGACTGAGTCTAGACACTGTTTCCGCTGGGTGGTGCTGTAGGTGATTGGCTCCCAAAGACAGTTGGCAAAGCTAGAGAGGTTCACATTCCAGCACGCAGTCTGTATAGGGACATCTTGCTGTGTGCTGCCCCATGGCTCATGGGGCATGCACTGCGTGCGTTATATTCTGCTGGGAGTGGTGATTTTACAGCGTCCTGGAGGTGTAGTCCATGCCCCATTTTTTTTTTTTTTGGTTCTTTTTTTTTCGGAGCTGGGGACCGAACCCAGGGCCTTGCGCTTCCTAGGTAAGTGCTCTACCACTGAGCTAAATCCCCAGCCCCCATGCCCCATTTTTTAAATTTAATTTTACTCTTTTAGTTACTCACTTTATATCCCACTCACTGAACCCCTCCCTGTCACCCTCTCCCACAATCCTTGGCCCATCCACCCTCCTTTTCTCCTCTGAGAAGGTGAGGCCACCCTGAGTATGCCCACTACCCTTGTGAGGTTAAGGGCTTCCTCTCTCACTGAGGCCAGACAAGGTCCAGCTAGAACTAGAACATATCCCATGTACAGGCAACAGCTTTTGGGATAGCTCCTGTTCCAGCTGTTTGGGACCCACATGAAGACATGCTACATATGACTGGGGAAGGCCCTATTCTTAATCAAATCTTTTTCCCCCCCGTTTGTGTCATTTCAGGTATGAGGTCTTTAAATTTGGGGTATTTTCTTATTTTGACAAAGTGCCTGATTCAGAGTTGGAGAGTCTAAATTTCTGGCAAATGTCTGAAAGTCTGACTCATAATAAAGACAATCTTAAGAGAGTGTACGGTCAGATCTTAGCTCTGAAATAAACTAGGCTGCACCCTGTAGAAGGAACTTAGACAGCTAGAAAGGAATTGAGTAAGTTATGTTGAATGAATTACGTAGTTTACACAACTTTCTTTCACACAGTGACATACCCTAGTGTCATCCACTCCTACTGTTTTGCATGGGCATTTACACAACATCTCCATTCTAAGTAATTTAGAGACTAGATAGAGAGGTTTATTTGTATATTTTTCTTACACTAATTATTTCTTTATTTATGTGTTGTGTATGTGTGGGGATGCATGGGAAAGGGTCAGTGGTCCCCTGAGAACGAAAAGCTCTTGACTTGTGTAATCGGAGAACCTGGAAGATCAGCAAGTGATCTTTCTGGGTTTCCAAGTCTGCTTCTGGGGAAAAGAATGAGGAAAGGTGAATGTTACCATTCTGCTTCACTGTTCCCTCAGTTCCAGGGAGCTCAGTTTGGAGGGTCTGTGTCCTGAGCCCCAACACCACCAGGCAGGGAGGCTGCTCTGTGGGTTGCGACACCCACGGACCTTTTCCATCATCTCTGCTCTGCGGATGAAACTCTGACCCCAGCACACTCTGCTCTTTTCTACCCCGCATTTTATTGAGAATAGGTGGCGGGAGACAGCTGCTTAGATCAGGAATTGTGAACTCCTAGATGCTCCAGCTCAGTACAATAGGTTCTCTAGGCCCCAAGGCCTGGACCACACCATCTACTATAGTTTGGGTCTAGAATATGGCCACAAGCCCCTGTGTTAGAGGTCAGGGCCCAGCCTGTTGGGCTCCTGGGAGGTGGTAAAGCCTTGTGGAAATTTCTCGAGTCACTGAAGATGTGCTGAAGAGGACTGGGGGATCCCAAACATCTCTCCTCTCTGCTCTCTGCTGTCTCCGCACCCCTGTGTGTTCTTGTCATACCATGCCGCCTCGTCATGGGCCCAAACACTCCACTCTATCAGCTGTGGGTAGAAACGTCCATAACTCAGACTATGAGAGAGAGAACTTTCCTCTTTATAAGTTATTTATCTCAGGTGCGTATTACAGTTACAGAAAGCTGGCTCAGACCCCACCCAAAACATTTTGTTAACACTCTGTACCAAATTCCATTCATATGAATGGGACTCCATTCCAAGCCAAAAAAATCATATAGTATCCAGTTAAAAAAAAAAGAAGAGAAAAAAGTCACATGGAAGAAAACCACCATTTTCTTGTGCAAGTGCTTACGTGTAGCTGCGGAAACTGTTCATAGTCATCCTGTCTGTGACAGCTGTGGAGGTAGGCTGGCCCAAGACTGTCATGTCAGTGCACCAGGTACCTAAGACAGCATGACAAGAGAGACTCTCCTGCAATGGACTTGTATTCTGAAACACTGACAACTCCTGGGTGAACGTCTCAAAGCAGAGAAAGAGAATACTCTTCTCCACCCAACAGGAAAATTCAAAAACATAAAGCTATGTTTATAGGTAACACGGAGGAGGATTCGAGGCTCAAAATACAAAAATGGCATTCATTTTGATATATGAATGTATGTGAATATGATAAATGAATTTGATCAATTGAATGTCTAGGGTGTGGACAGATGTTATGGGAAACTTTTCCTGGGGAGCTACAACACATGTCTACTCACCCCAGAAGGGGAATCCATGACAGACCAAAGTAACAATTGCACCAATGTCCAGTGAGGTTACAATGGAGTTATTAACAAGAGTATGGAAAAGGAGTTACTTACAGGACAATGCCCTAGTTAAGATTTCTACTCTTATGATGAAACACCATGATCAAGGCAGCTTGGGGAGGAAAGGACTTATCTGATTTACATTTCACAATGTGGTTCATCGTTGAAAGAAAACAGGACAGGAACTCAAACAGGGCAGGAACCTGGAGGCAGGGACTGATGCCGAGGCCATGGGAGAGGTGCTGCTTACTGGCTTGCTCCCCATGGCTTGCTCAGCCTGCTTTCCTTAGAACCCAGGACTGCTAGCCTAGGAGTGGCCCCCACCCACAGTGAGTTGGTCCATTCCCCATCAATGACTAATTTAATAAATGCCCTACAGATGGATCTTGTGGAGGCATTTTCTCAATTGAAGCTCCCTCCTGTCAGATTGCTTTAGCTTGTGTCAAGTTGACATGAAACAGGCCAGCACAAGTTGGGATGACTCAAAAGTAGTCACGTCACCAAAAGTCCCACCCAACACGGATGACAGCTCACGAATGCCCAGAGCTCTCTGCACAGCTTGCAGTCTGAGAACCTCTCTCTGCAGCTTGGCTGGTCAAAGTCCTCCCCAAGCAACTGTTTACTCCATATACAAAGCCAGGGACAGGCATTCCAGAATCTTCCACATTTCCATTCCCCTTTTGTTTACCTCAGAGTCTCCTGGGCCTTCCCCTCCCTCTTGGAGGGAGTGTTTCAATTTGGAAGAAACTACTGTATAACAAAGGAAGGCTCAGCTGTCATTTGAGAATGTCTGCACAGGGCAGGACTTACAAGGCCCAAGACCCTGACTGCTTAAGACATGTAGAAACCGCCTCCTCTAATTATTTTAGCAATAAAAAGCACCCTCACACAAGTTCAAAACACCCCTGTGAGGCTCCTCCAGACCCCATGAGAACCCCTCCAGTCTACTCTGACTTGACCAAAATACATCAGGGAATCCACTACAGTTACCATTCATCTTTCCTTTGTCCTGACTCTATCCTCCAGGGAGTGCTTGCTCATTCTCTATCTGCTTTCCTTTTCAAGCTAGGTGTGATTGTTGGATGTATTTGGACAAGGCTTCTTCAGCTCCCCCCTTGGAGGCTTTCAATGAGAACCTGACTTCCAGGAATAGCATGGCCCCAGGTAATTCTCAGTGTAAGCTCCTTTAAGACTTTCTGTTCTCAAATTGGTAACAGGCAAAGAACACTGAATTGCTGTCTTCAAAGAGGAACGTGAAGCTTCAAACCCAGATGTCTAGTCACCTCTCCTCACTTTCTACCTCCATACCAAGTGAAGGATGCTCTAAGCTTTCCACGGCTGCTCTGTGAGGACATCTGCCCTCTTCCTTCTTGGATTTGTGTGGACTTTTGCTCACAGTGTGAGACCCACACAAGTTTTGAGTTTGGTTTTAAAGCCACAGTGGTTGGAAATGAGGCAGAGACCAGGGATGAACAGTTTCTTGGAGACTGAACCTTCCTTCCAATCCTGCCATTCCCATGACTGACAGGACCCAAGTCTCTGCCTGCTCCCCTGACGAAATCCATTAGCTTAACACAAGGCTAAAAAAATGTGAAAATGGCCAATATAATTAGTGCAAAATGAGTACTTGCAGAAGCTGAGCATTGCTTTGACAATGCAGGATTTGAAATGACTGATGAAACCAAGACACTTTTTTTTTTTACATCGAGAGCCAGGGGTGGGGAGTGGATACACCCAGCCTCCTGTTTGGCTTTTGACTTCCACAGGTTCTGTTTGTCCAGCAGGATCAAGATCAAAACCTGCCAACCCAAGGCTTTCCCATTTATAGCCATAGTCCTAAGCCTGGCTATCAAAAGCAAATTTTGCTCATTTGTGTATCTTCAGTATACATGTATGTACATGTTCATGTGGATGTTAGCACAGAGGTAAGTAGGTACACAGTGCATGCATGTATGGGAAGGGCATCAGGTGATTTCCCCAGCTGTTCTCTATCTTAGTTTTTGAGACAGGCTGTCTTGTTGACCTTGGAACTTATAGATGAAGCCAGCATCATTGGCCAATGAGTTTTAGAGATCCACGCGTTCTTCCTTCTGAGGATTGGGCTTGCTGAAGGATGCCACCCCATGTGGCTTTTATGTGGGTGCTGGGAATCTGGACTCAGGTCCTTATGCTTATGTGGCAAGCACTTTACCCACTGAGCCATCATGCCAGTGCACAGGGAGTTTTCAAAGCACTAAGAGCTCACTAGCTTACCCTTTAATTTCTGAAATCGTATTTCCTCCTCTATAGCACAGTATACTCTCTCTATGTTTCTTTAAAAATAGAGTTGGGGAAGGGCCCAGGGCTGCGACTTGCACAGCTTTGGCGTTGGTATGACTGTGGCAATGAGGTATGGAAGGCAGGACACACCGACATTTGTACAGAAAGGCTGGGATTGGGTGAACCATGCACTCTGATGGAGATCCGCCAGTGCCTGGAAACACAGTGCATTTATTTTATACATCTGCATGGTGAAGGCAATTTGAGCTAATCTCAGCAGGAGGAAGTCTATATGGGGGGGGGCAGTTTCAGGTTCCACTTATCCTGTAGGAGAACATCTTGTAGGATGATACCTTCTTGTATGCACTGTCAACATCTGCACAGGGACCAGGGGAAGGCTTTATTATTTCCTCCCCAAGCTGACCCAGGAAATGCTTTGTCTTTCCCATGAGTCTTTGGCATAGACATGTTCATGTAAATAATACACATTCACTCAGGACTTCATTTGTTCCCCACAACCTAACATCACCAACATCTATTTTTTCTGGCCTTAAATGAGTCATGTCCCTTACCTGCCCAACACATAAGCTAAGTACAGGGCATTGCAAAACAGAAGATATGAACATATTATCCTAAAACTGTATGGTATGCTAGTGATTTGTTTTATGTATCACACATGACAACTCCAGCATGCAGCCCTCAAGGTAGACATTAAGCATCTTTACTCTGTGTGATGCCAAACTGGGACCATTTTTTTTCTTGGTTGGTTTTTTTAGATTGGATCTCACTTATGGTCTTGTCTATTCTAGAACTCGATATGTATATAGACCAGGTTGGGCTCCAACACACAGAAATCCACCTGTGAGAAATCTCCTTGTGAGTACTGGGATGAAAGGTGTGGGGCACTATGCCCAGCTTTTACCTTTAAGTTCTACTTTTAGCTTATAATTGTACTAATAAGCTAAGCAGTAAAAGTAGTGATAGCAGATACCTCTAGTCAAAGATCAGTGGTCCAGTACTGAGTTTTCCTCACATTGATTTTAAAAAGATTAACCAGGGCCAGCAAGACGACTCAGAGGGTAAAGGTGCTTGCTGCCAAGCTCAGTGACATGAGTTCAATCCCTGGGACCTACAAGGTAGAAGGAGTGAGCTGGCTATCACATGGATGGCCTGAGGCCTCCAGACACATGCTGTGACATTTGAGTTCCTACCACATATAAAATAAACAAATGGAGAAGAGTTGTGTTAAAAGATGAGCCAACAACTTAGATTTAATACAAAACTCCAAATTTTTGGCTTCTAATGGAAGTTTCGATGTCATAAAATTTTCAGGTGGTTGGATCAGAACCGAATAACATCTGTCCCTACAGAAGACACCCCCCTGGACCACTTCCTAGTGCTAAATGCGTTTTCACATGCTCGCTTGCACCTGGCTTGCCACCACTTGTGGCCAAGAAATACACATCTGGACTCAACCTTTGTTAAAAACAGGAGAGCGAGAAGAAAATCAGTGTGTGTGTGTACGGAGTGGGTAGTGGGACAATATTCCTACATGCTCAAAATACCAGTGCCTCTGCCAACAGATGAGTTTGTGCCTGGATTCCGGTCACACTTGGATGCTTCCCTTTAATGATCAGAAAGTCTGACTTTGTCCTTGATGCTCTTGTTTGTGGGTGTAGGAATTGAAGTCAGAGCTTTGTGTGGGAGACAAGCGCAGATGTATCTCAGAGCTTACTGAGAATCCAGAGCAGGCAGCTGTTGAGAGGAGAGCATTGGGTCACTAGAACTCTAGCTTTCACACTGGCTGTGGTGGCATTATGAAACTAGTGCTGAATATTAAAAGAGAGAATGGATTAAAGACAGATGGACTTATTTTGTCACTCTGCCTGAAGAGATGAAGTCATTTCATCACCCCTTTGAGTCTGTTTGGGGCATTTCTTCTCAAGATATGGGATTTAACCCCTTACATTTCAGATGCGTGACATCTTCCCTTTCTATCTCTTGGAATCCTGTTTTGTTATGAGGGGGCCCAAGAGGCCACAAAAGAGACGCCTATGGAGAAGATGCCTCAGCTGATGGTTCAGCTTGCTGTGAAGGAGCCATCTTGGAAATGAACCCAGGAGTCCTTGCAATCAAGCCACCCAACTGCCACCATGTGGAGCAACGGTGAACTGCTCCTGCTGGATCCTTCCTAAATCGTAATTGTGCATAAACAGATAATAGTTCTTCTAAGCCAGGGGTTTAGAGGGACGAGTGACACTGTTATAGATAGTTTAGAGTCTATGGGTGTCTAGTCTTTGCATTCCCGGAATCTGGTGTGGGTACCTCTGGTGTTCTTACGTGAGCCATGCCTACCTCTGTGAGTACCTGACTGACTTTGTTCCAGAAGGGAGCTTTTCATTCAGCTTAGCTAAACCAGAAGTGTTGATCATGAAATGTCTCAGGAGGCAGCTGTGTGGAAGCTGATGGAATGCACCAGGGAAGTACGACCTCTGCTGCACTAGGGAGAGGGTCTCTGTGTTTCCAACTGGATCTAATCCCAAGGGAATACTGAACCTGGAACTTCCAGGTCCTCCAGGTAGGCACTGAGAATGAAACCAACCCAGTGCTGGCTGGAATAAGAGGAAAAGAACCAAGACACAATGGCAAGCCACCCCCCAGCTCTTTCTTAGGTCACTCTACCCTCAGACAGCTTGGACCAACAATATTTTTTTTTGTATATTTTGCCTGGTCAATTTGAATTAGATTTTTGATCACTTGACCAGGAAGAGTCCCAGGCACAGAGGCTCTGAATTTTGATGCTGATACCGTCTTCTTTTCAGATATATAAAAAATGTGTTTCACACAATTTTATATTACAGAAAAATTGAAAGGATTATACAAAGGATACATACAAAGGTGGATACTTTGTTCAGACCTCTTGAATATTAACAATTGTACATTTGCTTTCTAATTTTTTTCTGTATACATATATACATACATGCATGGATGCATACTTATAATTTCTGTGTATGTGTACAACTTTTTTCTAAGTGGACTGAAAATAAATTGAAAACTCAACATTCGTTTGCTCCTAAATGCTTCAGTGTGTTTTCTGAATCGAACATTCTCCTACAAAACCACAGCATGATTTCCTATCAAAGTTGGGAAATTTGCATTAATAGAATGCTATTATTTCATCTATTAGCTTGCTTAGGGTTTGCCACTTGTTTTCAGCAATGAGTTTTTAGTCAGGAAGAAGAAAAGAAGAAGAAGAAGAAGAAGGAGGAGGAGGAGGAGGAGGAGGAGGAGGAGGAAGAGGAAGAGGAGGAGGAGGAGGAGAAGAAGAGGAAGAGGAAGAAGAAGGAGGAGGAGGAGGAGGAGGAGAAGGAGAAGGAGGAGGAGGAGGAGGAGAAGGAGAAGAGGAAGAGGAAGAGGAAGCAAGAATGACAACAGAAGACATTATTATTATTAAATTATTATTATTATTTTTATTAATGGAGCACTTACAACATTCACTGTTGTGTCTTGCTAGTTTGTCTTAATCTGGAACAGTCACTGTTCATTCATAACAGTGATATATGTTTTTTAAGATTACAGGCAACTTATTTTATGTCCCTTCTTTTGGGTTTGTCTAGAGTTTCCTTATGATTAGATTTAAACTATAAAATTTCAGCAAGAGTACAACAGAAAATTAAAGCCGCAAATTAAAGCCGGAGGCACATAAACTCCTTTGTCCATTACTGCTGATGTTAATTCTGAGCTTTTGATTAAGGTGCTAATTGCCAGCCTCTCTGGTGTAAACGTACTATTTTCTTTTTGTAGTGAGTAAGTATCTTGGCAGGATACCTTGTGTGTATGGAAATACCTTGCCATTCCTCAAACTTGTACCCAGTACTTTTACGAACTTTCACCCCTAATGGTTACTGCTGTGGTAGTTAGAAAACGGCAACTTCCCTGCCTCTCTCGTTCCTTTGTATTTGATTGGCTGTCTAATGTAACAAAGAACATCCCCACACAACAGATCATTAACCAGTCCTCTCTCCCCTCCCTCCTTCCCTCCCTTCCTCCCTCCCTCCTTCTCTCCTTCTTCCTTCCCTCCCTTTCTTATGGGCTGGTAAAACTCAGCTTTATAATACTGTACTATCGTTGGCTTTGATGCAGTAGCCTGGGATTTGCCATCTTCTATGCTCAGGATGGTCTCACACTCTTGACAATACTCCTGCCTCAGCTTCTTGGGTGCTAGGATTACAGGTATGAGCTACACAGGCCATACCTGGCTGTGATGTAATTTCTTTGATGATTTTTTTTTTATGATTTTGTTAGTGGGAGTCCTTTCAAACTGACTTCCATGTCTGATGCTCTTACATGAAGAAAATTAAAATTACAACAACAACAACAACAACAACAACAACAACAACAACGACAACAACAACAACAACACACCCTAAGGCTTGAAACCAGACTGCTGAGGTTCCCAAGCTTGAAATCTTAGGCTAGTTACTTAACCTCTGTCTTCCTCAGTTTTCCTCTATGGAATATGGGCACAGGAAAAAGGCTATTTTGTGGGAGAATTAAATCAGCAGAAAACAACAGAAAAGCAATCAGAACTGTGCTCAATCTTCAGACCTGGGCATAATAAAGTGCTCAATCTTTAACTTGTTGTCTTTCTGGGTGTGTGGATTTATTCTGGACTACTAAGGGTTAATTTTGCTTCACAAATGACTGAGAGGATAACAGTGGCTTATGTCAGAGAAGTACATGGAAGCTACTCTTGAGTGACATTCATCCTTCCTTTCCACTCAGGAAAGAACAAGTAGATGTGCACCAGAATTCTCTCCTGAGGTCCTGGCAAATGTAACTCAACCATTGAGGAACTGGCTGTTAAATAAACAGGAAAGGCCGTATTCTGCATCACAGCAAGTGCCAGAAGAGAAGAGGGGAGAATATTAATATACCCTTAAAATGAGACCTGAGGAATGTTGTCTTAGTTAAGGTTTTACTGCTGTGAACAGACACCATGACCAAAGCAAGTCTTATAAAGGACAACAGTTAATTGGGTCTGGCTTATAGGTTCAGAGGTTTAGTCCAGGATCATCAAGGTGGGAACATGGCAGCATCCAGGCAGGCATGGTGCAGGAGGAGCTGAGAGTTCTATTTCTTTTTCTTTTTCTTTCTTTTTTTTTTTTTTTTTTTTTTTTTGGTTCTTTTTTTTTCAGAGCTGGGGACCGAACCCAGGGCCTTGCGCTTCCTAGGTAAGCGTAATCTACCACTGAGCTAAATCCCCAGCCCCGAGAGTTCTATTTCTTTATCTGAAGGCTGCTAGCAGAATACTGGGTCCCAGGCAGCTAGCACAGGGTCTTAAAGCCCACACCCACGGTGACACACCTACTCCAACAAGGTCAACTTCAATGGGCCACCACATCTAATAGTGTCACGCCCTGCACTGAGCTTATCCAAACCATCACAAGTGTGAAGCTTGAGTCCTCTGTCATCTGTAGGAGAATGTGTGTGAACGCCTTTATCCAAAACGCCAATTGAATTGAATATTTTTGTATATTTTACTTAAAGCAAAGCAAGTATCTGCTGTGGTGTTCATGATATGAGTATCTACTGATGTGCGCATGTGTGCATGTTTAGGGGTATATGTCTGAGATTTAACATTACTTCAAGTCACTTTGAATGTCTTTGCCAATTGGATCACATATGAGTTCAACATCATCCTAAACTTAAAAAAAAAAAAACCCTCAAAAAGATTCAATCAATGAGAATTCAATAGTATTCTAGATATCTCTATCTATCTATCTATCTATCTATCTATCTATCTATCTATCTATCTGTCTGTCTGTCTGTCTGTCTGTCTATCTGAGACAGAGTCTTATCATGTAACCCTGGCTGACATGGAACTTGATGTGTATACCAGGCTGACTTTGAATTCATGGAGATCAGCCTGTCTCCGCCTCCCAAGTGCTGGGATTAAGGGCTTGTGCCAGGCTTAGAACTAACTGTGTCTTTCAGCACTTGGAGACTAAACTGTTGTGACTCATATGGCTTCTCATAATCGATCATTAAGCAGTATTAAGCATTTACAAAAATGAGTCTAGGCAGGAAGGGACCTGACAGGCGCAGAGGTCTGAATGAGATTTGGCAGAAGGACAAATGTTCAGGAAAGTTAAATCAAACCACCTACAGCCGTGGCCTTCAGCATCTCTAGCTTAGCTCTCCAGCCACAACCAGTGACAGTGAGGATGTAATACATCTCAATTCAGACTCTAAGGGCTCCTGTCTTACCAGATGTCCCTTCCTCTGTACTAGTGGGTGTTCAAACCAGCCGGTCCCCAGCAAGGAAGGTTGGATTCATTCCACAAACATGCCAATCATTATTTGGAACCCTGAGCTAATTGGTCCTTTCCCATCCTTCCAGATTTAGCTTCTGCCTCTCCTCGTAGCACGCCTATATTAGTTGTAAATGCTTTCCATTGTAAAGAACAACAACAAAACAAGAACGGCATAAGGCTTGTTTTCCCCACACATTTTTCAAGTTGGGATTTGATACCCTCAAGCATAAATTCAGTGATCCATCTGTTCTGGAGGCAACGTGCTATCCAGGGGTCTCCGGAAAGCAGAGTCTGAGATAGAAGCTGGTACGCTGGTTAATTGGAGAAGTGGCCTTGGGGAATAGGAGTAAGAGACAAGAGAGAGTAAAACCGTGGGAGGAGGGAAAACCCCAAAGCACATGTGCTAGTGAGATGGCCAGCTGTGCAGAGATGGGCATTTGATCTCCCAGGGCCTTCTGGGTAAGGTAGTAGAGTTCCTTTGTCTCACCTCTGTCAGTTTCTGCCCCCATTGGTTGTAAGTTACTTAGGGTCATTCACTCTCTTAATCCCTTTCAATGGCTGCAAGCGGTCACAGAAGATCCTACAGGCTTCTTGTGTCCAGATAAAGATGCCCTGGGGCAGGAAGTGGGAGACTTTTGGACCCCACTTGAAAAAAGATGTCAATTTGAGCTTGCCTGAACTTAACCATTCAAGCTTGCAAATTCATCTTTAATGTGACAGAGAATGGCAGAGCCATTTCGTCCCTTTACGGAAAGCCAGCAGTGCATCAACTCTGTCCTAAGGCATATGTGAAGCAATTCCACAACAAATACACCTTTCTAACAGGCAAGGACCCTCTGAGTATACCTGTTTCTGTTGTGTTGGCTTTGAACATACACATTTTACCTTACTGGTTTGGGCAAGATGGCTCCACTTACTATCTAATAAGGAAGGCAGGGCACACAGAGGCCTTCTTGGGAGGATATTTTCCTTGGCCCGTAACCCAGGCTAAACATCTAAGCAAACAGCCAGCCCCAACCTGCAAATGGGTCATCTGGGAACTGGGCCCACCGACTCCCTTAGGCCCTGACAAGCTGCCTTGGCTTATGTCTGAAACAGAGATGCGTGTCCCCTGCGTAAGTGGAAGGTGCTGAAGTACTGATAAATTATTACTGTCATTTTTAAACCACCGAGTTTGTCTAATCCATTACGCACCAGTGAACAACT
Organism: Rattus norvegicus; assembly: GCF_021556685.1. Taxonomy (NCBI): domain Eukaryota; kingdom Metazoa; phylum Chordata; class Mammalia; order Rodentia; family Muridae; genus Rattus; species Rattus norvegicus. The sequence goes on along the minus strand of NC_141536.1, from coordinate 56,793,528 downwards.
GGGACCGGTTTGCGTATCCAGAAGCGGCATGCTGCTATCATGAAGCCTAAAATATATCGCACTATCTTGGGAACTGGGGGAGGGCAGAATTTGGAAGGACCTTGAAGTCCTTAGTTGGAGCTTAATGACCTGTGAGGATACCAGGTAAAAATTTAAGAGAAAGTAGGGTAAGACTTTCTCAGAATTGATAGAAAGAGGATTTTGCCTTCGGTGACATGAAGAACAGGCATACGCATGCTCGACTGTGGGAATGTGGGAAGAATGTGGGGAGTGCCAGTTGGAGCAGTGTGCAAGATTTGCTGTCAGCACTTGGATCACTCGGGCTTTTAATTTTAGACATCACGGTGCTCCACGTTCCACAGCGATTGGCCGTGCAGCAGCCGGGATCTGGTACAGGAGGAGAAAGAGCAACTTCTCCAAGTGAATACAAGTACGAACCCTCCCCTTGTGTATTAATAGTTTGGATTTGTTGAAACGGAGTTAATAGATTGCATAACAGAAGAAAGCTCTGTGCCTAAGATTCAGGTATTGTACAACTCCTTTGAATAGTGTTTATTTTGCGTACATAGTTGGGGCTAAGAAGATGATAGCCTTGAACACACGGCTTTAGTTTTGAAACTGTGAGTCCTTAGGCACAAAAGAAGGTTTTCTCTGAAGTTTCCTCAGCTCCTTACAGGAGTTTCCCCCAGACAGAAAGTAATGGTTCCGATCTCCCTTCATTCTCCAGGAAAAATGGAGTCACACCACATCTGTAGCAGAGATATACCTTTTCTCTGGCTAGGATCTCTTTTTTTCAGCCCATTTATCTCTAACAGAAATCATTAATCTTCCTTTAAAATTGCCTGTGTCCTTGGCTTCCCTCTGCCCTATGAAGAGAGTATTATAAGATTCTAAGTCACATCAGGCTTTTGGGTGCTTGGTTTTTACCTTTGTGATTCTCTTGTATACCTAGTGTGTGTGTGTGTGTGTGTGTGTGTGTGTGTGTGTGTGTGTGTGTGTGTGTGTGTGTGTGTGTCTGTCAGTTGGTCAATTGTATTCATTTATGCTCTTGGACTTAATAATTGAAACTTTGAAGGTGTGGGTAGGAAGACATGAGCAGGAAGAGCGTTCGCTTGTTCAGCAAGCACAAGGACCTGAGTTTTAAAACCCTTATCTGCATAAAAGGCCGGGCATAGCTGCATGTGTCCATAATCTCAGCATTGAGGGGCAGAGTCAGGTACATAGGACTTTATGGTTGTTCCAAATAGCTATCCCTAACAAATGTTTTTGAGAAGCCCAAGGGGATGTGTGCAGAAGCGTTGTGAACCACATCTGGGTGGCAATAGGGGGCGGGGGGGAGGGGTCGGGTCTCGATTCCTTGCTGGACCCTGGCATTGGACGAAGATAGTAGTACTAAAAGCACCAAGGTTCAGCGGAAGGAGGAGAAGGTATTTTCTTCTTCCTGTTGAGGATTTCCCCAAGCACCATTGCGCATGCGGTGTTTACGGAACTATAACTGGGAGTTCTTCACAAAGGACCAGCGCTCCGTCCTATCCTGTGGCCCGCTGGGACCAGTCATGTGCCAAATTTGGGCCTCAAGTAGACAACCTGACAGGGCGTTGCGTTTACTCCCCCCCCACCCCCCCTCTGTCACCGACGCAGTCTCAGAATGTCAGAACTTTTCTTTCCTACGGTCGGACTATGTACTTCAACTATCCAGGCAGTACCAACAACAATAAAAAATTCTGGCTGGCCTGTCTCAACGAATTGTCAAATATTTCTAGGCAACTTGGACTCTTTAAATCGCTTAAGGAAGCACAGGACTGTCCTTCAAACACGGACAGCTCAGGACTATCATGTCCCACTTTACAGAGCTCTGGCCAGTGACAGATCAATGTTCCTGCCTTATGCTAGCCTTTTATTTGATATTTAATTTTACTCTTTTGTTTTTATGGAGCTGAATGACCCAAACTCCCTCTCTTACCTAGAAAACAATGATTTTTCTATCATGGTTGTAATTTTTCTTCTTGGATGGTTTTCTTATTCTATCTCGATTACAGCAGAGTAGACAGTAAATAAGTGCTAATTCTGAGACAATAATTGAGGCGCCTTGTGTAAAAATAAAAATCAGAGCTTCTACCTACGCTCTGTAGTTTTGCTCTCTTTAGTCTGCTGCTTGAATTAAAGATGTAAACATCTTGATCAGAGCTTTCTAGGCGGTTTATCTTCCGGTCTTTGTGATTCAAACTGTAAGCGCAACATTTGTTGTCTCAAGCACCCTTGAAAGGAGAAATACTCCATCCTGTCCTCTTACCGTTCCCCCCCACCACCACCCCTACCCTTCCCCCACATTTTTTTCAAACAAAAGCCTGAACCCAAAAGGGCTCACACAGAATTTCAGAAGCCCATGATTACTCTTCAGAAATTAAAGAGAGAGAGAGAGAGAGAGAGAGAGAGAGAGAGAGAGAGGGAGAGAGAGAGAGAATCCCACATTTGACAGAAATTGTTAAGAGTCTACAATTAACTAATAGGTATAGCATTAGCGTTTTTCTAATCAAAATCTATTGTTCTGCAGAGGCTCAGAGCTGTTGTTTTAACTGACACTGGCTTGCCCTTCCAGGAAGCCTGGGGAGAGAGCGACGAGCGAGAGGTGAGCGAATGTGTGGGCGAGCTCCTGTGCTCAGGCCCTACTTTGAATCTGTCAGCGCCCCCCCAACCCCCACCACCCTGGGCAGCTGAACTTCTGCCCTGTCTCAGAGAGTAGCAGTGTGTCACTCCAACTGACCTTTTCTTTCTTGGATGTCCTCAAAAGGAAGGAGAAAAGAATAAGCTCTTAAGTTCTTGTTGAACCCATAATAATAATACTAACAACAACACATTTAAAAAAGAGAGGGAGGGGGGAAAGAATAGAAGAAGAAATCTGTGAGACAAGATGTGGGAGCATTTGGCGGGTGTCACCTCCGGTAGAGAGGGCACATTCTCCTTGGATCTGCAAGATGCAAGACAAACAACAGAAATTCTCTTGAAGTCTTCTGGGGGTTAAATGATTAACTGGGTCATATAATTTATCTCATGACGCGAGTACTTCAAGTGTTCTTTGCCGAAACACAGTATGCCAGGGGTGCGATTTGTGGGTAGAGAGATTCATAAACAATGGTCCACCTGTCTTTACAAAATACCATATCGGCTGCAAGTGAAGTGGGGGGCAGGAAAGAGGAATCCCTCCATTCAACTTAAACAACAGAAACTGGTATCCTACCCCACCAGTTTTGGTGTTTCTCCGGTGTTCTGCAGGAATGTTCCTTGATGTAGCCGCCACACTCTGCTTAGTAGAGAATGTTGCTGAGTTTCTAAGACCTCCCCACAAAGCCCCACACACATGCCAACCGTATACTGACAGGCTTCCTAACAGCCTGTTTAGTAGCAGGGTACAGAGCTTGGGCCTTCCCTGGAGGCAGCCGGAAGGTTTAAGTCCCTCTGCCAAAAACTGCTCCTGCCCTTGCAGTACTGCCTGGAGACCACCGCCCAAGTTGAGGAGAAAAAGCAAATCCCAAGGCTGACTCCACTCTTACTCATCTGGACAGGGGATATATGTATTATAAGCAAGACATAACTGAACCCTCAAAACCAGTTCTCTCTTTTTCAACATCATTGAGCTATTTAGCAGGACAGCAAGGGAACAATCCTCTCCTGGAAGGTGAGTTCTGGGTTATTCCAAAGACAGCCGTTTCGCTTTTCCCATTCGCACTATAAGATCTTGCTAGCTGCTCCCGAGTCACCCTTGTCTGTCTTCTCTGTGACTTGCAAACTCAGATGCCCTGAGCCACGTAGCTTGCCCATCACATTCATGGGATGCTTGTCACTGATGCTCAGGGTAGCTCCCTCGGCCAGCCTGCCCAGCCACTTTCCAGTGTTTCTGCTCTTTCTGGAAGCAATATTAGGATATTGGGATAAGGAGGTCTTATAAGGGTCCACGATTCACAGAAGAATGATAGCCCAGACTCAAACAGTATGTAAAAGCAAGATCTGCAGAAGTCTAACATGTTGGGGTCTACCATCTACAGGGATAGAGGCACCCAAGTGAGCTTGAAGGCCCGGTTTAAAGTACATCAGGGGAATTCCAAGTCAGGGCTAGGTGACTGTTTTCTTAATCTGTTAACTATCTCTAGGGACATTTCAGAACCATTGCTGGGGAGTGGAGGACTGGAAACTGTTGCTGGGGAAGTCTAGAAACTGTTGCAGACTCATTGCCCTTGACTCTGGTCAGGTGACTGAACAGCTTCTGACTGGCCGCCTGAGGCCTGGCCTCTTTTCAGTAACTGACTTGCCTAGACTTGCCCGGACTTGCTTCGTTCTTTAAAACAGAGATTTAGGCCTTGTCTCCTGAACTGCCAATTTGAACCTGTGATGGAGTCAGCCTGTCTCAGTCTTCAACCCTGGGTACTAGATGTCTGGGGTTTCATCTAGACGGTGTGTGGTCTAGATGTGGGTTTGCACCTCCTGGGTAGCATGGGGCCTTCATCTCATGGGCTACCTGCCTGGTGGAGGATGGTGGCCAGAGAAATAGCATAGCAGGAGCCCCTCATGAAACCACAGGAATCTCAGTAGAGGTCCTCTTTGCTCAGGTCAGGAATGGTCCCTTACTAAAGCTATGATGAGAACCTGGTGTCACGAGTATATTATTGGGATGTTCAGTGCACCTTAAATAGGCAATCTGAGCAAGAAGCTAGAGGAGAAGCCAAGGCAAGCTCATAGAGGGTTTGGTAGGAAGGATGACTTGGTGGTCAAGGGGAAATTTTAAGTATGAAACTAACACTAGCATTTAGGAAGACGAAACTGGAGATGTGTAGAATCAGGCAGTGGAGAGATCTTTCAGTATTGTTGGCATTTTAGTATACCAGAGAAATTCCTGAATGAATGAAGGCAGACACGGGGTGGGAATGGCATCAGGGCAGAGTCAACAGATGTTTTTAGGGTATGCTTCTTCATGAGGGCTTCGTAAGATAGATTCCTTCACAGATGTGTAGCTGTTTGTTTCAGATCGAAATATTAGCTTATAGGGCATTGGTTCTCAGCCTGTGGGCTGCAAGCCCTTTGGGCGTCACCTATCCGATATCCTACCTATCAGATATTTACACTGTATATATACAGTAACAGTAGCAAAAGTATAGTTATGAAGTAGCAGTGGAATAATTTTATGGTTGGGGTCAGCACAATATGAGGAACTGGGTTGAAAGGTCGCAGCATTAGGAAGAACGAGACCCACTGTGATGGAGGGAAGATAGGCCCCCAAAACCTGACAAGAGGGTTGCCAGACTTGCAGGCCCCTCACCCAGGCTATGGAAGCCGTGGGGTGGGGGAAGCTCTTCTGTGGCACTGCCTGCAGTACCAGTAATAAAGTTTCCATGAAGAGATGCCCAGGTTGGGGTGAGGTTTTAAAGGTGTAACTGCCTTTAGTCAGCCATGTTCCTGTAACTAAGACAGTTAAGAAACTTGTCTAGAACTGCCTTTGCCCTCCCTGGGGTGAATAGATATCTGTTCACTCATCTCCCCATTCTTCATGACCCAGCAGGGGTCTCCAGTTTGAAGAGTGTGCAGACATCACAGTACATTGCCTAAGGAAAAGGTTGAAGAGAAGGTATGAGCTGGAAGGCAAAGGGTGTGTGTGTGTGTGTGTGTGTGTGTGTGTGTGTGTGTGTGTGTGTATGGGTTCAGCCTTCATGATTCTAAGCCTAGGTATCCTGTGACTATGAGTGATGAGTGTTCAAATTTTAAGCATCTTCATTTTGAATACAGAGAACATGCTGTGGGAACATGGTGGAGGTTTTGTCATGGTTGGTTGGTTTTCAGGTTTTGATTTGTTTGGGATATTTGTTTGCTTGTTGTTGTTGTTGTTTTTTTTTTTTTTTTAGAAGTTTGCTTTCCAGTTCTTGAAGGCTAACAATTTATATCTTGAAGTTTGTTTCCACTTCTTGTATTTGACACTTTGTTCCTATTTCACTGAAAAAATGGGCATCCTCTGTGGTAGATAAATATCAGTTACAGACAGTCCCTGACTCAACATGGTTCATTTAGGAATTTCCAAATTTACACTGGCACAAAAGTGATAAACTTCTGTAGCAATGGCGTTCTGGAGGTTTTTTGTTTGTTTTTGAGACGTTCTGACTGTGGAGGCCAGGCTGGCCTCAAGTCAATGATCTTCTTTCCTTAGCCTCCCCGATGCTGGGATTATAAGCATGTGCCACCACACCTGGCTTCAAAGTTTGGCTTTTGATGCTTTCTTGGGCTAATGACAGGGCGTACTGCATGACTCAGGGTGGTGACAGTTTGCAGCAGCTCCTAGCCAGTCTCTAGTTGGTACCATTTTTCAGTGAGCTGGGTTGTAAGGCTCAGTGGGTTAGCCACATTAAACACACTTTGAGCATATGTTGTTTTTGCTTCTAATGTACTTATTGAGATTAGCCTCCACCAAAAGCCTCTTCATTTCATTAAGGAGGCAGCAGTGACCTCGGCGAGTTATCGTGTCCTTTGCCAGGTTCTTAAAAACGTGGTATTCAGGTGGCCTTTCGGCATCTAGCTTGGCCACCTCTTAGAAGCTGTAGTAGGGGCAGCCTGCAGCTGCTGAGTGAGCTTGCGGGATCTCCTAAGTGTTAAGATACTAGGAGTAAAAAACGGCACCCCACGCCCACCCACACTCATCCTGCTATTGTCTAAATTCTGGATAACTAAGAACTCACTGACATGCCGAACTTGGGAAAGCAGATAGCTCTGACGAGAACCGCGTTTTCCCAAGAGCCTGAGGATGGTAAAGTGACCATCGAGAAGCAAGCCTGAGCCTCAACACGCATTGTAGCTGGCACCTCGAATTGACAGTTTCTCAGAGGACTGATTTCCCCTAGATGAGATTTTCTTGTTCCCTTTCTAACCTTTTGGCTGGTAGCAATAGGATGGCATGTTGTTATTTTCCAAGTTGCCAAGATTAATGCTCGTTTTCTGGTTAATTAGAATCTTTTAAATAAAAACACTCTAAGTTCAGGCTATTGTAGCACTCATTACCATTTCTGCAGTATCTTCGCGGGCAGCTATTATGCCAGGCTGCGGTAATTTTAACACGGCCCTTTTATTCTGTGTGTCTTTATTGAAGACTTGGTACTCATTACCGGATTGTCTCCTGACAGCCCAGACTACTCCCCTAGACTCTCCTCCTGAGCGGTAAGGAATCTATTTTGCATCCTCGAGGGCCTTCCTGGATCAGGTAAGGTGCCGCCTTAGAAGATAATGAAAACTCGGGGTCTACAAGCTCTTAACATGGAGTCCTTCGCACTAGGCCCTCGAATCTCTCTATACTCCATTCAGTCTTTTGAAGGTCGCTTCCATTCTGCAAACATTGGCTGCTTGATGGTGGGATTTTCTATTCCTCTGTTTACTCTCTTTCGCATTAAGGCACTCAATACTATGCTTCAAGAGGTGACTGGAGGAGCCATTTGGACTCCTACCATGTAACCTACCATGGAGTAACCGTGTAACTACTGTGTTTGGTCAATCACAGGAACAGTTCCATCTAAACTGAAAAAAAAAAACTATCCCATGCTTAAACTATTCTTCCCAAGAAGCAAAGAAAGATAAATTATGATTATTTTCATGGATGGCCTACTAATATATGGCACTGAGCATGTATACAAAGTCTGTGGCTAAACTGAGGTGGGACAGGCGTGGATTAGGTCCCTACCCATTTCAGTGGTAAATCTTCCACAGTGTTCTGGGCCTCGTTGTTCTTGAACCTAAAGCTCCCTGACTTATAGACCTCCCAGTGGGTTGCTAGCTAGGGGTGAGTAGGGGCAGCTGTGCTTCTGGACCCCCACTCTGGGTCTCTGACAAGTCATAGCTCTCCTACCTGTGCTATGTTGCCAGCAAGCTGTACTGGGAAGTGGTTAGGAAATCTGGTGGCTGAGGGAGGGTCAGGGGCTACTCTTCCAAACGCCTGTCATCTCTCTTCATTTTCCCTCTCTCCCTCAGATTCCTTTGCTTAGCCCCAGGCTTCCAGAACTCCACCATGTTCTTTAATGGCTTACAGGTAAGACAAAACCAGCCAAGTGAAGGTGTCTCTTTTCCCGTCTCACAGACACAGAGTCTAGAACACGTAGGTCTGACATTTCCTGTTTCTGTGTCTTACATTTTATTGTGCATGTATTTCCCCCTGGGAACCTATGAACTCATAAATGAGCCACTATACTTTAGCACTGAGGTATATCAGGCGCTGAACTTGTCTCTGGCTGTTCAGGGAAGTGTGGTGTCCCCAGCCTGACCTTGGGAAGAAAATTAATTCTTCTTAACAAAGGTATTATGGGACAGGTGCCGGCTGTAAACAAGGATGGATCTGTAGACCCTCTGGGTAGAAAGCTTATGTGGGCTGGAAAAAAAGCCGCCTCGCATATAGCCACTGGTCACATGGATATCCAAGTACCCTGGTGGTCCTTGTATTTCTCATTTAAATCCTGCTCTGCTTGGTGTCCCCAATGCTTCAAATGGTCCCTGTGAATATGTAGAAATAAGCGTCCTTTGGAAGCCCTGTGACAGCTCTCATCAAAGCCCGAGCTCTCTGTCCAAGGGTGAGTTTCATGAGAGGGAGAATAACGGGCAGCTAACCACATTTTACTCTTTGACATCCCAATTACATTAAGCAAGGCAGGCATTAGAGATCAATAGATGGGTCGGCCCAGTGATGTGTGGAGGAGAGAAGGGCGGGTCACGGAGGAGATGGCCCAGGGTGGTCACAGGGCAGTGGTTGGTGTCTCTGAACAGAACTCACCCTCTGCGAGCCTCGGCCTGTGGCTTCTAAAGTGCTGTCCCTTCATTACCTCCCCGCTGTCCTATTCTGACAGCCTGCGCCTGTCAATCTGGACCATTTCCTGGACTGGAAAGCTGGTTAACTAGGGTTCTCGCCATTTCAAAAGGAGGTTTCTGTTTGTGGCAATAACAAGGGAGTGCACTCTCCACTCCCGGGCATTTTCCACTGAAGCCCGATTGGCCCCCAACTCAGGCTCCATCAATCTATTTCTAACTTCCTCGATACAGGTGCCCACAGGGCTCGCCTTTTCTGGCGGTGCGTTCTTTATTTTACAACTGATTGACTAAGGCGTAGAGTTTAGTAGATTGAGAATTAAATAAATGCATACCAAAGAATTCCTTCCCTAGTGGCTAGGTTTTGATTATTCTGTTGACCTTAGAAAAGACATGCCCTTGGGACAGAGAGGGGGAACCAATACCACCTCCACCCACAAACCCTCCGGTGGCCAAGGCCAGATGTTCCTGCTAAGACTAATTCAATTGCATTTAAAGTTAAAAGGTAGAAAACTCACTCCCCTTCCCCCACCTCACCTCCGAGAATTAGCACACACCTGATGGAAGAGAAACACAGTATCTGTCATGGTGAAGGGGCTGATGATCCTTGGAAAATGAGGGTGGATTTGGCTCTCTGGCTGGGGTTCAGGAGGACTCCCAGGAGCTACATTAGGGTTTGTTACTTACTTACAGTGACAGGAGGTGTGGCTTCACTGTGAGGATGTACAAGCCTTGTAGTTCAATTGCCACACAAATCTAGCGCTTCCCGAATGGGTGGACATCAAAGGAGTGAATGTAGTGTTTAGCCGTCTGCCCATGAACACTTTATCTCCTTATCTACTCTGGAGGTCTTTGCATTCCAGGTGCCTGCTATGTGCCAAAGACTGGAAGAGACCGTGGTAGAAATAAAAGAAGATGGCCAGTGTCTACTTGCCCTCTATCTGTGCTGGGAGACGGTCTTAACTAGCATATCACTAGCATCTTTTTTTTTTTTTTTTTTTTTTGGTTCTTTTTTTCGGAGCTGGGGACCGAACCCAGGGCCTTGCGCTTCCTAGGTAAGCGCTCTACCACTGAGCTAAATCCCCAGCCCCGCTAGCATCTTTAAATGGTAAAATAGTATTACTTGCTTATCAGAGAGGCTGTTAGGAGTGCTTGTGTGGCCCTCATACTTCTCGAGGCTCTCCATTTCAGGCAGTGTCAATTCCAAAACCATGGTTCCTTTTATCCTATGGGGCCCCGGTCCACAGTCCATCTTGAACTCTTAAGAGAGGATGAACAAGGGGCTTTGGTGTTTTCCTCTGCTCTGGGCTCTGGACTCTGTGCCTGGCCTTTCTCTATGGATGGTGTGCTCAGGATAGAGGGCGAGCCATTCAGAATAAATCTGGAGTGAAGCCAGACTTCTTAAATAGAAGCCAAGAGATGTCCATCATTGTCCAGAGGCTTCTCTTTGCTGCTCAAGATTGTCTGAATGGTTCCTGTAACTCACAGTGACACCCCCTACACTGTCCTTGGTTTATGTAGTGGGAAAGTCACAGAAGAAAGTGTTGAGTAGCAGTACATCTATGGAATGATGGACTGAAACAGATACTAGGCCTACTATGTCCCAATCCAAGTGTCTCTCACAAACTATGGACCTGGAATTGATGGTGTCAATCTTTATAAGAACCTGAAGGAGGGTGAGGAAACTCAGGACCTGCAAAGCAGCCATCTTGTACTGTATATAGGGAGAAACTAAGAACACACTGTCATCTCAGAAACACAAGCATGTTCTGGGAGAACTGAGAAGAGAAAGTGAGGCTTTGCTGAGGAGGGCATCACAGTTTTGGACAGTTTTCCAGTTCTTAAGAGTCTGTATCTTCATTTCTTGTTCCTTGTAAAATGGAGCTGTGCTTCCTGTCTTTGCAGGTCTAGACCTTCAGGGTTTCACCCCAACAAGTCCCAATTTGTTTTCAGTTGTGAGACTTGAACCCAGATCTTTGTATACAACAGGCAGATGCCTTGCCTCTCAGCTACAGTTCCAGCCCCTTACCCAGTCACTTGCCAGCTTCAGGCAAAAGTGCCCAAGCAGTGTGATGCCAGCTCACACTTTGTGTACGTTAATGTTCCCGATGGTGGTGGCACTCCGTTGGTTGCAGAATGAATGGACATGGTGCAGAGCTGGGGAGAGCGGTTGGCGTATTTAGAAATTGCATCTATCAGGTAATACCATCCAGCTTCTTATTTTCTAAGACAGAAATTCGTGGCTCACGGTAACGGCCACGAGTCATGTGTTTAAAGTCGTTTAAAATGTTCATGGGGAAGATGCCACATTAATCATATAATTTGGGCTAATGTGAATATTTTTATAGGGTTATTAACATTTCAAAGATGTTAGAGCTGTTTTGGAATTTAAAATTAGATTTATGGATTTGAGGAACACATAAAAAATTAATCTGATTTCTTCTGGTTTGAAATGGAGAATGAGGGGACTGGAGGCCATGGACGTAGTGAGCAGAGTGGCAAAAGCAATTTAAGAGACAAGAAAGGACAGCAGGCTTTGAGAGCACCAAGGGACGGGCTGAGGATCCTAGTGAAAGTTGTTTGCGGATGACATCTCTCCTTTTGTTTTGACTAACTTTTAAAAATTCATTCTTTTTGGCTACCCATTCACTCTTTGGGTTATGCAGGTGTTTTCATAGAATTTGCTCTCTAGTGAAGTTAGAGATACAGAGGATCCCAAAATTCATCTGCCCAAGGGGACAGAAGGTTGGAAAGGGTGCCCTGCAGCGAGCATCTCCAAGCTAAGAGCTTCACCCTGCGTCCTTGTCACAGTCCGAGGCCAGGATGATTTTCCAGTGTTCACGGTGGCCAGGAAGAGAAAGCAAAGGCTCATGTGGGGCAGGAGAGCAGCACTCCATGAGCCCTCCCAAGGCCATGAACACTCAGCTGATATACTCAGATCAATTTAAAAACTACCATACAGCAACTGTGGACTGGCATGTTTCTGATGTTACCATGGTACGGTTCTTAATGGCAGGAGATTGGAAACAACCGAATGTCTATCAACAGTGAAATGAATGAATGAATCACCTGGTCCATCTTACATAAGTAATGCGCCACCTAAATGAGCAGTAAGAGACCTCCTCTACATGCTGGCCTAAAACAGGCTTCGTGGCTTGGGGCTAAACGAAAAAACTGGGTATAGTATGCATATATACATGTGCATATACATATGTATGTATATATATGTTCATATTTAGTTTATATGCATATCCAAGCACACATGCATCTGTTTGCATATGAAAAGAGTGTATCTGGAAGCATGCACACATAAATGCATTTACGCAGTAGGGAGATAAGCTGGTAGTGTTGGTTGCCCCGGGAAAGGCACTTGTCTGGCAGTGAATGCACTGTTTTACTGAACAGAAGCTTTCCCCTTTTCTGAGCCTTGGTTATTTCTCCGAATACCAGAAACTCCCAAAGACTTTTGGCCATGTAGCGATAGACTAAGAAGGCAGGTCTTGTGGGACTCTCTCTGAGTCTGGAACACCTTGAGAGTTCACACAGTCTGGGCTCACGTTCTTGCTTGCCTCACGTCACTGTTCCAGTTTACTTGGTGGTGGTGGTTGTTAGACAGAGTTTCCCTGTGTAGCCCAGGTCTACCTCAGGTTATGAACTTCCTTACTCCACTTGCTTAAATGCCCTGACTCTTCTTTCTTTTCTGTCTTCCTTTTTTCTTTCCTCCTTTCCTTCTTTTCTTTTCTTCTTTCCTTCCCTCCTCCCTTCCTCTCTCCCTCCCTCCCTCCCTTCCTCTCTCCCTCCCTCCCTCCCTCCCTTCCTTCCTTCCTTCCTTCCTTCCCTCCTCCCTCCCTCTCTCCCTCCCTCCCTCCCTTCCTTCCTTCCTTCCTTCCTTCCTTCCCTCCTCCCTCCCTCTCTCCCTCCCTCCCTCCCTTCCTTCCTTCCTTCCTTCCTTCCTTCCCTCCTCCCTCCCTCCCTCCCTCCCTTCCTTCCTTCCTTCCTTCCTTCCTTCCTTCCTTCCTTCCTCCCTTCTTCTCTCTCTCCATCCCTCCCTCCCTCCCTCCCTCCCTTCCTCCCTTCCTTCCTTCCCTCCTCCCTTCTCTCCCTCCCTCCCTCCCTTCCTTCCTTCCTTCCCTCCTCCCTTCTCTCCCTCCCTCCCTCCCTCCCTTCCTCCCTCCCTCCCTCCCTCCCTCCCTCCCTCCCTTCCTTCCTTCCTTTCCTTTTCTTTGAGACAAGGTCTCTCCAAATAGCCCTAGCTGTCTTGGACTCACTCTGTAGACCAGGCTGGCCTCAAACTCACAGAGCTCCACCTGCCTCTGCCTCCTGAGTGCTGGGATTAAGGGTGTGCACCAAGACACCATATCGGAGTTTGCTCTTTGTACTTTAACTTGGACTTCAGCAAATTCAAGTCTGATCTCAGGAATCTTGTGTAGCCTGTATGGATCCTGCAGGGTTAATTGAAGCCCTACTTGGTTGCACGGTAGCTCTCGGGTATATCCTGGTCTCTAAGGCAGCATACATACAATTCCAGGAGTTCAGGAGGGATGGTCCTGTTATTTCATATATACAATTCCAGGAGTCCTCTGCTGGGGAAGGAAGGAGGTCACAAGGCAGCTGTTATAACATTATCTTGAACTGTTGCCATCCCAGCAGTAACCTCCTTAACTGCCTCGCTTTTCCAAAGGGCAATTTGGGGAAAAAAAATCTATGTAGTGGATGAAGCTGCAAACATCAGACTATAACTCACGCCTCTCAGGGCTGTTCCCATTCCTGGAAGACTTTTCTAGTGGTCTACTGCTATGCGTCGAACCTGGCCAGCCTGAACCTCGAAACTAGCAATGGATTACGCCTTTCTGGGCTGTAACGATGTGTGCCTGAAGGCAAGTCTACCCAGCCTAGTTCAGCATCCTCTTCCCCTTCTCTTTAGTGAAAGGTCTCAGATTGCCTGTAGTTTACTTGATTCAGTTTCTCTCTTCTTTGGGTACAATATATGACGACCAGGGGCAGCTGTTTGCCAAGGCACAGCATGCTTTTCTCAGTCTTCACATGGTCAGGGGCTACCTTAGGCCTTGTAAACATTGATGCCACCTTCAACTACAAGCCTAGGTTGCTGTCTGCTGCTCTCTGGGGTGGTTAGATCTTTTCTGTGCCTTGACACCTTGTATACTGTCAAGGATCCAAGAGGAAGCTGTATCACAAATGATGAGACTTTGAAGAAAGATCCTTCTTGGACCCGTGGACAGGGTTAAAGGTACTGAGGTTAAATGGAGACTGAGGGAAATGGCAGGAGAAGACTTTGTAAGTCCCTGGCCTGGAGGAACAGAGGGGAATTGGAGTAAGAGGAGCTTGAGCCAAGGGAAGAGGCCTCCCTCTGACTCCACACACACAAGTCAAGGCAAGATACAACCGGTGCCAAACCATGGAATGGAAGCAGGGTGGGGTGGGTGGGGTGAAAAGGATGGGGTTGGGGTATTCCTACCTCTCTTTCACCATGAATTTTACGACTCTGCTAGTGCCTCCCATTGACCAAACATAACCAGGAGTCAGAAAGACTCGGGGGCGGGGTTGGGGAGTTCAGCAAGGTTGTTGCAAGGAGAGCATCCTGGGGCAGCTAGAGGGACAGCATACTGGTGGCAAATGGGTCAGTAGTCAGAGGCAATGGAGACCTAACACACTTACCTAAAGACTTCCAGGGCCTCAGTGGGCTCATTACTGAAGCCAGAAGCATGGGGCACATGGATTCTTTTGGGTTTATCATGGGATGAGCATGGGGTAAGACAATGCTGTCATTGTCTTGCCTTTTGAATATCTCCTATTGGCTGCCAGTCCTTCTGAGGAATCTTTCTATTGCCCGATCCTGTGAGCAGCCTACTTATCTTCTGCTTTAAAAAAAATTTAAATTCTTTTCCCTCATATTTTAAATTTTGAATTAATAATAATAAAAAAAAATCCCTCAAGGTTGACAAGGACTGGGGTTGACAGTAACTATGGCTTTTAGAAATCCCTGTTGTCCATTTAAATTTTAATGTTTCTATCATTTGTTCCTCAGCGTAAATTAACAGCCATGGCAGCGTGTGGGGTTTCTTTTCTAAAGTCGAGACTTTAAATTTAATTCAATCGCGGAGATTTACGGCACTTCTGTATTTCACACGGCAGAATCAATAATGTGACTGAAGTGAAGAAGATAAAAATTTATGGTATCTTGCAATTTAATGGTTGAAAAGATGCAATTGGAGAGATCATAAATTGTGAAGGAGTTTATGCTTCATTGCTCCTGATTCAGTGCTTGCTGTTGGGACTTGATTTGTGGCTATTCACACGGTGTGATTAATGGTGTGATCGATGCTTGCTGCAGCGCGGTAAAGCAGTTGTAATGCTCTTCATTAGAATAAATAAAATAAATTGACTGAAGCTTTATAAAAACTGTGTAACATTTAAAATCTAAAATGTCAATTTTTTTTTCCCAGTTACAATTTAGGATTCCTCGGGCAGTTTCCACCTACGGCCCATCACTCATTGTCATTCTTTTGGGGATGTTATAGAAACCCATGTGGGTTTGGGTTAGCTTTATTCGAAGCTCACTGAAGGGGAAAGGAAGAAGAGTTGAATAGGATCGCAGGAGCTGGGACATTGTGGTGGCTGTGCTCTGTCATGTTCCTAATGTGCATTTTATCCTTCTTAAACACACGGAGTTTAAAGAAATCAAGGCAGAGAATGACCCCTCTGTTCACCGATTTGTCACAAACAAAATGAAAGCGGGTTGTGTTCATTTCTGGGGCAGGTGGGTATTCAGGTGCAGGCACCCACCCTTTAGAAAGCTTTGTCTTCATGTCTAACTGCTTCCGTTGTGTGCACACACTGTGGCTCAAAAATAGGGAGGAGCAGGGAGTCTCCCTGGGTTTGTCAAGAATAAGGTACACGTAGATACTGCCTCCAAGCCTGGCTGGGTACGGTTACTTTTACACACACACACACACACACACACACACACACAGAGAGAGAGAGAGAGAGAGAGAGAGAGAGAGAGAGAGAGAGAGAGAGAGAGAATTTTTTGCCAACTGGGGAGCTTATTCAGTGCATTTAAAGACCAGCTCTTGCTTCCACTTCAAACTCAGAGATTAATACTGCCAGTTAAGGCAAGCTTTTGGCACATCCCAGAGAGGGGCATGGTCTTTTTGCTTGCTTCATTTCATGTGACTAGTTTGTCTTCTCATTAAAATGGTGAAAGTCACCAGCCAGTGGCCAGATGGGTCTAATAGACTCAGTTGGCTATAACTGACTTATGGGGGGCTCCAAACCACCAAGAGATCACAGACCGACACGATGCCTTGGATCTGGAAAACCTTTGAAGGGTGTTTGCATTGCTCAAGGAGATTCCATAAAAATGAAGGTAGACAGGTTTGCCGATGGCTGTCCCTCAATATCAAGGCCTTAAAGGAAAGGACATAGGGATAAGGCACCCTGTCATTGGCTTTTAACAACCATATTGAAGTTCTAATTCCTGTCACCCTGGGATTCTCCAGGAAGAAGCGAGTGGACAGATGCAAAGAGGTGGCCAATCTGTGTTAGTTCCCAACTCTAAGGTATCAAACCCACTGAATTTCAGGATCTTTAAAAATTTCCTGGGAGAGAGCCTTCACTCAATCTCTATCTCCAGAATGATAGTGTCTTGGTGTAGCAAGACCTAACTTCCTAAAACAAGTTCTCTACCTTGGCCACCCTCCAGTGACTGAACTGCCTTCTGTGTTGGTATCTAGGAGCTAAACAGCAAAGGGAACTGCACCGGATTCCCCAGCAGCTTGCACTGGACATGTATTTCACAGGGTGGGACTTCCTGTGTCACTCAGCATTGGACTTGTATTTCACAGGGTGGGACTTCCTGTGTCACTCAGCATTGGACTTGTATTTCACAGGGTGGGACTTCCTGTGTCACTCATGCATGTGGGAGCTGGAGAATGAAGACAAAGAAGTCTCTGATTTAAAGAGACAGAGGAGAGAGTATCTATATTCAACCAAGCATGAGTGAAACCAAACTGCTTAGTTCTGCCCAAGGTTGAATTCCCAAGGTTGCTAACTAACACATATGAAGCTGGAGATGCTGGAGATCCCTGTGGGAGCTCCTCGAGCAGTGTGCTGTGTGTGTTGTGTGTGATAGTTGGTCCAACCTCCTTAGGCATTCAATGTGGACTCAACACCAGTGACTCTGCAGACATCTTCAAAGCCTTCAGGACCTAAGTGAGGCTGTTGAGAAACCCAGCTTCTGGGATTGAAAGCTTCTGGGCTCTGTCTCTCCAAGGTACAGACCTCTACGGCTGGACTCTTTGTCCTGTTGTGTAAGCCCGGCTAGTAATACTGGTTTATTATTTGTAAGACATTGGTTCTGTTTCTAGAAAGACCCTTTGGTAATACAGTATGTTTGTCCCAATATACTCAATGTGTGGAACAATGGCTGTCTCTTACAATAAGCACTCAGCAAATGTTCTTTTATAAGGGCGAGGCAATGAATATATCTTCTAAAAGAACACAGGCAAATCCAACAACTAGAAAAAAGTGTCAAGGGCTCTCTCTGAAAGTCTTGAAAATGGAAGAGCTTGTTAGAATGGGGCAGAGGTCTGAAATCGACTGGGTGGGGTAGAGAAAGCCAGCACAATTGCATGTCTGTGTGCCCTAGGAAGCGTTGTGCTAGTTTAGGGGGCTTTGGCCAGGCTTCCAGCAATAGACATAGCAGTTTGGGGAACAAACGGGGTAAGAAATCCAAGTCATTTATTTGAAGAAGAGAGTAGAGGGTTTTGGCAGGAAAATTCCAGATACAGTATATAAGTAAATAGGAACATTTGGCAAATTAGGGAAAAAGAGGACCTTCAGTAAGCCTGTCCTCTCACCAGTTCTGTGGGTGGGATGAAGTGGGTAAGGTGTTCTCTTGGTGTTTCTTTAGCTCTGTACCTTTCACTATCCTCTGATTTCTAGATCTACTAAGCACTGCTCTGCTACACAAAGGCAGACAGCATCCCTTCACTTGCCAAAGTACTGCGGACAATTGGCAGATCTCTGGGCTGCCATGATGGGCATTCTCTACTAGCTCTAACTTCCTCCCATGGTGAGATAGCCACGCCCCTCCCTGGGAGGGGCCTGTTGACCATTCTTGATTACTAATATCCCCTTCTTCCTCTGACCATGGTGTGGCCCATTGACCGCCTCTATCTATGTTTTCCCAAGGACCACACTCACTTTGGACACAGCCAAGGGAAGATTTATTGCTCTTGGGTGCACATGAATGGCTGAAGAATCTAGAGTCTGATGAATGCAGAGAATGAAGGGCAGCAACTATGGTATACACAGGAGCTCGGAAAGAAACAAAGGCAGGTGGGCACAGACAGCTCTTGTTTTGGAAGGTGCCACCTGCAGTGAGGTTCTTTTTTTCCTAGTCATCACTCCATGTGCCAATCTGTCTGAAAACACTGCAGAGATGGACTTACGGGATAGGTCATACGTTGCTGCGACTCAGCTCAAGCCCAAACCAAACATTCACAGGGGATTCTTGCTTTTCCTAACCCAATGTCTCCCATTCCAGAACAGGATTTGAGTTCTACGATTGCAGGGTCTATTAAAGTATTTGGGGCTACCCCGACTCCACTACTCCTCAGTACTCCTTGGCCCTTAATTGAAGGCTCAATATTTAGCAATAAAAAGAATCAAACATATAAATATCAAAATATATTATATAAAACATTAAGCCAATAAATAAAAACCCTGTGTGCTTTATTGATGCTTCATTAATGAATTTGTTGGAAATAGTTTGGCCTTATTTTGGTAAAACTGAAAACTGCCTTGTGCATTAACATAGCAGAGAGAAGCTGAAAATGGTTCTTTCTACTCCTTTCCCCGTCTTCCTCCTCGTTTTAAACATATTTATTTGCTTATTTACAATTTATAATTCTCAATAAAAATAGTCCAAATTATATAGGAAACAGAGGGAGAAACAAAAATAATAATACTGAATAAAAGAACCAGAGGTTTAATAAGAATAAAAGCTACTGATTTTTTTTAAACTACAGAAGCAGGAGATACTGTAAAAAATATCTCTCTTGGGGTTGGGGATTTGGCTCAGTGGTAGAGCGCTTGCCTAGCAAGCGCAAGGCCCTGGGTTCAGTCCCCAGCTCCGAAAAAAAGAAAAGAAAAAAAAATATCTCTTATTCCAGAATGAAGGTTTCTTCCTGGAGGGAGGGAGAGTCTCCGAGACTAAATTCACAGATTTTCAGACAGGCCAAGTTTCAGTTCAAGTCTCAGCAACTCTCAATGCACTTGGACTTGATCAGTGATGAGCTAATAAATAAAACTAGTTATTTTTTTTAAAAAGCAGAATATACAGGCGAATGACTTTCACGTAATAATCAACTTGTATCTGAGTGAGTGAATAGTCCAGATCTCATTCCTCATCAATGATAATGTTGATACATGATTTTTTTCTTTCTTCTGGAAGAATTAGCTGTTGCAATATCACTTAGCGACCTAAATGTTTTTTCAGGCTTCCAAGAGGTTGTGCAGATGAAAGTTTTGTGTTAGAGTGGACAACTAGTGAATCTGTGTCAAGGATGTAGGCAAGGGTGGACCCTTACTTGGAGGGCCCAAAGCCTTAAGATCAAGTAACACTCCGTATGCTTTGACCATTTACTGCTTTGTAAAGCACACAACATAGCACTGATGATGGACAGGGGCGCGGAGGTGGTGGATCTCAGTGGCCTTATCCACAGGCTCCAGAGAGCCCAGCTCTCCCACTTACTAGGTGGCCAGGAGAACCTCATTTTCCCATAGGCCCCACAAGCACGCCAGCTGTTATCTGTGCATTGTCGGACGGATAAAAGGAGGTGACATGTGGAGTTATGTTTTTGAAGAAGTTACACTTCACAATGATGCCTGATTAATTTTAGAATTGTATGGTTTCTTCATAAACGAGAACTCAAACAATAACCGAGAATAATGGAATCATATAGCTAAAGTGGGCCTTGAAGACCACATCCCTGCTTCACCAACGGAGGTCCTCCCTGCTGGAAATGTGCCCCGCATAGCAAGCCGACCACAGTCGCTTAGAACTCCTCATCTGGACTCACTGTCCATTGTGCATCGCTTTGTAAGCTTCTACTGCATAGCAACGGGGGTGTTTTAAGTAAGGACAAAATGGTCAGCAGAGAGAAGCTCCCCAGGATGCCCAGTAAGCATTACCTGGTGATGATAATTACAGGACTACACAGAGACTAGGCAGAGACTCCGTTCCTGAAGCTCCCCAGTGGGAAAATGAGTCTTACTCTCCCCTCCCCAGCCTCTCCCTCTCCTTCAGCCCCTCCCCCCACCACACACACATACACACACACACTGTGTGGTCTTTTTCTCTTTTTGTCTTTGTTTCCCTGGCCCAAAAAGCATCGCTGTAGTGAAACCAAGTTACACCCCAGGCGAAACGTTGAGAAATGTGCTTTAGTTAAGCTGTGTGGGAGTTTATGGTCTGAATAGCAGCCTATAGGGCAAACACATAAGTAAGATGGTGCTACATAGATGGGCATGAATTCTATTTCTCTCTTCTGGAACACCCCAGGGCATGCTGGAACCTAACTGTTTATTTGTGGAGTTACTTGGCGTGTTTCCTTCTGGGTTTCCCTTAACTCGGTTAAGAAACTTCTGCCGATCCTCCACAGGGTTACTCAGCATCCCTCCCCTTCAGCAAGGAGACCACTCTTGTTGAGTTTCTGTAAATCAAGTGCCAGTGGGATCCACCCGGGTAGCGTCTCCATCCGTTTCTGTCTGAAAGACACAGGATTTCAGATGTAGACGGGCTCTTTCCTAATACTTGCCCAGCACACTGTAGAGATGACAGAAGAGAGAGAAATCAGGTCCCCAAAATGTGCCACCACCCTTTCGTGACAGCCTGGCTCAAACTCTTGGCTAGGACCTGAGATACAACACTTACATTCCCCGTATGCAATGGAAGGCAAGGGGGGGCAAAGCCAAGTGGGGTCAAAGTGGAAACAACGGACAAACTTCAGGCTTCTTAGTGATTCCTAGATGAGTGGCTTCATGACTTTGGTTTTTTGTTTTTGTTTTTGTTTTTGTTTTATAAATAAGCACCTTTCAAGTTTAAACCATGCACCGGAGGCTGGAGGTGGAATTTAGTTTGTAAGAGAGTTTGTCTAAAATCAACTCAGCCCCATATAACCCAGGCAAGGTGGTCCGCAGCTATAATCCTGACATTGAGGAGGGGGCGGGGGCAAAAGAATCAGGAAGTTCTCGGTTATCCTCTGCTGTGTAGTAAGTCTGAGGCCAGTCTGGGATATATGGGAACCTATCCCAAAAGGAAACGAACAAATAACCATAGAACCAAAAAAGTAGTTCTGATTGGATGTTGTGTCAGACTCTCAGCCGTTCCGGCCCTCTGTGCATCCTCTTTCTGCTGCGTTATCAAAAGATAGCCTTCTGTACTCTACAAAATCCCCCCTCGTTTCCCCAAAGTTTATTTCCTCTTCCTACTGTACCAGGTTACTGCTTTCTGGTTCTAAGCTGATCGACTCCTCCCAGAGACGTTCCCAACGGCATGCTGACCCTTGCTGGGACTGTTCAACATTGCAGTGGAAAGGGCAAATCATAGTTCAGATGTATCCTCACTCTGAGTGCACTGGGCCGCCGTTTACCGTAACAACGTGAATGTGCGCTCATTATCACATTCAAGGTGATTAGTGTATGGTCTCACATCCAAGAGTGCACTTCAGAGAAAAGAAAGTATAAATGCATGATTGCTTCCTAATAAATTGAGCAACCCCTTAATGAACCGAAAGCAACCTACAGAGAAACTATTACATACGGGCACAGAAACGGCAAACCAGACAACTAGGGAGGAGAAAGAAGGGGGAATGGAGATATTTCCCCACCTTTTATGATTGCTAATTTAGCATCCAAACCTACGGGGCACCCTCATTTGGAAAATGTTCATCATGGCTTACCCTACAAGCCCGTATAGAGTTCAGAGTATGGACAAACATCCTCAGAGAGCTATCTCACTGTCTTCTAGGTAAGATACAGGCAATGGAGAGGGGAAGGTTGTCTTAGCTGTGTGAGCAAATGCAGCCATTCGCTCCTGTTCCCATTTCTCTCTCCGTCCCTGTCTGTCCTCTCTGGATTTTACTTGATGAGCATTATCTAAAGTGTTGAGATTGACAAAGGCACCCTAAAGAAAGTAGGTCAGTGTCTTGTTTTTGAAGCATCTTACATCTGCGTCTGATTCCCCAGCCGCCTGATAAATTCAAGTGAATGATAAATGTGAATTAGAAAAGCCTGCGCATTTGATAGCAGGTCATCCAGTAGAAACCTAAGGAAAAAAACTGTGCTGTGCAGAGCAACATCAAAAAATGTTGTATCGAGAACATACAAGAGGAATGTCGGTAAGAAGGGGGACGAGAGCTCTCACTGTGCACAAGGAAGTGCCCACCTGGGCCACACTCAGGCTCCAGATAGTGCTCACAAATGGATGGTTTAAGAGACACAGACCAGGATGGACGGGAAGAGCTCATAAAATGGATGAAACTCAAGTTTGGATTTAAAGGCCATTACTAGGTAAGGATAAATGAAACAAACAAACAAAAACAAAATAAAGCAAGCAAGCAAACAAACAAACAAACAAAAAACAGGCCAAAGGCATTGGTCGGGAACATGTGTTTGAGGTCTACTGAGAAAAGTAATAGGGTCTTTGACAAAGTCCAGGAAGGACCATAATTACATGAGCAGTAGGGATGCCCAGAATCTGAAAATCCGACAGCAGCCTAAGGATGGGGACAAACTTCTAAAAGGACAAACTTCTAAAAGAAGACAGTGGCTCCTGGTTGTAGGCTGGGCTGCCCCAGGGGGCCCTGAGAAGGATGACTCAAATTATGCAAATACGAGTGGGTAGCAGAATCAGGACTAAGTATTTTAAAGGCAGAAATTCCCCAGGTTTGAAGCCTTAGCCCACACGCCAGACTTCCCATGGAAAGTGTGTGTGTGTGTGTGTGTGTGTGTATGTGTGTGTGTGCTCTTCTACCTACAATGGGATCCAGTTATCTTCCCCTGAGGCTGGGTAGAAATGTACATCTATGTCCATCTACTGCAGCAATCAGAAGGAAAACGGTGACCCTGTGCGGCCTGAAGGATGAGGTCATAACGGGCAGTATGGCTTCACACATCCCCAAGGAAGGATCCTGCAGTTGTCACACATAAAGGCCACATGGAAATATCTGCAGAGCCCTCATCTTCTAAATCTTCTAGCTGAGACCTCCCCTATCACTACCCAGACACCAGACATGCCCACCGTGCCCTGTCCTCATCAGAAAAATCTAGCAGCAAAGACAACGGTCATTTCTTACCAAGTTACAAGTGAGATAACTTGTTCCACGCCATTCTAAACCCAGCGAGTACATCTTGGCCTTCGGAAGCCACCATTCCAACGTTCAGCAAACTGTTTTCCATGAAGGATCAGAGGATACGTATTTTAATCTTATACCTGCTGTCTTTGTGGTATGAATGTAGCCATAGTCAACAAACCCCGGAAGAAACAAGGCTCACAGAGTTCTAGTAATTTCTTTTTTATTTTTATTACAAAAATCAGCAGTTGGCTGAGTCTGGCCTTAAGACCTGACAGGCTAGCCTCTGTCCTAGATTCAGAAGTGTTTTGCAGTAGGTCTTGCGATAATAGCAGTGCCAAATTAGTCCTCATGGCTGAATCAGAAAAACAGAGATGGGGACTAGACACCGTGGCCAGGACTGAGTCACACAAGCAAGAGCAAACCAAAAGTCTAGGGTAGCATATCCTCTCCAGTCTCTACCTCTACTAAACAGTCCCCGCCCCCCACCATGGTCGACACATCCTCGGAGCTATCCTAAGCTGGAATCCTCTCACCCTTCCTCCCGTTTCACTCTGGCCCTAATTGTCCCACATCAGCTCTGTTCGCCACCGTAATCTTGAGGGTTTTCCTACCGGATCAAAGTATAACTGATTTGTAAAACCCAGTCGCCTGTTCCTAAGCGCTCAGAATTCATTTCAGAAAGCGCAAGGGCTCTCTCTGTGCATGGTACGCGGAGCTCAAGGATGGGTAAGAGTGCATCCCATAGTCCAATTCCTATTCCTTGAAACGCCATCCGCCATGAGCCTGAGAAAGTAGCCCCGAGTACAATGGCAGGCGCCTTTGTTCGCGCCTCCTGAGAGCTGGTTGCTGTTGGGTCCTTGATAGCTTTAAGTGCTGATTTCACAATGATGGCGGAGTAAGCTGTACTGAGTTCACAAGTTCACATCACAGAACACACTGAGCAAGAAGCCTTAATGAGCGGCAGGAGGACTGGGAGCGAGCCAGAAGGCTCGCCTCTCCTTCCTCCTGGTTTTAGAGGATTCTCTAATAAGGGATAACTGGGAGAAAAAGGAGAGAAACTCAACTCGGGGTAACAGCGGTAACAGCGGGAGTCCCCCAGCAATCTTCTAAGCAGCTTCCCCAGAAGGCCTCCAGCCATTCCTGGGGACCGGAAGACTTAATGAGCACAACCCTCCCTGCCTGTGGGGCTGAAAGCCACCACTAAAGCGCTTTTCGCTCGGGTCCCTGCCCTCTGGGATCAGCCGGCCACTCCACTAGGAGAAAGCAGAGAAGGGAGGAATTCTTGGCAGCCTTGACCCAGCTGTTGCCGGATGAGATAAATATATCCACTTTGTCTTATGTAAGGGGTCACTGAAATGTAGGTAGCTCGAGATGCTAACAAGATGAACTTGAATTTAGTTTCTAGAACAAATGGAATGTAAAGGCAGATACAGGGACAAAGTTTCTGTCCCTTTCCTTCCTCTTTCTTTCTCTGGCCTTCTTTCTCTGTCTTTCCCTCCCTTCTCCATCCCTCTTCCATTTTCTCTTCCTCCCTCCCGTCTTCCTTTCCTCCCTCTTTCCTCCCTTTTCTATCTTTATTTCTTTTCTGCATCGGAGTCTCTGGTCCAAGTTGGCCTCAACCTCCCTCTGTAGCCGAGGATGACTTTGGTGTCTATGTTTCTTGCCTCCTCCACCCGCCCAGTGCTGAGATTATGAACATACCACCACACCCTCTTTATACAGTGCTAGAAAGAGAACCTAGGGCTTCGTCCTCTACAACGGAGCTCGGTCTCTAACCCTGAGAGATTCTATTGCATCTGTCCACAAAGGGGTCACAAGAACAGGCTGCTGCCACTCCCAAATGTGGACCAGCACCTAAAGATACGTGGGCATTGCAGCAGGAGAGAAACTTGGTAAGTCCAAACTGCCAAAGCAGGGAATTTTTGGGGACGATTTGAAAGGGAGAAGCCTTTCTCTCCTTCTGTTGCCTAACTTGTGATGGATTTATAAGGAAGCAAGACAGTGTTCGCCATGAACCATCACCTCATCTTGGAGGAACTTACATGTTCTTTCAGGAAACACTTGATTAAAAGGTGTTAAGCCAGAGTGAGCTCATGCTCTCAGGTGAAAATGTGTCCAGAAGAATTACTTTGAACTGTAAAAGGCAGGGCTGTACTTCTGCTCTGGGAAACTGCAGAGAGGCCTTCTACACAGTCAGAGAAACTCTAGCAGGGTGCTACACTTAATCCAGATGAGGAAGGGGTGAGCTGGAGAGGCTCACTGATCTCCATCCAGCCATGGCCCCCCTGGGATACCAATACCAAGCCATAGACAAGCCCTGTCCTCCCATCTGCAGAATGGGTTCTAATTAACCATCAGAGACAGACTGCCCAGTCACTGAGGGATCCCATGCAGAAAAGCACTGGGAAAATCTCCATGTGCTCTATAGAGAAATATCATTATTTCTATGACATTCTGTATAACTATAGGCAGAATTCAATAAGGAAAGAGAGAAAAGAGAAACAGGAGTAACCTGGTGGCCATGCGTCTTTATCCCTAAGCGTTCGTGGGTATAGTAGGCACCTTCTCATTCGAGCATTACACTTCCTTATCTTGGAACAACTGCCCTTGTCAAATAAAGCTTTGAAGAAAGGGAGAAATGGCCTCTGCCCCACTTCATCTACCCTGGGGTAGGAAGAACATCTGTTAGCCGAACATCTGTTATCTCTCTACCTCCCTACCCATTCAAATTCATCTCTCTCTCTCTCTCTCTCTCTCTCTCTCTCTCTCTCTCTCCTCTTTCTTTCTTTCTTTCTTTCTTTCTTTCTTTCTTTCTTTCTTTCTTTCTTTCTTTCTTTCTTTCTTTCTTTTTCTTTCTCTCAACTCCCCCCAAACCCAACCCCTCAAAGCAAAAACAAACGAACAAACAAAACCTTCCCCCTACAAAAGCACACACAAAACCAATAGAGCTCATCTTGGGTTGGCCAAGGAGTCCGGAGCGCGAAGCCCGCTGTGGAGCGTGGTGATAGAGCGCGAAGCCCGCTGTGGAGCGTGGTGATAGAGCGCGAAGCCCGCTGTGGAGCGTGGTGATAGAGCGCGAAGCCCGCTGTGGAGTGTGGTGATATACCCAGTCACTTCGTTGGAGAAAATGGGTTCTCTCTCCTAGTAGGTATTGATTGCAAACAGCTTCTTAATTAAGGGTACAGCTTTATACCCTCCTTCCCTCTCTGGAGCACACATTTCTGACGTGTATAAACCGACGTTTTGACCTATCTATGCGTATCTGTGAAGCCATTGTGGTTAAGACTGTGAACCCCTTACCCCCAAAGCAATGAGGGTGTGACTACTGACTACAGTCAATCCTCCTGCCTCTCTTCGACTCCACCCTCCATTCCCAGTGACTCCATCTTTAGGCATAGAAGGTCTGGTTTTTGTCAATATAGATTTGTAAAATGAATTGAATTATACCTATCCCTTCCTTGCTTCCAAATGAATGAGGCTTGGACTATGATTTAGTTATTTAGCTTTTCTCAGTTCCTGGGGGAATTACCCCTAGTCTAACTTTCTATAAGCTAGACTGTCTACTTCCCCAGTGCTGCTCCTCCAATACTCGCTGTTTGTATCTTCCTGGGCTATTTCTGCTTCTCCAGCTTGTCCTCCTTGGGGTTCATTTCACTCAGGCATGCGCTCCTAGTCCATCATATCTCATGGAGACCTTCAGTTCTATCCCACTCTTCCTCCCTCCTTCCTCCTCCTCCTCCCCCTCCTCCTTCCTCCCCTTCCTCCTCTTCTTCCTCATGGTTCCTACCTGTGACTCCCAGCCTGGTAACTGAAACCCCACCTCTTTCTATTCTCCCCAGTAATTGGCCACAGCTATTTTTATTTAACCAATAGTTTAAAATTGGGGAGCAAGGTTTACACAACAAAGGCTGTTATATTTGGGAATTCACTTGGCTTGGGGTAGCCAGATCCTGGGGTACAAAATTTAGCATTTGAATACATAGCACCACCAGACCAAACCCCAACATAGATTGGTCTCAGCTTTCCAGAATTTCATGTAAATGCCTTCCTCACTGTGCCTTTCTTTTCCAGCGTGGCCTTTCACAATTTTTTAACTGTCTTGAGATTCACGCGTGTTGTTCCATGACTGATACTTCATTTCTTCTCATAGATGAACAGAATTCCACAGTGTGAACACAGCATACTTCATCCTCTCGTTTCAGCATCTCGTTTCAGCTTTGTTTCTTCCTTAGGATAAGTCAAATTTCCATGAAGTTTTGTGCCCGTCTTTTCATGGATATTGTCTCACCCTTTTTGGACAAATGGGTTGGGAGCAAAATTCCTGAATGACACTGCTGCTCTACGTTTAATGTTTCAAGGAACTGACAAGCTGTGTAGAGGAGTTATTGCCAACCTAGAGCAATCAGGTCTTGAATGTGTAGCTACCTAACTGGATGGACACAGCTGCTAGCTGGACGGATTTCAGAAGGATGGCACCGAGCATCCCGTCTGCTCGTTTCCCGTCTTGCAAGCTCTCCACATCTTTTGAAGTACTTTGTTGGTTGTATAACTGAGACCGAGGACTCTTTCTATATTCTGAGTGAGTGCACATCAGTTATAAACACCACCGGACATACAGATAATTAAAAATAAAACCCATCTGAAAGAGTGATTTTGCTGTCACATGTAAGAAAGCTTTATTTCACCAAAGATTGGGAAGGCTTTCATCTGCACCGTCTTCCTGAAATTCCACAGCTTCAGGTTTCTCCTTTAGGGCTATCATGTGATTTTTATTTTTATGAGATGCTAGGTACAAGTGACAAGAGGCTTTCTCCAGTTCTGCACTTCTGTGAGGGCTTCTTCTGTGAGGGTTTCTTCCGTGGGGGTGTTTCGACGTGCTAGGTGGTTTGTGGTTTCATCACATTCGTTAACTGGTCAAAATACAAATCTTCATGTGAGGACCCTGACCGGCAAGGCCATCACCCTAGAGGTGGAGCCCAGTGACATCATCCAGAATATGAAGGCCAAGTGCAGGAGAAAGAGGTCATGCCCCCTGACCAGCAGAGGCCCGTCTTCGCAGACAAGCTGATGGAAGATGGCCTTGCCCTTTCTGATTACAACATTCAGAAAGAGTCGACCCTGCCCCTGGTCCTCTGTCTGAGGGGTGGTTGTTAATTCTTCAGTCTGTATTCCTGGTGGGCAGTGATGGCATTACTTTGCACTCTAGCCATTTGCCCCAATTTAAGTTTAGAAATTACCAGTGTCAATGACAGCTGAACCTCTGTTAAAAATGTTAATAAAGGTTTTGTTGCATGGTAAGAAAAAAAAGATGCTGGATATGTGTCAGTCTCCTCTTCCTCCTCCTCTTCCTTCTCCTCTTCTCCCTTCTCTTCCTCTTCTCCCTCCTTTTCCTCTTCTTCCTCCTGTTCTTCCTCCTCTTCTCCCTCCTCTTCCTCCTACCTCCTCCTCCTCTTCCTCCTTTGTCTCTGTTTCCCTCTTCTGGATAGAGGATTATTGTCCTAGCATCACTGTTGAAAATCCTATCCTCTCTGACGTTTACATTTTTGTTCAGAATCCATTATTCAGGAGAGCCACTTTGTTGGAAAATGTCGACTTTAAAAAAGAATCGGTTGTGGCTGTGTGTTGCTCTATTTTGGGAACCATTATTCTGTTGTGCTGATCTTTTTGACTGAATCCCTTCTGGTCCAACACCATATAAGTCAAGCAACGCAAGCCTCCAGCTCTGCTGATTTCCACTGGATTTGCACTCCACATATGAACTCTGAATCAGACTGTCAATTTCTATTTTAAAAAGAAACTATGGAATTTGGGCTAGGATTATTTCGAAACTTCAGGTAAGTTTTAAAAGCATGGACATCGCGATGACTGAGTGTTCTGACTCATGAATACAACATTTCTCTCAATGTCTCAGTGTCTGTGTGCGCGCATGATGTGTGCATGTATGTGTGCCTGTGCATCTATGTGTTTGTCACGGCACCCACATCAAGGTCAGAGGATAACCCAGGTGTTGGGTCTCATTCCCCAACCTACTGTTTACTGATCTCTTCCACTGTGTGAGCCGACCAGCTAGTCCACAATCTCCTGGGGTTTTCCAACTTTGTCCCCATAGGAGTGCAGGTTACAGATGCATGTGCTTTTACATGTCCTGAGGATTCAAACTGAGGCCCTTGTACTTACACAGAAAGTACCTTCCCCCTCCCCAGGCCTGATTTCATAGGTTTTAGTATGTAGGTCTTTTTTTACTTTTGTCTAGTTGGCCTTTAGGATATTCCTAACAGTTTGCATTGAAAATTCTCAATTTCAAAATACACTTTAAATTTCTCATTGTTCTTGGCTAGTGTACAGAAATCCTGTTCTTGTATATAGGTCTCTAATTTTGAGGCCACACTAAATTCACTTATTTCTAGAAGCTTCCTTCAGGCTCAGTTTTCCTCTGCATAAACCATTTGCTGGTAGACTAAGGTCACTATGCAGCTGTCCTCTTGTTTCACTTTCTCAAAACTGTCCTACTCACTACTGAGTTCCAGTCATGAGAGTTGGTGTTCATGAAAATAAATTAAAACTAAATACATCAGTATTAAAAGTATCAAAAACAAAACAGTGAAAAGAAAATTGAATTAAAAAAATTGAAATGTGGACAGTTTCAGTGGCTTTAAGTCAACTCCGAGCAATCAGGATCTCTAAGAGAAGAACTCGAATCAATCATCAATCATATTTAGATGTCCCAGGCTTTATGAAACGAATTAACATAGAGAAGCAAGAAACTCAGTGGAACCCAAGCACTCAAAGAAACAAGAAGAAAACTCCACCAAGGTACGCCATTTTGTTAAAAACCAATGACAGAGAAGAAAATCTTAAAGGAAGCTAGAAAAAAAGGCGGATAGAGACAAGTTACAGAGAGAGACCAAGGGAAGGAGGCTCGCCTGCAGAAAGCTCCAGAGAGCAGTCTGTCAACTCTGAGAGAAGTGCCACTCCAAAGTCTGTGCAGCCATAAGAAAGACCCCACACCCAAGAGTCCATGGTTGGCAGACTATTAAAAGGTGCTTTACAAACCCTTCAAGCAAAAGGAGTTTTCTTTTTCACTTCTTCACTTTACATCCCGCTCACTGCCCCCCTCCCTGTCACTCCTCCCATAATTCTTCACCCCCATTCCCTTCTCCTCTGAATGGGTGGAGGTCCCCTGGGTATCCTCTCCACCCTGGCACATCAAGTCTCTGTAATGGTAGGCACTTCCTCTCCCACTGAAGACAGACAAGGCAGCCCAGCTAGAAGAATTCCACACAGAGGCAACAGCTCTCGGGATAGCCCACCCCACCCCCCATTCAAGTTGTTTGGGATCCACATGAAGACCAAGCTGCACATCTGCTACATATGTGTGGGGAGGCCTAGGTCCAGCCGGTGTGTGCTCCTTGAT
Source organism: Rattus norvegicus (assembly GCF_021556685.1). NCBI lineage: Eukaryota > Metazoa > Chordata > Mammalia > Rodentia > Muridae > Rattus > Rattus norvegicus. Next base: position 56,762,913 of record NC_141536.1, on the reverse strand, counting down.
CAGTGGTTCCTTCTCTGAGAGTCCTGAGGGTCTAGGTTAGTTGACCCTTGTGGAGTTCCTATCGCCTCCTAGGCTTCAATCCTTCCTCCTATTCTTCCATAAGAGTCCCCGTGCTCCATCTATTTCTTTGTTGTGGGTGTCTGCATCTGAGTTAGCTGCTGGGAGAGAATTATTCATGATAGAAATATGCATTTACACAAAGATGAGAAAGACCAGTCTCGGTGACACAATATACCCAGAATTCTGTCCAAAGGCCTACACAAGAGGGAAAAAAGATACTTGGCAGTTTATACAAACACAGTGTAGCAGTGAATGTAAGAGGAGGAAAGGGAGGACTACTAACAACAGGGGATGGAAGCCGGGAGTAGTGGCACGGGCCTTTAAGCCCAGTTCTTGGGAGGCAGAGGCAGGTGGATCTCTGTGAGTTCAAGGCCTGCCTGGTCTACTAAGTGGGTGCCAGGACAGCCAGGACTATTACACAGAGAAACTGTCTCAAAAAAACAAAACAAAAACCAAGCAACATCCCCCCCCCCCCACACACACACATGCAAGTCATAACTCGAGAGGGCTTTCTTGATGGTGGACCTCTGAGGAGGTGTAAGGCACAGACAGTAAAAGACCCAAGTTCCAGGGTGTATTTATTTCTTCACCCTCCTCCCCTGCCCCGTCCCTACTCCTCCCCCTCTTTCTCCACCCTCCCCCACTTTTCCCCCTCTGAGGACCTTATCTAATCCTAGTCTCCAACACTATGTAAAGTCTCATGGTGAATTACACTTCCACCCTCTCAGCACCTCACAAAGAGGATTAAATTTGAACACATGAAGCCTTCGCGGGCACATTCAAACAATATCCAGACCATAGCATCAGGCTATGCTAATTGGAAGCAAACACTTAGCTGGGCGTTGTGGCACAAGCCTGCTGTTCCAGAATTCAGAGTTAGAAGCCAAAGAGAACATCGGTTTGGCTCATATTCTGCTATAGAGGAAGTTCAAAGCCTTCCCAAGAGACCAGATTGATGACCAAAATGATGAATTAAGTACATTTTGAAATAAGTAAACAAAAGCACAAAAGAGTTAGAGGCTTCTGGACGCTACACCCATGCCATTAGAATTAGACACTAAGTGCTAACAACATTTTGATGGAAGGTGACTTATATTTACTGTCGAGCAATGGAGATTTCGGAACAAAGAATAATCATGATCAGAGATAAGATGTAGCATTTCATGAAGCTCCTTCAAACGTATAAAATTTCTGAGTGTTTATGGCCTTAACCCCATATCTGTGAAGCAGAAATTGCAAGGAATTCAGGGAGAACGAGGGAGTTCTGCCATGCTACCCCATGATTTCAATGGAGCCCTCTCAATAACCTTGGGAACAAGAGGACAGGAAATGAGTAAGATCACACCTTCACTGAACAGCACTATCAACCTCCCAGAAGTCCTCACACCACCATCCAGCAGCCCCTGGCCAAGTTTTCTCAAGCACAGATGGGAGCCTTGTAAACATGGAGTGTGTTTGTCCACTCAGGCAGCTGTAACAGCGTGCCACACGCTGAGAAGCATATGAACGACAGAAATTTATTTCTTATGGTTCCGAGGCCGGGAAGACTGATATCAAGAGGCTGACACACCCACTGCCCAGTGGTACCTCTTACCGCCCCTCAAATGGCAGAAGGAGTCAGTGTGTCTCCGAGGTCTCCTTTATGGAATCCTGTGGGTTCTACAGGGCTTCGATTGTGATGTATGCATGGTTACAGAGCTATGATTATGATGCTACTTCCAAACAGGTCGATCTTGTAAGCACTAGCTCTTACAAGTTGTAAGATCAGAGTTAGAGCAGTGTGTGATGTGGGGCTAGTCTTTCTCTTTTCCTGAAGCAAGGCCCTTTTGTTCTCTATACCCAAAGCCTGTGTGTGCTTCATGCTTACGGCATAGTGCGGGGGGAAATCCAGTGCCCCTGGCTCTGAGCATGCCTCAGTGCTTTCTTGTAATCTCTGTGAGAGGCTCTTGCCCTGATCTCAGACAGTTTCCTCATGTGGATACTGAAGACAACGGTGACCCCCTGCAGGTTCCTGTTTTTGCCCTTCTGTCCTTTCAGATGCCCTGTCCTGTAAATCGAGTACAGTCTCTGTTCTTGTCCACCTCTGCAATGCAAGAATTCATCTGTCTCTGACTGAGCACCTAGTCCTTGAGTACAAAGACCAGAAACTCCCAGGGCGGAACTTTAGGAAGTAGTAAGGCCCTTTGGTTGTTTCTGCTTTGGGAGATCACTACTCTTTGTGGATTAATGTTCACACAGAATCTTGAATATCATCTCTGTATATTTTGGCTACTGCTTGGCTGTTTCTGATCCTAACCTGTTTTTCATAATATGCCATTTTCACTATAAAATAACAAAGTACTGTGACATCAGCAAATGTATGACTTATATGTATAACTTCCTAGGTTGTCTAGGACCCAACTATTTGTACAGACCAGAACTTCTTAAATGATCTCCAGTTATTAAACATCTAGTTTAATTGAACGTGAAGTTTAATGTGTGTGTCATCACAAACACTGATAGGACACCTACACTTTAAGCTAAGTATTTTTAAAATGTCCCCAATCGCTTGCTTCAGGGACATCCCTAGAAGTGGGTAGCCCCGGTAACAGATTTTTACGTACAGATTTTTGAAGGATTTTTGTGTGGTTGTCTAAGCAGCCTTCTAGAAGTTTCTATACCTTCTGGCTTTGCTTTCATTTCCTTGCTCATTTGTTGATATAACTCATATTTTCCTCAGTGCCTAAAGTGTTTTCTTGAGTCATATACTTGGTTTTCTCACAAGAGGAAGGACAAACCTTGTGGCTTGAAAGCATGGCATTGTTGGCCCACGTGAAGGCCCTCGGAGCTGTGGCCAGCTGGCGTTTGCTCCCTGGTGTCTGCTCTCCCACGGTTCTCCTTTCCAAGTTCAGGCTTCACGGTCCACTTATAGGAACCTGTCACTTTCCCGGGGAAGCTGTGGATGATCCTGAGTGTACGAGACCTAGGAACAGGATGGGGACAGTTTGTGGCATCTCAAACTTGGAGTCTTGGTGATTTTGGTTATTTTTGGGAGTTTTTGAATATTTGTTTTTGCTGCTTCCAAAATGTCCAATGAATACATTTCCAGCTGTGAGTCTCCGGGTCACACTGAAGTCTGGCTGAGGGGCCCATGCCTCATCCAGGGTAAAAGGGCACATTCTTGACAGCTGCTGCAGAAGGGAGAGAGACAAGAGTTACTAAGGGAAAAAGGATGTTAAAGGAAAAAAATATGCTCTATTGCGTACCCATTGCCATGGTGACCTGCCTTGTCACAACTCAAAGTGATGGAGTTGAGCAACCACGCATGGAGACCTCTGAGGCTGTAACGACGGAATAAACCCTCCTCCTTTTTCAGTTGATTTACCTTCGGTATTTGTCACAGTGCCAGAACGATGCCTGGAGTAAGTAAGAAGAAACTGTGGGAACTTCCTTATCAGCTTTACTGCAGTCACATTTGAAGGTGGGAAAGGGTGCAGCTGGTAAGAAGGGCTAGCTCGATAGGTCCAGAAACCTGAAGGGTGGTCATGGGTCTCGTACGTGAGACTGGTTTGTTTAACAATAAGATAAAGAAGGCTACCAAAGAAATGACTTTGATATCCTCCCCTGCACTCTGTGTCATTCCTCTTTCCTTGCCTCCCCCGTCTAGGATTTCCATTGCTGGCCTCTGTGGTAAAATACCACAGTGCTTTGGCAACACCGTAAATAGTCTTATTGGAATCAGGCCCTTCCGGACAAGAAGCAATTTCCACGCCTTCCAACCCGGTGTGTGGTATGGGCAGAGTCTGACAGCTGGGACGTGGTGGCAGCCAGGGAGTTCGCTCACTTCGCAAAATGTACAAAATTTGTCTTTTTCACGACTGCCTCTGCTTTTCCCGAGGGCTGAAGGAGATAATGAAACATTAAAAGACCCCTGTATTTTGCCTCTTACTTGAAACCTTTCAGACACACACACACACACACACACACACACACACACACACACACACACACACACAACCCATTGCTTCTTCTTATTTTTAACCGCCTTGCCAGATTCAAATGTTACCACCGATTGCAGCTGCCATCTTAACTCATTCCCGTCAGTGATCTGGCTATTTTATACAGTGTGGAGGAAGTGCCTGGTGAGATAAATAGGACCGTGCAGCTTCAATTTCACTTTAGAAGAAATTGGTGCTTTTCTCGGGTTAAAACTACCGCCACAGTATTTACTCAGTTTTCCAATTATAATTCTGGTCTTCGTGCCAGAGGTTCCAATCTCCTAGCAGGGAAAGCAGTTCGAAGGCATTTCTCTTCATTTGTGTCTCCGCTGTATTATTCCAACATAATCATACCGCAGTTGGGTGATTTATGTTTATAGCACGCCATTTATATTTGAGAACATGCATATAGATATTGCAGTGATCCTAATAACTGCATTCCACTCTATTTTCAGTGGCCAGAAAATGCAATATTCCACCACATTGAGTTACAAAAGCTACATAATGTAATCTCCCCGGAACATTTATCCAGCACCTAATCTGTGCACTGTCAAAAATTTTTCATTGTTATTGGAAAATTAAGACCATAACAAGCCTCGCATTGGTATATATATGACTGTTTTACACTTCTCGTGGTTAAGGCTAGCATAATACATAATTTATTTTCTTCTCTCTCTCCATTAGAGAAATGATTAAAACCAAATGCAAGCGATTTACATTAGAATTTGAGTTCTGCTAATTGCACAGAGATATATCTTCCAGTGGAAATCTAGCCTTTATTTCCCTTTGTGGAAGCAGAGGGCTGAATACGGGTGTCTCAAAGTGTCCGGGGTAGATAAGTCTAAGCATTGGCTCTTTGAAGCAGGTGAAGTCAATTACACTGAGAAAAGGTTTGCTCAGGAATTGGCAAAATAGATCTGGGGTCTGACAAATTTCCCAGACTATCCAAAGATCCCATAGCAAGCCACATTCCTCCTCCCCAAGACTGCATAGCCTGTCCAGGCCATTGCTAATGAAGAACAAGCCATCTCATGGTTTCTTTAATTTTGCTTTGGTTTCATTTTTTTTGAGACGTGGTCTTGCTGCTTAATGCAGGTGGGCCTTGAACTCATGATGTGATCCTCTTCCCTCGGCTGCTAGGGCACTAGGCATGCACCGTGGTGCCTTGGCTCCCTTTCTGTGGATTGGGAGTTTGGGAAGGGTTTGATGAGGAAGCTTTGTCTGGAGGTGCAGCTAGGATCAAGCCACCCTCCTCCTGTGAGGTCTCTAAAGCAGGCAGGGGGGACAGATATTCCTCTCTTGCAAGTCTTATGTTCTTAAGTTTCTCTGTGTGATGCTGTGGGCTACTTTGGGTTTCCCACAGCATGGTGACCTTGGAACAGTCGTCACTCTGCTTCCCTGGCCGTTGACAGGACCAGGGTCAGGGTTGCAGGAAGGAGGCAGAAGCTGCCTGCAACAGCTTCTCCAGACAGGCTTCAAAAACCCCACGTGCTCACAGCCACCTCCTTAGATTGGGTGCAACTAAGTTGGACACTTGCTCAAGTTCAAGACGGGGAAGATTTTAGCCACACTCGGAATGACAGGAGTAGACCTGTGTCTCGGCAGGATGGTCATAGTCCTCTTCGGCCTGGGGAGCTTCCTGGAGGTGCTGGGTAACATCTCATAGCTTCTCTCCTTCTCTTCTGACCCAACTCAAATGCTGATTGCACCCCCAAATCAAAGCAAACACCTGTATTCTGGGACGACAAATTACACAGTGCCCTGAAGTCTTCCAATGAGGCCAAGATCTATTTTATCCTGTAGGGGACCCAAGATGCAAGGGTCACACTTTGCACACCCACACCTTGTCCCCCTTGGTTCCCTTCACCCTTAACCAATCTCTCTCTCTCTCTCTCTCTCTCTCTCTCTCTCTCTCTCTCTCTCTGTGTGTGTGTGTGTGTGTGTGTGTGTGTGTGTGTGTGTGTGTGTGTGTGTCTCCTCTCTCTCTCTCCTCTCTGAATTAGGGATAGCATTTCATGATGGGATAGATGTAACTGTGTGATCCTGGTCTGTGGGAAATTAATTCACTAAAACTATGTAAAACATGAACATATTACGTATGAAAGCAGCTATTTTGCTACTGTGACGGCCCCTCTGTCCCTCTGCATTTAGTCATGGAGAACTCTGGTGTCTCTGCTGCTTGGTCACAGTGATTCTCGAATCTGGCTGCCCCAGGACAAAATTCTTGGTGTTGTTTGATTTCTGATTTTCTCCATTCCTTGCAGATACTATTGAGGCTTTAAAAAGAAAAAAAGCTGCATTAACTCAGAGCCTTTCAACTGTAGGTTTTGTAATTTTCTCACAGGCCTAACAGAAAACTGAGATGGTCTCTGGCCTCAGAAACTCACGTGAGGTTTGAGGCTGTCTGATTTCAACATGTCCCTGTCTCTCTGTTTCTGGTTCATGAATACCCCTCAACCTGTGGGTTGGTCTTACTTCCGTCTGCCATAGAGGTACCTCCCCAGGACTGGAGACCGCAGGGAATGTCCCTCTGACCTCCATGGTGTCAGTGACAAAGTTTCTAACCTGCTTGCTCCCTGCTCAGAATTTGATTGGCTTTGGCTGTTTGTTCTATACCCTTTCCCTGAGCCAGTTCTTTTGTCCTAGGACTGGAGTTGGCCCTGTCTGCATGGGAAAGGAAGGTACTGTGGGAGAACTGCGACCTGCATACTACAGTGACAGTCAGACTCCGTTCTAACCACTATGGTGCTGAAGTCATAGACCAATCTTCTGCCTCTGATCATTCTTGACTTCAACTCACCCTGTACTAGCAGAGGATCACCCCAGAGTCTCCCTTGTTCATGTCAGCCACATTCCTCCTCCCCACATTTCCTCTCAAAGACTCCCAGGGATTCCCGGATATCATCTAATCCAGGGAATGCCACCACACACTGTGGTGTCCTGTCCCCATATCTGCATCAGCCTCAGGATTCTGATTCCTTCCCCCAGCTCAGTGCATGGCTCCTGGTTTTCCTAAGCTGAAAGGCCCTGGTTGCCTCACCTTCTGATCTTGCTGTCACACGAGATGCTTCCCCACCCTGTGTTCTTCAGGAGGCTTCTCTGACCCCACTCCCCTCCCCCATACATGCTGGGGCTAAGGGAAATGGAATTCTTAGACTCCCAGGCACTGGGAACTTTGTCTTTCCCAGGGAAATCCTATAATTCCATCAAACTTTTTACAGACCCCATTCCTGTGCCCCACAGCCCAAGGTTCTTCACTGAGAGAGGATCTGGGTGGTGCCGACAGTCCCAGTACAGAGAAGGACTGGGATGTGTATGGAATGATGTGGTCTGGTTCCAGAGATGGGTAGTTCAGACAATTTCACCTTAATTTCCTTTCAGAATGTGAAACTATGGGAAGTCATAGAGGACACTTGACAAACGAGAGAGAATATGTTGTTAACAATTCTTCATTTAAGTTCGCAAATGTGGGTAAAGGATGCTTTGATGGATATAACTACTCCTTTGGAACATTTTATCCTGCAATAATAATCCATCCTATTGTGTGATAAAGTAATTATAATCACCACTCAGTGTCCCAAGTGAGAGCAGAGGAGAAGAAATAGCTTTCATGCTGGCTTTCTGCTTTTTGAGAGCTAGAAAGCAACATCTCTTTATGTCTCAATCAACAGGGCAAATGCTTACACTGAATGTAATTCAGCTGCAATGGGAAGATAAGTCTTGGAGAGGGAGGATGGGAGGATGTGGGCTCGGAGGAAAACCCATCTGGAGAGGACAATACCTTCCTGGTCAAGGGCAAACAGTGTGGGAGTGAAATGGAAGCAAGTGGAAGGCTCAAGTTAATAGGGAAGGTGGTGAAACAGGGCAGAGGGTGAAACACTGGAGCCATAACCAGGCCAGTGGCTTTCATAGGGCACGAGACTACAGTAGGGTGCAGCTTAATAGCAAAGTCAAAACCAAGTACACATTCTAGTGTGTGAATGAAAGTTGGGCAATGCTGGGGAAACGGTGGCATGTGTATTTCCTCTAAAAGTATTTGCCCCATGCCTGAGTCCGATCCAGGATGGGTCCTGGAATGCTGGTTAAGGGCAGTGAGGTAGTGAGGAAAGGACAGACACACAGACACTGAACTCAGGTTGGGTTCTATAAATGCTACTATTGCAACCTGCAATCCCAGGATGTTACAGCACAGAGGAAGGGGCTAGCTCGTTTCAGTAAGAGGCCTCTCTATAGGCAAGCAGCCTCAGGCTGTAAGCAAGCATCCAGAGACGCTGCAGCCCCTGGTCTTTGCACATATTAATCAGTGGTTCGTAACCTCTCATACGAGGACTCCAGAGCAAAGCTTTACCGTTTCCCTTGAGCCTGAGTCACGTTGGCTTTGCCAATTGTTCCTTGGGTTCCTGGCCTTTGGACTCCCATGTTAAAAGACACATTTACTCAGGCCCCATCCACTCTCTATACCTCCACATTTTGGTGTTTAATAAAAGCAATTATTGGGAAATTCATGGGTGATTGAATGGCAAGTGGAGCCCCCAGCATTTCCTGATGACCCAGAAATGGAACTCAGAAGATATCAATAAGCAACGCAGAAATGGGCTCGCTCTTTCCCACCACATGCCTGCCTTGGTTACCAAAGCCTCACCACAGACTCCCACCTGTGTGTTCTCGGGAACGCCTTTTGTCCACATGAAAGAGGATAGACTTAGGCCGGATTCAATGACATGGCCTTGTATGGTTAGTGAACTTTTCTGCAGGTGGCTTCTCTCAGTAGTCCAAAGGACAATGGGGAAGGGTAGCCTTCCTGCATTCAGAGTTCAAAACAGTATGCACATTTGAGCACTTCTAATGAAGGATAGTTATATATGGACTATCACAATGACAGACTGGATGGCCAATAGTTTGCAGTACCAGAGACAAGAGGAGATTCTTGGGATTTTTTTTGGTGGGGGGCTGGTCTGGAATTGCCTATATAGACCAGGCTGGCCTTGAACTCACAGAAATATGTCTGTTTCTGATTCCCAAATGTGTTAGTTTTATTTCCTCACATGATGGGATGTGAGATAAGAGTCATATCCAAGCTCTGGTTCATTCTGTCTTCACCTACAACTTGTCTCTGTAAATCTGTCCTGATAAAACTGCATATCTCTCTCTCTCTCTCTCTCTCTCTCTCTCTCTCTCTCTCTCTCTCTCTCTCTCTCGCTCCTGCTGCTGCTGCTGCTGCTACTACTACTACTACTACTACTACTACTACTACTACTGCTGCTGCTGCTCTCTTAAGTTAGTTCTCTTTCTTCTACTGTTCTCCAGAGACTTGGGTTTATCCTATCTCTGACTCATTCTGTTAAATCTTTCTCTGATTCATCACTTTGCCACTCAATTAGATGTCACTTTCAAACATGGCTGCTTCTGTCTATAAACTAACTTTACCGTCATTGTTAGGGATTAAAGGTGTGTACTAAGAGCATGTCAACATGCTAGCTAGAGGGATTAAAGGTATGCGATGTGACTACATTCCAGCTGGGTCACACAGACCTAGGTGTTTGAATGTGATCCTTGCCAGAGAAACCATGTTGCTGAATAAAAGTTCCTCTATAACCAAATGCTGTGTGTCCAGGGCAAAGAAGTCTCTCAGATATTTGGATAGTATGAAGCTTCAGCTGAATACCAGTCAGGTCTGTGCTCAGCACCTAGCCCTGGGGAGCGCAGAAGGGATTCCTGGATGAATGGAATGGAGTTAACTACCAGGGGATTCTGGGCTCTGCAGCCCAACAAGGCAGTGGACAGAGAATGAGTTTTTTACTGCAAGGGAGGGAGTTGTCCTGATGTCCTCTGGAGTTTGACTAAGATATATAGCCTGTTGCAGGATATTTTATCATGCTAAGGTTGTGTTATTTACTGGAAAACCACGTTTCTAGTTCACAAACAGCCTTAATCCCTCTGGCTGGGATACAGACACACCCTTAGTTCACACCTTTAATCCCAAACAATGAAGGTAAAATTAGTTTGCAAAAGGAAACATGCAAGTTTGAAAGTGACATCTAATTGAGTGGCAGACAAAGTGATGAACCAGAGAAAGATTTTATAAAATAGGTTCGTCCAACTCTCAGGAGAAGAGAGAAGAAAGGGAAGCTACGTAAGGGGCAGTACAGAGAGAGATTCAGTGAAGCAGTTTTACTGGGACAGTTATAGAGAGATGGGTTACAGTGAGAACAAGCTAGAAACACAAGAAGACAGAACAAGCCAGAGAATGAGAAGGAGCCAGAAGATTAGAGCATATTACCAAAGTTGGTATGAGGCCAAGCAGAGCAATTAAGAAGAGACTGAGAGAGAGAGAAGCCATATTGAATCAGTCAGCTTGGAGAAGAGTTTATGCCTGAACAGCTGAGTTGAACCAGCCAGCCAAAGATCAGAAAGAACTAGGAAGGGGTGAGCTTATTTAGCAGCAAGTCTCAGAGGCTTAGATTTGTACTGAGGCCAGAAGCTTCCAGGACTAGGTCTAGTTTAGCAGACTGAGAAAGTAAATCTCTAGGGTGACAATTACCTCAAGAGGATAAAAGTTACATTAACAATAGGCCATCTCTGTCTTTGTCACTGTTCATTCCTCTGTTAGAGGTCAGACCTGCACAGACAAAAGGGTGAAGCTCTGAATGGGATGTGTTGAAAGAGTTGTAGAGATCTAGTTCTAAAATGATGCTGAGGGGGACTTTCATCCTGAAAGTATTGGGATATGCCTCAGTGGTAGAACATTTTGAAGCCCATGTCTGGAGAAAGCTGAAGGCATTTTCTGCTTGTACATACTGAACAGAGCGTTTCCAACAAGCCAGTTATGAGTATTATGCAGAATCATGGTGGGAGTTCTAAAGAACTCCTTCCTTTGAAGAAGTAGCTAAAAGACAAGACAGAATTTGCCACTGGGGACCACTGTGGAGAGTGGAAGGAGAATGATTTTTTGACTATGAGTTTCATGATGCAGGGATGTATAAGGCCAAGGCAGAGATGGCTTCTTTAGGCGGAAGGACTCAGGGAAAGTGGATAAGGAGAGTGGAGAGAAACAAAGTGTAGCTTTTTTGGACTGGAGATCCATAGTCCAGGCTTCTTGGTCTGGAATTCACATACAGTAGCCTGTGACTTTTAAATGGCTTAAGGACATCCCTGAATGTGCACACATATTTTGGGGAAGAGGAAAAGACCCTTAGCTTCCACTGCCTTCTTAAAGATTTAGAAAGTGGAACAAGAACTACTAACCTACAATCATCTATGTAAAAACAGTGGGGGGATGTGTAAGTCAGGAAAAACAACTGAAGTGATAGCCTGCTACCAATTGTTTATACAGTCACAAGGATTGCTGGGATTAGGGGTCAGGAGCCCCGGAGCTGTCATTTTATCCACTAGGTTCGGATTTTTCTTTTAATGATGATAATTCTTACACATTACTTTGTTAACAAGGTGACCACTGTCTAATTGATCTGTCTCATGTTACAATGTCTGATCATGGGACCTCATCGTCCATCACATAAGTTGTTGGGAAAGGTTAGACAAGACCCTCCTCTGGTGCCCTGTGGTGCTCTGAGATGGTTTAAGGAGTTCGCAACCAGGCCTAAGGTTGATCCCACTGCCAGACATATTTTCAGCTAGCTGAATTATATTTATACACACTCACATATACACTTATTCAAAGTTTTACCAATAACACGAAGCAGTATTTCTATTTCTTAAGCAGAGGATGTTGCTAAAGAAACTGACTGAGGGACTGGCTCAGGCCACAAAAGCATGAGGACCCAAGTTTCACCCCCAGAATAATCCCACATAATCCCAGAGTTCAGGAGGCAGAGATAGGGGATCCCTGAGACTCGCTGGCTAGTCATCTGGACCCTGTCTGCAAAACATAATGGATAGATCTTGAAGAATGATACTTAAGATTGACTTCTGCCCTCCCCATGATTGTTAATGCACACCTACGTACACACAAACGTGTACATACACTCACAGTGAAAGAGAAGGAAAGGATGCTAGCTGGTATAGGATTTCAAAGTCAGGGACAGCCTAGAGCTTTTGACTTTTGAACTCTCTGAGACTTTTGCAGTGCTGGGGTCTAACGAAGGGCCTCAGACGTGCTAGGCAGGGCTGTCCTACTGAGCTGCATGCTCAGACTTGAATCTTCTTGCTCCACAAGATCATTTTACCTCTTCTGTATGAGGAGGAACTTCAAAATTTAAGTGTTGAGGGCACAGAGACTTCTAGTGGGCAATGATGAGCGATGAAGAGTAGGGAAAGCAGGCATGGTGAAGCATGTCTGTCGTCCTGGACTTCAGCGGGCTGAGGGGGGATTGTGTGCTTAATCTTCAAACTCCTGCAGAGACACATGAAGAGCAAGGAAGAAAGAGTAGGGACTTCTCCCACGAGAACCTTGATCTTTTCACTACTTGCCCACTGTGGAGTTTTGCAAAGTTAATTCAACTCCCCGAATTTCAATTTTCTATCTATAAAGTGAAAGTGTCAATAATTCTGAGGATCTTTGCAGTGTGCATCAGGGTGCTTAACCCCACGGCTGTAATGGTTCGATGCTGGCTGTAACTCTTTCTGGAAGGTTCCTAGCCTCTTTGGAGAGGAACAGGAACTCTGAGTGTGAATCAGAGACCACAGGAAACCCCTATGATGATGAAGTTTCAAGCTCTGTGTCCCAGGTGAGAGATGACTTGAGAGCCACACTACAGGAAGGAGAGCTCACTGCTGTCTCTTTTCCTACAACGGCCACTCTCAGAAGGTTAAGTACCATCCACTCTTCATCTTGGATTCTGACTTAGTAATGCAGAGTTAGAGTTTGTCTTCCTCCTTGAACAGACTGACCACTCAGCCGTGAGTCTCTTTATGGTGTTGATTTATCAAATAAGTCACATCAATCTAGGATTAGTCCAGTCAAGATTTGAGTATTATTTATTGGTAACTTTAGTTAGAAAGAGCTCATAAAAATTTCAATACGAGCACAAGTGTAAGGTAACATTTTTATGATGCAATAAACTCTCCCAGCACTGCACATAAGCTTGCGTGAGTGTTAACGGGTCTTTGCAGCAATCAAAATTTGTTCTGTTCAATATTTCGAATAAAATTACCATCGTGAACACCTTTTCACACAAGCTAATGAGACTTTAAGTGAGATCAATCAGGAGGCACCTCTAATCATTCACAGTCAGCTTAGTGTGGAACTGGGGGATCTCTGGTTAAAACAAAACAAGAACAAGAACAAACAAAGCAAAAAACAATAGCAGAAGGTTAAATGAGAAAAAGGCCAACAACCTTATAAAAAAAATGAGGACTGTATTTGAAAACCAAATACAAATGTCTAACCACTCTCACTTTCAGACTGGTGACGATCTGAGAGTGACAGGCAGGAATCCAGCATGCTGCCACCAAGGAGACATATAAAAAGGGGGGAGGGGTGTCTAGAACTTTGTCAATGTTTGTCAAAAATTTAAGGATGAAGCCGAGCATGGTAGCTCATGACCCCAATCCCATACTTGAAATATTTGAAAGGCTGAGACAAGAGGATTGCCTTAAGTAAGTTTGAGGCTAGACTGTATGTGCTATGACTTCCAGGCCAATCTGAGATAAGAATGAAATGCTATCCCAAAGAAAGACTAACTTATGGTAAAGGACTAGACTTAGCAATTTTATTATCTGGAATTCTTCATGTTCCGGGATTTATGCTTGGTGGTGGATGATACAGTCTTGTTTTTATCAGCAAGTGACTGGGAACAATCCAAATTAATAAACCAATAAACCAATAAACTATCAGCTAAACGCTCGTGTGCTTCCATATGATGGAGTAATTTTCAACTGCTAAGAGCAGAACGGCTTCTAGAAAAATTGACAAAATCAGTAATTAGATGTTGAACTGAAATTTTACTATTTATTTTACAGGCAGGGTTCCAAATCCTTCATATTAATGGATCAGTCATTAAACCATCCAGAATACATTGCTATTAATACCCCAGTTTTGGCCATAGAGAACCCAAGGCCCCGAGAGGCTAGATAACTTACTCAAGGCCACATAGCTCCTCCATTGCAGAGCTGGGATTTGAGCACCAACTCCAGAGTTCAAAGTCTATGTTGTTTTTTTTTTTAAATAAAAGATTTATTTATTTTATGTATATGAGTACACTGTAGCTGTCTTCATACACACCAGAAGAGGGCATCGGATCTCATCACTGTGGTTGCTGAGATTTGACTCAGGACTTCTGGGAGAGCAGCCAATGCTCTTAACCATCTCTCCAGCCCAAAGTCTATGTCCTTAAAGAACAAATGCAAAGACACTAACACTTGTTTAGGGTGACAAGCTCTGGAGCGAGTTAGAAGGAGATGTTTAAACTGCATCATTCTTCAGTTACTTCATGCGAACACGGACGGAAGCTTCTACCCATCAGTTCCCACTTAGAAACAGGTAGATGAAATGATAACCATGACAACAGGTTGCAACCTGAGCTGTATATATCATAAAAGCGGGACGTCTCGAAGGGAGGTGTCTTTAAGGACTTTAAGAATTGTCTATCCCCAAGGGACCTTTGAAGGCCTGCTTTGTCAAGATTCATGGATTTTTGTGGAGAATCAAAATTGCTTGTCACAGGATGCAGACAGCTAGAAAATGTGTTTTTTGTTTGTTTGTTTTGAAACAAGGTCTCACTCCACAGTCCAAGTTAGGCTGTAAATCCTCCCTATGTAGCACAAGTGACACGAGGCTGCAGCAATCCTCCCGCCCCAGCCTTCCAAGTTCTAGGACCACAGGCACATGCCACTCATCCAGCGAAACCCTGATTAGTCTGCTTGGTTCTCCCTCATGAGGAAGACCGTTTCCCCTGGAATGTCATCCTCTGGCAGTGACCCGACTGTTGTCCTATTGAACTGTCAGCAGTCTTGATGCTCTCAAGGAAACAACCAGGAGATAGGGTCGATTATCTTTCCCTCATCCAGTAGGGGGCTCACAAGGCCTCAACACTTAAGGATTTGTGCACAGTTAACAATTGCTGAGGGAGGTTCTTTTGTTTGTTTGTTTTTCTTCAGTAGTGTAGTTGCCCTTAATTAGCTCAGGAGTCCATAAGTAACTCCTCACCAACCTCCTGCAAGAAAACTTACTTAAAACCCATTGTTTCAACAGTTTAGACACGAATAGAATTGGTTCTTTGCTCTGTCATTGGTGCCCTAACAAGTAGAAGTTTGTTTAAGAATCTCCTCTGAAAATATTCACTCAACACCATTCGTGCATGTATAGCATCCTAACAGTTTCCCTCAGGGAATCCCAGATCCAGTATTGAAGTCTCAAAGGACAAATTCATGATGACCCAAGAGCATTTGAGAGTGGTAGAACCCTTGTGAGGAGGTCTTACATTCTCTGCTCAGTCTACTCTGCTCACGTTCAGTTTTACACTAACATGGCTCCCAGCATAGGGTAGCACAGCTACAAAAGAAGACCAGATAGTAAATAAGTTGGTTCGGTGGCTTGGAAAGAAAAGATGGCTGTCTGTCTCAGATCAGTTGAGCAGTGGGAAAATCCTGCTTCTCTTTGGCCCCAGATAGTCATACCAGATCCCATGCCAATAGTCTCAAGACTGTGGAGAACACCAGTGTGTTCCCCCCAGGCTGCCAGGAGTTACTACCATATTTGCTGTCTGTGATGGCACCAACTTACTTTGACCCTTGAGGCTCTGCCTAGAACCTCTACACCTTTAAGGGGAGAAACTTGTGACCTGACTCCAAATCCTGCAAGAGGCCTGGACTGGTTTTGAGTTTGTCTCCAAAAAAGAAAGAAAACAAAAGAAGGAACTGGGGAGGGAGAGAGAGAGAGAGAGAGAGAGAGAGAGAGAGAGAGAGAGAGAGGGAGGGAGATATTTTGGAATTATGCTCTGTTTTTGCTTACATGTAGGTCTGATCATCAGGCACATGCCTGGTGTCTTAGGATATCTAGAAGCTCCCTAGAACTGGAGTAGCAGATGGTCGTGAGCCACCACGTGGTTGCCGGAAATTGAACTCAAGGCCTCTGGAAGAGCAGCCCCTGCTCTTAACTACTGAGCCATCTCTCCTGCCCCTGGTAAATGCCTCTAAAAGAACCTTTTTGTGGAACAAATTCACAGGTAGTGTTAGGAGCTCCACAGTGAGCTCAGAACTCTTCTCTCCTTTGGAGAATTGCCTTAAACCAGTACTAGAAGGTTCAGTCTGCTGCTGGGGGTAACAGAAATAGTAGATACTCAAGTGACCGGCCTTGCTCATAGAGTCAGCTCTCCGCCTTTCTCCCTATAGGCAACCCTAGGTGTTAACATGGCCGTCTGGAGCATGGCTCTAGGACCTTCCATGGGCCACTTCTTCTCCCAGCCTTGTCCCACCTCTGCTTCGTGTTTACTTCTCCGGCACTTGTGTCACCACGAGTGTGCTGTGAACAGTGGGTGCATAGTTGTGAGGTTACTCAGACCTTGGACTTATCTGCCCAGACATAGACTTTCTGCTCAATGCTAGCCGCTCGCTAGTACACGGCAGGTTCCCCGTTTCTCTCTGCCTCCATTATGCTATCTATAAAATGGGGATGATTTCTTTATAGGATCGATTTTAGATTGCAGCGCAATGCCACATAGTTGACAGCCCTGTTTCATTGTGGATTACATGGAGAGGGGGGTCAAGAATAAAGTTTAAGATGAGAGAAATGCAGTCAATAACGATCTCCACTAGCTTTGATCACTGAGACATGGACTTGACGTGGATGCTTTTCTTGAGCCATTTTATTGGTAAGGATTCCCAGAACAAACGGCTGTTCACACTTCTTTTCCCTTCTAGCTTTTCTCGGCCTAAAACTCACTATTCTCCTGCCTTGGCCCTTCAAGAGTTGGGGTTAGACAGACTACCACCCTCATGTACACGTCTACGTGACCCAGAGGCTATGTCTTGGGGTCACAAGAGTCTCAAAGTCCTGCCTTCCTGGCTGAGGGAGCAGCACTTCGGAGAGCGAGCTTCTAGACTGTGGCGTCTACTGTGGGCTGAGGGAAAGGTACAAGAATCCAGCTTGAGAGCCACGCCCCTCCTCTGCTGCTCCGTCCTTAGGTTTCTGTTGCACAAATGCAGCAAAATGAGTAGCAATATTTTCATTGAAAACATGCCTCATGCAAATCAGTTTGGTAAATATGGAATTTAGCCTTAATAAAAGAGCACCTGTTTCCCCCCAGCCCCCCGCCCAGTTCCTCCATTTAATTTTTTTTTCATTCAGATGCACTCCACTCTGCCGTAAGCCTAGTCCCATACACTGTCACAAGAACAGACTGCCTGGTTTTGAATCTAGTCAAACACCCACTCCTCTTTTCCAAGAAAAATCTCAAAAAACAAAAAAAATTGGAGGCACCTGCGTGCTGATTTTCTAGTGCCTCTGAAGAATATTTCTGTAGTAGCAAAATACATTGATGTTTTTAAAATGAGAAAACCCTTCAGAGTTGGCAGGGTCTTGGTTCCCGAGGCAAGGGTGTTGGGCAGGAAGGAGGGTGGCTCTCAGCCTAACCCTGCCTGGTACCTCACAAGGAGTCCTGTCCTCCCCTCGGTGCTGTGGCGATGGTTGGGTTAATGGCTCTCTACTCGGGAGCTGGATTTTAATTCAGTTGTGTCTTGCTCTGGGTGTTTTCCTTCCCCTCACGCCATCAGAGGGATATTTTAAAACCACAGGCAGAACCTGGGGAGAGGAGACCCAATTTGACACCTTTGAACCTCGCTGGGGACACTTCATAGGCTGAGATTTGGAGGGATTGCTGGGCGGGGACGGGCTGTCCAGGAGAGCCTTTCAGAGCTTTTCATGGAGGGATACAGATTCAGTTTCCCGAAATGGCGTTTTTGTGTGTGAGAGACCTATCAATAGAACTATCAAACTGTGAATATACAATTGAACTTTATTATCCCCTTTGATTTTGTAACTACATAGGTATGACAGACAGAGGCCAAGTTTGAAAGAAACTTACAATTGCGCACACGTCCTCTGTGTGAATCCCCCGGCTGGAAGTTTCTCTGTATATTGGCGTCTTCAGGTAGGGGCTGTGCAGGTGCCTCCCACCGACTCTTGAGCTCCGTTTTAATTAAGGAACATAGCATCTCTTGGCTTTCTGTAGCAGAGCGGCAGTGGTCTGTGTTCTCAATTGCAGCGCTGGATGTATTGTGTGCCTCCATATTTACTGTCTGCACAACTTTCATTTCAAAGATTCTTACTTTGTGAGCCAAAGGGTTTTTTTTCCCTCTTTTCTTCTTTCTTGTTTCCTTTTCTTTTCTCTTTGCTTATTTCTGAAATGGTCCTGCACCTGAAATTCAAGAGGCAAGCTGTGCTCTCTCTGCCTCTGACATCATAAGAAAAGTAAAAGGTGGGAGCTGACCTTCAAATGGCCAGCCTTAAATAAAAGCCCTGCTCACTGAGGGGTCCTGAGAGGTAAAGCAGAGGCCTCATCTCACCTGAAGAATCAGGAAGTCAAACCCAAGGCTGGCACTCTTCCTCCATTCGATTCCTTCCATGTTCCTGCTTGGCTTAGATTTTTTTTTTTTTTTAAAGCTTTTCTCCCAAAGCCAAAATCTTGGTGAAAGAGATTGTCAGAGATTGTCCATGAGCAAAGTTGCTACTAGGAATGCTTTTGGTTTAAGTCACTTGCATGGAATTTTCTAGAATCTATTCGGAAATGATCACCCCTAACTAAGGATCACACGAACCAAGACCAAGGTGATAGGTAAGACCTGAAATCAGGCCTCTGATCTATTTTCACAGCCAATACATAAATGTGCCGTGCCAGAGAGTTAACAGGAAATCTTTCTGGCTCTCAGATTCTATGGTAACATTCAATGCTGACAAGCCAGTGGGGATGCAGAGCGGGTACAAACCCACTGCTGGAGATGCCCTTCCCTTCAAACTATGAGAGAACAAGCCACCAGAAAGTGCAGTGAACTCCTACTGGAATGACTGACAAGGAACTTATATTTGACTAGGAATTGAGATTTATCTCTATTTTTAAATATTTTAATGTGTGTCCTCCCCCAAAAGTTACAAGACAATGCACACACCATGGCATATCAATAAAAGTGTGGCCACACTGATTATTATTTTATACATTTTAGTCAGGCATAGGCATGAATGTAAATATAAGGCAGGCTCTATGCAAGTTTACACAGCAAGTTGATAGCACAGGCAGTGAGGGTACATTAGGTGGTCGTGATTAAAGATAATTGTACGATTGTCTCCAGTGTCTCAAGGTTCTCTAGAAAGGAAGTCATGCATTTCTTATCTAATGAAATCACATAGTTTGCACAGATGATGTTTAGGATGTGGCCTGTATTACAAACACATTTGCACATGGTCACACCCCTGTGCCTGAAATGAGAACTGTCAATATCGTCGGTATAATTGGAGGTACTTAAATGCGTGGAAACTGAAAACTCAAACAATCCTTAGGTCCTCAGCCAGCAAGCTTTGTGCCAGTCCTTTGGAGTCCTGCTAAGGATTTTGTTCCCTTCCACTGGCCCTTCTCAAATCCTCCCTCAAAATGATCTCAGTCTCCACTAACATCCTCTCTCTCCCCAGGGCCTTTGGTGAGAAGCTTGATTGATTAAGGAAGTTGGCCTGATCCCCTACTCCCAGCCATTGTCTCAGAGGATGAACCTTGAATGCTAACCCTCCCCTCCTGCTGCGTGCTCACAATTTCCACCAATACCTATTTGCTTCTTGGCCTGAGGCATGCCTGGAGAATCTGCTAGTGTCCCAAGTCCTGAGACAGAATCCCAGCCAGTGCCTTAGAGTCCTCAGACAGGGACACCATGACTCCAAAACTGTAGCAGACACAACTGGGACACAGGGCCCGAAAATGAGCAATGGTTTCCACATTATCCCTGAGGGAAAAGGAAACATTTCTCTCTCATGTAGCTCAGCCACTAAAAATGGCTTAGACTGACACACACTCATAGATCTTGAAAGGAAAGCTATTTTGAACTATTCATGAGAAGCCTTTAGAAAGTAGATGGCCATTTTGTCAGCAGTGCCACTTACAATCTTCCTGATGAAAATAGTCAAAAATGAAGATGGGGATGTGTGCAGAGATATTCACAGTACTATTGCTTATGGCTAAGTCCAAAAACGGCGAAGTGGAGGCAGTCTGTGTAGGGATACTACATAGCCATCAACCAAGAAGGAAAAGGAGGAGAAGACATAGGGGAAGAGAGGGAGGCCATGAGCTGTGGAATCATGCTTATGACTAGAGTTTAAGGAAAGCACCAGGAACCAGCATGGTCTCGTGCACATGATCTTTCTCTAAAAAGGAAAAGAAAAGGAAGACACCGGAGTACATGGAGAAGAAAGATGAGATAAGGAGTCTAGGAGAGAGAAAGCCTGAGAAACACAGAGTTAACTGGCAAAAGCATTCCCAGCCATTGCTTGATTCTATCCCTGCAGCCGCACGGCAACAGGGTCGGAGGGGGGTGGGGGCACTGAGCAGACAATTTGGCTGACGACGAAGTGGGAGGCAGAATATCACACAGCTGCCTTCTTCACAGCTGGATTGGCTTTGCAGTGTTGACAGTTTGGGGGGTGGGGGAGAAGGGGAGAGAGAGAGAGAGAGAGAGAGAGAGAGAGAGAGAGAGAGAGAGAGAGAGAGAGAGAGAATGAGAATAAAGCCTTGTCTAATGGGAGGCAAGCAGCTAGGATGTGACCCCCTTATAGGGAGCCCTGGTTTGATCAGTGGATGTTACTGATTTATCTTGAATTGTAGAACTATAATTTTTTAGCTCTGATGAAGTTTCCATTATATTATGTTGGAGGTTTTTTTCCCTTCTCCCAGGGCTTCTAAGCATTTTTTTGAAAGAACCAGTATTTATTTCTATGTATTTTATTCCATGCTTTGAAAACTCTCCATAAACAAAATCACTGAGATACACATTTTCCTTACTCCTGATCCATTACTGGCTTCCTACCACACCCAAACAGTAAGTAAACTGTTGAAAATCTAAGCTGATAAAAAGAGGGGGGAGGGGGAGGAGGGGGAGAGGGGGAGGAGGGAGAGAGGGGGAGGAGGGACAGAGAGAGGAAGGAACAGAGAGGGGGAGAGAGGGGGAGGGAGAGAGAGGGAGAGAGGGAGAGAGGGGAGGGGGAGGGAGGGAGAGAGAGGGGGAGGAGGGACAGAGAGAGGGAGGAACAGAGAGGGGAGAGAGAGGGGGAAGGGAGAGAGGGGGAAGGGAGAGAGAGGGAGAGAGAGGGAGAGAGAGGAGAGTGTCTAGGCTGACACACTCATAAAAAGTAAACCCGGAGATTAACTAATTACTCGATGAACTTCAGTTGGGTAGACAATCTGTCAAACTGATCCATTAAAAAAAATCTGTAGTTGTCTTTTCCCTCCCCTCTTCTCAGTTGTGGCCCCAAATATATGAATGACAGCTCCAATTCTTTTACTGCGGCTTGAGTCAGCTTGCTACTGCTACTTAGGTCAGAGGTCAAGTAGTTACGAGCATGATATTAACACATCACTTCTGAGAGCTCTCTGTTTGCTGGAAGCATCTATTTTCGAACTCCTGCAGGTGGCTGCCTCTCACAAAGCATGTCAGATGTCTCAGGATGCAAAAAGGTTCAAGAGCCCGAAGGTTTCAGGCGCTTCTGTGGGGCCTTTTCACAAGTCCCCGCCACTGTCCGACATAATGTTCATGGCTCTTAGGGACTTAAATGCAAGTTAGCAATTTTAAAGGGATCAAAATATGACAAAAGGAATAAAGGCCCACTATTCTGAAGCACCCCCTCTTGGCTGTCCTCCACCTTCCAGTCGCCCTAGCTGGTGGATACAGCCAATATTTGAGAAGGGCTTAAAACTTTTTAAAAGGGTTTAACTGAGCCAAATTAATAGAGAATCCAGAGCACACATTAGATACCATAAATTAAAGGATTGGGGGCGGGGGCAGGGGAGAACATGACATTGAAATGTACTGTACGACTGGAGGGCCAGGCTCGTTTGACTGGCTTAGTACCAACTTGACCGTAATTGCAATCGTAAAGTGGAGCCTTCGGGGAACTGGACAGTTAGGCCGAGGAAGACCTCAGAGTTTGAAATGAATGTTAGATTTTAGTAAACAAAACCATAGGTACACTTCTCCTGAATCTTACTCTGTCCTAGATCTTCGCCGCAACTTTAAGAAATCCTTTCTTTCTCTCTGTTGTCTCTGAATTTCTACTCCATTTTTTTCCTCCCCGTATAAAATAGCAATGCTGCTGCTGGTATTTATTAAGTAATGACTACATTCAAGCTTTGAGTGCACACATCAACTCATTTCAAACTCACAAGTGCTGTATGAGGGGGACACGGTCCAAGGTCTATGGTTAATAATTATCAGAGCCTGGTTTAGAACCTCAGGCTTCAACACTTGGCACCACCCTCTTAACACAGCACATTGCACACCATGCTTGCGTCTTTCCTCCTGAGAGAGACCAATCTCTTTTCACATTCATCCAAATAGAAAACTATTTACATAGGAAGGAAACTGTTCTGCCAATACTCATGCAACTCAATAGTGTTCTTTAAAGAATTATTTGCTTATTTTACGTATATGGCATATGCTGTAGATATCTTCAGACACACCAGAAGAGGGCATCGGATCCCATTACAAAAAGGTTTATGAGCCACTGTGTAGTTGCTGGGAATTGAACTCAGGACCTCTAAGAGCATTCAGTGTTCTTAACCACTGAGCCATCTCTTCAGGCCCTCAGTAGTCTTTTTCGATTCATAATACTTGACGCAATAGACACTCAATGCCACTTAGGTACTTGATTGTGGCTTTGAGAGTATAGCATTTTTGTGTGCTTGTTCGTTGATTTATTAGCTTGCTTTTATAGAGTTACCGAATTTGGTTCATTGTCAATCCTTCACAGCAGAAAGAGCCAAGGATGGTGCACAGGAAATTAAACCAATGTGAGCACACTCATCGAGAGAGCTTTGTGGAGAAAAAGGACCATTTCCCCCTGCAAGAAAGCTCACCCATGACGTTTGTTCTAGGAACAAGGAGACATGGAAATAGAAACACTCTTCCTCCTCCTCCTCTTCTTCCTCTTCCTCCTTCTCCTCCTTCTCCTCCTCCTCTTCATCCTCCTCCTCCTCTTCCTCTTCTTCCTCCTCCTCCTCCTCCTCCTCTTCCTCTTCTTCTTCTTCTTCTTCTTCTTCTTCTTCTTCTTCTTCTTCTTCTTCTTCTTCTTCTTCTTCTTCTTCTTCTTCTTCTTCTTCTAATATTTTAAAAATTAGCCAGTTACAAAAATCTCCCAGATCCTGGACTGTCCTCACCACAGCACATCAGGGGCACACCAAACAAAAAGCTCATTATTTGGTTTCTTACAGAGACCACCAGAACACCCCTACTGCTCTAATATCTGACCATGTCACGATAACCACCTCATTCCCTGTGGGAATTGGTTAATGGTTTGCTATTCTCCTGTTGACTAAGAACATTTATACATTTAAATACCATCTACGTAAAACTTACTCTCCTTTTAGGCTGTGATGTTTGCAAGGGCAGGTGTGTCATTGCTCAGTCATAGAGACTTCCCCAAAGCATAGACAAGATCCTGCCAAATGACTTGGACTGAGACTGGTGTTTCCTTGAGGCAGCCCTGTCAAGGCTTTGAGCATGTTGTGCTGCTGCTGCTGCTGCTGCTGCTGCTGCTGCTGCTGCTGCTGCTGCTGCTGCTTCTGCTTCCTGAGAGAAGGCTTGACTGAAGCAGCTCTACCCCATGTCACCTGGAGTCAATGCTTGGGGTCAATGAAACACACTCAAATGCCAGCTCTCAGAAGGGGACCAGTCCTGGGAGACTTCAGATCCAACAGCCACTATCTGAAGTGAAGAAAATAGAAGAGTGGAAGGGACAGGTGACTTGTCTAGTGTCACATACCCTGAAAGAAAATGCGGACCAGGTCAGTTTCCTCTCCTGCTCAATTATAGAATCAGAGACTCTATGAAGAGGATGAAAGCTATGTTGTCTAGGATGGCCCCTCCCACCTTTCAAATGCTGAGATCTCCTAGGCTTGACCCAGACCTCTTGCTACCAAACACTAGTCAGCTCTGACTGGGGAAGTGAGAGCAATATGGGGGCGGGGGTGGTCAAAGAAGCCTGGTTGATCCCTCTAAGTCTTCAGGAGCACAGACATGTGTCCTTAGTCTGTTCCAATCTTAGGTAGAAGCTGCTAAGTCTACTTCATTAATCCATCAGTCCCTATGTTCAAATCCTTTCTATTGGACAGGAAGGCCTGCCTGACTTCTTGCCTAGGGACTGTGTCTATGTCCTTTTGATTTCAGCTCAGAGCGCCCTCCCTGGTGTGCCGGATGGTCCCCCAATATTAACATGGCTTTCAATTCAAGAGGGTATCTTAGAGATCAAGGTTAGCTCTCTGATTTGCAGGTCCCTGTGCAAAATGAAAACATCATTAAACACTAAAACATAAAAATTTTTCCTGGACTTCCTTCCGGCGCAGAGCGGCGGCAGTGTGGGGTGGACACTGAGAATATAGTCTGCACCCAGGCGTAGCAGATGTGGCATATGACTTCTACACACAACATGAGTGACATTTCTTGCAAAATAACAGGATGACTATCTGGGGTGACCGGAGTATTTCATGGCAGGAGCCTTTGTTGGCACAAAGAAGCAAGGACCCAAGTTCCCAGGTGAGAGCCTGCATCGTGAATACAGAAAGCAAGATGGTTGGGATCAGGTACAATGGAATCCCAAATGGGTGCGGCGATGACCTGTTGCCTTGGAGAAGAACAGAAGAAAATAAGTCGGATACTAAATATCCTTATGTGCACCATGGCCAGCTGAACGCCATCATGAACAAGAATTCTGCTGATGTAAAGGGCTGCAGTATGAATGTTGCCTTGTTTCCATGTAATGAATCCAGTCATCATCCAGGCAGGTATAAACGAGTTATTTTCATGTTGGATAAATTCCACGACAGCAAGGAGACAGTGGCCGCTAGGCTCCTGTTTAAATTGGCTGGGGTTACGTTCAGAAAATTCACACCAAGATTGTCGTTGACTCTGATTTGATTAATAGCCAACCGAGTCAGAAGCCTTGGCAATGAGTTTCGTCTCATTAAAGCCCCTGAAGCTGACCCCCCACCCCACCCTGCACACGCACCCAAGGGGCTCCCCAACTTTCATCTTGAAGTCTCTCATGACTTTTTAATAGCACAGCACACATAGGTGTCTAAAGAATATGAAACTTCGAATCTTCTCTACCGTCACATGGATCTACATCGGTTTTAGCTGTTGATTTAGTTTGATTTGGAAACTAAGGGACTGCCCACGGAGCTGGGGTGAATGTCTCTCCATTTCTGCAGTGAGGGTGGCTGTACCGGAGTGTCAGTTCTGTCATCTACAGAATTTCAGTAGCCGCTCCTTGCCGCTACACGGGCTAGAAGGACATATAAATAATTGCTTCTTGTTCTTAGTAAGGATGAGCAGACACACTGATGCGAGTATCTGGCCCAAATGAAGCATACCCTGTCGTGCCCTTGGGAAAACAAATAGCACCCAACGAAGCTAGCACGAACACATCTGCTGCAAAGTTGAGGGGACCTCTCACCTGTTCACATGAGGCTGAGGAGGGCACGTGTCCAGCAGATGATCAGTACCCCTCGGTTCACACTTTCCTGCTCACACAGAACAGCAGCACACTATCCCTCTGGAGGGTAGGGGACCCCTGAGGTTCTAGCTTCTTATCTTGGGTTTGCTGGTCACATAGCACTGTTAAATTTTTCCAAGGAATAAGTAGTTCCTAAAGGAGACAGCTTATCCCTCCCCCTAGACCAGGCACTGTGCAATGACAGCTGGAGCGGCATGCATGGGTGATGTGGGATGTCCCCATCCCGTTTCTCCTGCTGTGTGGACCCGTCACTCCTGTTCCTCATGCCAGCATGGTTTCATTTCCAAGGGCACCCTACAGTCAGAGAGTACATTAATTCCGTCCTATAAGAGAATCGTGGGAAACTCTGGGTACCTGGAGGTGGTCCATGCCAGACCCACCGGGGTTTGCCTCATTTGTGCTTTGAACCACACGGGCAGCATCCTCCTGGTGCGCCTTTGTGGATGGAGGTGCCCCACTCTGTACTTCTAGCAAACAAGCTCAGTGTCCTTGATAGAATAGTTCCTTTATCCTAAAGATTGTCGCCTTTTTTAGGGTGCTCGCTTTTTTTTTTATGAGTTTTTATTTCATCTCTAAGATTTTTTTTAACACTCTGTATTCTGGAGCATTTTTTGTAATTTGGACCTTTGCCAATATTATTAATTTTTTTTAATATCTACTAACACCAAAGAGAGCGAGAGAGAGAGAGAGAGAGAGAGAGAGAGAGAGAGAGAGAGAGAGAAGACTTTCCTTTCTCCCATGGTCTTCTTTATCTCATTATGGTAATTTTTATTTAGTTAATGTCATTCTAGAGAAAGAAAAATCAAATTTCAAATTGTTGACATAGATCTTTATTCTGTGTGATGTCCCTTTTTTAATGCAAATATCAGAATATTTACCGTGGACATGGAGTCATTGAAATGACACAATTTGTGTCTTGTAGCTATGGCATGCATATGTAATTTATTCTTACCTCAAGATGAAAACTTTATGCAGCACACAAAACCACCACGAGTCTTTCTTTTGCTTCTTACTTAGTAAGTGTTCATTCTACCAACTTTCTATCTTCAGCTTGTTAAAAGTGAGGACAGACAGAAAGGATAAGGAACTATGGTTAACCCGTTTTTTCTCTTTCCTTTGATGCCATCATTTCCAGCAGACATGGTTGAATAACATACATGACTTGGGTAAGAAAGAAAATGGTACAGCTCCTTGGTCATTTATATTGCTAAAGAGTCCGTTCTCCCTCCACTGCACCTCTCTTTTTCTGTGTTGGAAGTAAAGTCTGACTCAAATAGAAAGTATGACCTCTTGGAAACATTAACACCTTCACCAAACAGATATCACAGAGGTAATGCTCTTTCCTAGGGTTTTCTCATCAGTCTTGGCAAATGCCTGCACACCAAGGGTCCGTGGAAATGTGGCGTCCATGATGACCACAATCATAGCTTTGAGTGTCAGGAGACAGAACATGCACAACCATAGCATCTCCCCTGCTCACACAGGCTTCGCTCCCACACTGAGACAACCAGAACAATGATTCCAGTCTGAGTGGGCAAGCAGCGGACCCAGAGCCTTGCCCTTCCCCTCTCGTCTATGTCTGCTTTCTTCTTTCTTACTTCCTGAACTAGATCCTCCTTCTCTGCAACTTTATGAAATGATGAATAGAGTTCTGAGGCTCATGGGAATGGGGGTAACAGAAATCCCCATTTGTCTTCCTAGTAGGGAGATAGAGGGAAAGATGGTGGAAATGCCAGAAACGCCTCCCATCCCCCCCCCCAGTCTCTTCCTCCTCCTCTGCTTATCCTCCTCCTCCTCCCATTCCCCCTTTGTTTCACTCTTATTTTTCTCTCTCCCTTTTAGTCTTTCTCCTCTCTTTGTATCTCTGTCTCTCTTCTTTCTCTCCTCTTCCTTCCAATTCTCATTCTATCATCTATCCATCATCTATCGGTTTGTCTGTCTGTCTATCTATCTATCTATCTATCTATCTATCTATCTATCTATCTATCTATGTATCATCGACGTCCCCACTTCTGTTTAGACAAGCTTCCCTGTATAGCATGGGCTGACCTTGAGTTTATAATCCTCTTTGTGAGAAAAGCTGTGGCTAACCATGGTGAGAACTCATGTCCATCTAATCCGGATTGTGGAAGGTCAGTACCCACCCTAAAATTCATTAGCTAAGAGCCCCAGAAGGAGCTTCAAGGATAGCTTATTTTGGTCACAAACACACCATGTCCATATTTTTATAATCATTTCAGCATTTTATTATTTCTTAGACAGGGTCTCGTATAACTCAGGCTTATGTCAAACTCAGTATGTAGGATGACCTTGAATGTCAGGTCTTCCTATTCTGCATTCTGGTGTTGAGATTATAGGCATGAGCCGCTTTCCTAGGTTTATGTGATATGAGCCACTTCACTTGGTATATGTAGTAGTAGAGATCAATCCCAGGGCTCCTATACACTTGAAGGGCACCCTACCAACTGAGCTACATCCCCAACTCTAACTTAAACTACTTTTTTAACTCTAAAAACAGATTTACTATGTGCCTAGTGGCATCCCAAGAATTTTATAGTATATACTTACTCCGTCCTTAAAATTAGATGAAGCGAGTATCAAAGAGTGATTCCACATTCTACAAATAACATCCAACAGAGAACACAGTGATGGCTAGAGGGACCTCTCTGGACATCAGCGTAGGCAGACGTAAGCCCAAGCAATGGATCACACATAGAACTTATCCCTGAGCATGCACTGTAAGACACGACACCACCAGGCCATGCTGAGGGACCACAGTCAGCAGCCCAGTCACTTTCAGCCTCATGACTTCTGCAGCCACCTTCCCAGAGTGCTCAGAGATACCACAGGCTGCCGCTGACCCTGTTGACCTTGCTCTTGTCCCTCCTCAGCGGCTGGGTCAACAGTAGTCCATTGAGCTCCCCATGCACTCCTTATCAGAGTACAGGGTTACCTGTGCTAACTGTCTGCCTCTACACTTGTGCTTTTAAAGTCTCTTCCCCTCAGTAACGTTTTCCATTTTCTAATGACACTTTAAATTCCATTTTTATTACCTGAGCATCAAGCACAATTATGCCATTCTGAGTTTCTTCTTGGCAATTAATGCAATCATAGGATGCATCACTAATGCCAGCCAGGATCCTTACCACAAAATAGTACAAATTATCATATTTCTATATACATTTGCAAATCTCTTATTAACATTCCAATCCTGTGTGTATTTTTTCTTCTGAAAGAAAAAAATACAACAACACAAACACTATTGGTTTTCTGGAGCTGCTGCAGAGGAAAACAGAGGCGATGATGAGTCCACTCAGGTTCTGTGTGATTTCTTATCCACTCAAAGAAGGTCCATGAACTGACCAAATTGTTCATAAGACCACATGATCATCTTCTCATATAGATAAGTATAGAAAAAGGTCAGCAACATACACAGATTATATGGAGAGATACATAGTTCTCTGCTGTGAGGCCATTTTATATGGGTATTATTAAATTTCAATACTTGGACATGTATACAGTTAACAATTTACATACATATAAACGCATATGATACATATAAGTATATAAAAATATAATATAAATATACATATATAAAAATACATATAAATGTATAAATTCACATAAACACCAATATTTACCAGTAAGAACATTGGGTTAATTATTTAGACAATAATCTTAAGAAAGAATTGGTCAAATGTTGCCCAAGCACCTCAGATCATTGATTGTATTGAGTTATACAACAATACATAATAGTAATAACATCTGTCCTAGATTATCTGTGAAATGTAAACGTTGGGAAGTCATAATTCCTCTGCCACAAGTGTTCTATTAATAAAGTTAAACACACACACACAAACACATACACACCACACACACATACATACACACACATGATTATACAAATACATCCATACATTCCACAAACACATACAGATACAATTACACAAATACACCACACACACACACACACACACACATACACACCAGGCCATCAGGCGGTTGAGAAAATAACTGGAAGCTGTAGGCTCCTAGTTTTTAGCTGAGAGAACACGAAGGATCAGTGGCTTACAGCTGGAACATTTGTGTCTTTTGTCTGACAGAAGGACTTCCCAGATATAATTTCTCAGGCATGGTCAAATTTAAGGTCCATAGCTTATGTCTTAAATTTAAAGCAAAAAAAAAAAGTGTTAAAAACTTTTCAAAGAAAGCAAGCTTATTTAACCCACAGTTCTGGAGGAAGAACAGAGTCCCGGGGCACCGCAGAGTATCACATGGTTTATAGCTAGCTATCTTTTAAAAAATTGCTAATAGAAAATTACTAATGTAATTTTACTGGTTTAAAGTCTGGTGTTCCAATGAATGCATATAATCATGTAATCACTATCCTAATCATAGCATGCGGGTTTTAGCACCTGTGAATTCTCCTTCTCTGTAGCCTACCTCCTCTCCCTTGGCTCCTGTACTCTACCCCTTCCTCGTCTCTGGCAAGCACTATTTTCACCCTATGGCTTTGCCCTTTACAGCCGTAAACTTTAGGCATACTGTTCTCACTGGCCACATTTCTGCGACATACCAGGTCCGCTCAAGCTCTGCTTCCGGCCACTGGAGCATTTGCTAGCCTGCTTCTGCAAACACTTCCAAATCCTTCTAAACACAAATCCTAAGGCTTAAGAGTCAGGTGGTCAGATTCAACAATGACCCTTCTCTGTCGTCAATTTTCTCTCTTAGTTACTTTTTGGACTCTTTACTTGGTCCAAAATACCAGACACAAACAAGTTAAAGGAGGAAGGATATCTTGGCTCTCATTGTCAGAGTTCAAGCTATGGTTTCTTGACTTCATGTGCTTGAGTAGAACGTTGTGACTGTGAGGACATTAGTGGAGGAGCACCTTTATTTCCTGGTGGACAGATAGCAAAGATGGAGGATAGGACCAAGGACCATGTATGCTCTTCAAAGTCACACGTCCACGACCCATTTCCTCCAATTAGGCCATTGCTCCTAAAGTTCCTCTAAAAATACCTCAGAAAACCAAACAGTCGAGCCGTGAGCTTGAGGAGAGCACATATCTCAGCTGTTTCAGGATATCAGCTTTACCACATACGTGGTCTGCAAATATTTTCTCCTAGTTTGTGTTTTTTCCTCCTCTCTCTAATTTTTCCTTTGCTCTATAGAAGCTTTTTTATTTCTGTGATATGTTGTGGGGTGGTGGATATGTGTATGTGGGGGAGGGGGAGTGCATGTACCCGTGTGTGTACCTGGTGGAAGGCAGAGAAGGTCAACAGGTATCCTGCCCAGTCATCCACTGCCTTATTCCCTTCAGATGAGGTTGCTCACCGTCAGCCTACAAACCCTGGTGATGCTCCTGCCTCCTCTCAACACAGCACAGGGCTTACAGGACACATGCAGCCATATCCAGTGGGTGCTAGGATCCGAATTCAGGGTCCCATCCATAGCAGTAAGTACTCTTATGCTGCACGGAGCTGTCTCTCCAACCCCACCATCTTTTCATTTTTACTTTGGTTACCTATGCCCTGGATCTCACATGCAAGATAGCTTTGCATCGCGGAGCATTTACCATATGTTCGCTTCAAGTAATCTTGCCACTTCAGGACCTGCATTTGATTTATTTCCATTTAATTTCTAAAAGCGCCGTAAAAGTCCAATTTCATTCTTGCACATTCATAGTATTGTTGGAGCTAGAGCGTGTTTGTGGCAATTTTGTTGGAAACCAGTTCCCTATAGGAATGTGTTTCTTTCTGAGCTTTTGACTAGTTCCATTGGTTAGCATGTCTCGTGCCAGCACACGCTGTTTAGATCACCACAGCTTTTAATACATTTTGAAGCCAGGCAGTGCGATTGCCGTCTTTGTTCCGTTTACTCAAGACTGATTTGGTGTCTTTTATGGTTTCATATGAATTTTAAGATTTTTTTTTTCCTCCTTCCTGTGAAAATAGCTGAGCTAACTTTAGGGACTGAGATCCGAGGTCGTGAAGAAGCAGAACAGGAGCATCATGATAAGTTGATGTTACAGAGCAACAGTTGTTAGGTTCAAGCTGCAAACCAAGCTGTGCAACAGAAAACCAGTGCCCCCTTCCGTTCCAGTTCGAGCAGGCTGAGACCCGCTAGAACCGGTGCTGGAGAATAATCACTACATGCTTTCTGAGGAGAGATGGGCAGTTCTTGTGCAGAGAAACCAGATTTGGTTTCCAGCACCTCCATGGTGGCTCATAATTGTCTGTAACTCCAGTTCTAGAGGACACAGACATTTCTTCTGGCTCCTGTGAGCACCAGGTATAAAGTCACACACATCAAACAAGTCTTCTTTCTTTTTTAAAATTACATTAAATCACTCACAATGCACTCCGAAGATGTAAATAGCTTTGCGACAATAGACTCAAAGTGAGTCGGTCTCCACTCTCCTCTGTTCTGACTAGTAAACCAAAGTCAACAAAAGTGAAGACTTCATGTAGAGACAGCGAGTACAGGACATGCCTGGACTTGGGGGAGGAAGCTAAGGAATTTCACTTGTACGATGATCAAAGTCAGAGGCTTGGTTCATCTGGGTTCAATCTAACAGCTTTCCTATTGTCACGAGCGCTGGGGAGCCTCCACATGCAAGCCATCTCTCCCTCCTCTCCATTCCCACCGCACTTGATCAGGAATATGCTTCTCGAATTTCATCGAAGATAGCTGGATTGGATGAGTTCTGAAAGCTTGTTGGCAGAATTGTCCAAACTGGAACAGCATTAGGAAATACCGGTTTTTTGTTTTTTGGTTTTTTTTGTTTTGTTTTTTTAACAGATGTCAGTGTGAACAACTCTGGCCTTTGAGCACTGAGGAATATTCTTCCTAAGGACAGTCCAAATGCATTCAGCCCACCCATCTCCCTCTTCCTGTTAGGGGAGATTTCCTCTCTGACTGATGAGTTGGTGCCTTGTGGGGTCAGCCACAGCTGCAGCCACTCTTCCCATTGTGTTGGGGCCGGGTGCACAGGCGACAGAGCCTACAGTCTTTTGGCAGGCTGACTAGGCTTGAGTGGCTCCCTTTCTAGGCTCAGAGGATCCCTAGTTCCTTTTCCTTGGTTTGTGTCCCTCCTTGTCCTCCATGAAGCAACTCCCCTGGCAAAGCATAGCTCTGAGACTCATCAATAATTCATGATAAGCTCTTAGGCCCCTGGCAAACAGGAAACATGTTCTACATCCTTCTGGAAGCAAGGACAACTCACTCTCTCTTTCTCCTTCTGCTCTGGTGCTATATAGGGAAGATCAACAAATCTGCTAGCAAGGTAGTCATTCAAGCAATGTGTAAAGCGCTACAGACACCTTCTGCCTTCCAGACACTCCCGGTCTTTTCAAGACTCTGCTGGATGCCCCTTTTCTGTTGACTCTGGAGAAGGAAGGAAGGAAGGAAACATTCCTTCTTTTCTCAATGCTTACAAAGATTAAAGTCCCCAAATCTCTCTCCTCCAGATGGTATCCCTCATTCCTCTGAAGCCCTGCCCACAGAGAGATGGCTACCCAGTATGGAAATAGATTATCCTTAGGATGGCTTATAGGATGGATTAAAGGATGTAAACCAAATTTTCTATTGTATAAGTCAGTCCCCAATTGTCCTAGCCTGCTTTCTGCTGCTGTAATAGAATAGGGACCAAAACCACCTTGGTGAGGAGAGGGTTTATTTGGCTTCCACACCAGAGTCCATCATTGAGGGAAGTCAGGGCAGGAACTCAAACAGCAACCTGGAGGCGGGAAGTGAAGTAGGGAGCATGGAGAAATGCTGGCTTCCTTTGGCTCATGTTCAGCCAGCTACTTTTTTTTTTATTTCCAACATAGTATTTTTATTGATTATTTGGGGACCTCACATCACGCACCCATCACCCTCACTTCTACTCCCGTGTGACCCCCATATAAGCACTGGAGCATGGTGAAATCTCTCAGTGGCCAGCCCCATGAGGAAAGCTGAGTCCTTCCCCACTGCACCACTTCCACCAGAAGCCATCCATTGTGGAGAGATATACTTCTGCATCCCTATCATGATTTTTAAGAGTTCTCTTTGATGGCTTCCTTTTGGCTGTTGTAGGTGGAGGTAGGGGTTGTCACAGAAGCCTTCTATGACTCTCTTTCTCAACGGTGAGTCTGCAGTCATCGATATTACTACAACAATAGCTTCCTTGCCCTTTTCAGTCAGCAGGAGCACAGATCCTGGGCATCTACATGGTTCCTGGCAACAGTCCCGCCCATGAATATCCACATGGTCTCCAGCATGAGCACACATCAAGGACTTCCCGTTGGTCTCCAGTGGCAATACAGCCCACAGACATCAACACGGCCCTCTGCTGAAGGACAGGCCACAGAACAGCATGGCTTCCATGAAGGTCTTTTGAGGATGTCAAGTCAAATCAATGAACTATTCTTCATTTGGAATATCCTGTCCTTGTTCAGAGCCACAGCTGTGGTGTGGCTAGACAGCTTGTTTAGGGGCTGAGTCTGTACCAACCCAGGATGCTGCAACCATTTTGCAACCCTACTAAGTAACGATCTGTTCCTCCATCAACATTATGTTTCTGAAAAGTGAAATTAATGTTAATAAAAGAGAAGAATAGGTACAAGAAGAAAGCCTGAATGCTTCATTTCCTGTTTAGTCTCCAGCTCCTTCCTCTTTCTTTCCCTTTTCCGTCCCATCCCCCCTTTTTTCTTTCCTTCCTACTCTTCTTTCCCAGTTTAATTCTTTTTTTCTTCCTTTCTTCTTCTCTATACTCATGGTTTCATTTCCCTGAACGTGAGGCAGCAGGACCTGCAGGCTTGCAAGAGCTGTAGGACCTGGGTGGAGGAATCTCTCAGGGTGGAGGAAAAATCTCAGGGGGAGGCATACTCAGTGTGTAGAGCTGGAGTGGAAGAGGATGAGTGAGGAGGCTGGGCAAGGCAAGGATAAGAAGTGACAAAATGCTAGCTGTTGTGGAGCACGCCTTTTATCCCACTCAGGGGGCAGAGGCAGGGGATCTCTGAGTTCAAGGTCATCCTGGTCTACAGAGAAAAAGTTCCAGGACAGACAAGGCTACACAGAGAAATCCCGTCTTTAAAGAGACAAGATGGATGGATGGATGGATGGATGGATGGATAGATAGATGAATAGATGAATCGATAGCTAGATCAATAGATAAATGAATCAATAGATAGATGAATAGATAGATAGATGAGTAGATAGATAGATGAATAGATAGATAGATGAATAGATAGATAGATGAATAGATAGATAGATAGATAGATAGATAGATAGATAGATAGATAGATAGATGACAAGTTGAAGGAAACCAAGAGCCTCTTACAGCTGAAGAAGGGAGTTATGACTACAGAAGGAGCAATGATTTAAATAAACATGCTGTTGGACTAAAATAGAAATTATTGGGCTGAATTAACAGCCTTTTATATTTAGGCAGATACATATATGCAGTTATCTGTGTAACGTCAAATATATAAATATTTCCTAGTTGTGTCCAGTGAGATACCCCAGAAGCCATGAGCACACGCAGTGTTGTAGATTGTCACTTCTAACTCTTTCTCCACTGACAGGATCAATGACAGACTGAGGGAAAGTACAAGACAGACTCAGAACATCCTGTTGTTACAGAAAGTAAGAAGGGACCAAAAACAACAGCAACAACAAAAACCACCACACAGAAATCACCTTGAAGAGGTCTGAGGTAGACAAATATGTCACAATCTGAGTGTGAAAATAAGTAATGACGTAATAGGTCACAGTCTGCTGCACGCATTTGTAAGGTATAGAACTTGTTGCTAGAAATAAACAAACAAATAGGAGGAAAGGAAAAATCACTTGCTTCCAGCAAAAAGTCAAGTAATGAAGGCAGAATAAGGATAAAATTAGAAACAACAGAATGTGGCAGCTATCGTGGTAATTCCCTATGCATGCAGGAATCATCCGAGGGTGATGAACGAAGCTGTTTCAAAGGGTAAGATACTTACCGGATTTCAAGGATACTCTCCCCAAGATATTTATTAATTACACAGGAAATCAAACAATATCTTTAGAGTGAAGAACCCTGGCACGTACCACCTTGACCAAGTGAACGCAGTGAGCCTCACCGACCACAAGACACTGACATCCTGTCCCTTCCCCGAGGAAGACATCTTGCCTTTGATCTTTTGGTGTAAAAATACATATCCATCAAGGTTACAAAAGACAGTCAGAGAGTGAGGAGGGGTGTCCCAGGGTTAGGAAACTAAAGAGATGAACAAAAAATACGATCAATCCTAGGTTGAATCAAAAGAACACAGAGGGAATTCTTTTTCAGTTGCTATGACCATTATTGCACAATTAATGAAGTGTAAATGTTAGGAGGGAAGCGCTATCAATATTTAGGAGTTTTCAACTAGCTTTTAGTTGATTCATATAGGAAAGAATATGTATATGTATATATGTATGAATGTATGTATGTATGTATACACATGTGGGAAAAAGAGTGCTAAAGCAAGTTACCATGCACATCTGGGTAAAGCATATAAGGTATATTCTTCTTCACCCTTTCCTGTAAAATTTAAAGTGATTTCACAATAAAAAGTTTAAAATGATGCAAGGAGTTGCTGTGATTCTTCCCTCAGAGCAGAGAGTTAAAGGTGGGATCCCTAGCAACACCTCCCAAAGTCTGAGAGCGCCCAAGACCTCTGCTCTCAAAAGAAAGTTGTGCAAGGCAGCGGTGGTGCACACCTTTAATTATAGTATTTGGCAGGCAGAGACAGAAGGATCGCTGTGAATTTGAGGCCACCCTGGTCCACAGAGCGAGTTCCAGGACAGCCAGGGCTACACAGAGACATCTTGAAAGACTGAGAGGAAGGCAAAACTTTCTAGTAATGACCCTCAGCACAAGCCATTGTGTGCACATTGACGAACTCTAGTCGCTCTGCATGTCTGTGTCCTTGCATCCTGCGCTCCTGTGAGGGAGAGTCTGCTCCTGTTGAGAAGTGAAGACACTTGCCTTTCCTGGTTCGGTCCTTTTGTGGGCACAGAGGACAAGCCGGTGAAAATAACTTGTCTTAGCTCATTACTGGATTGTAAACTACTAAAGGGCATTGACCCTTCCTTACCTTCCTCCGTTGACTTGCACAGGGTGGAATGCTGCTGTCCTTCAGATGCTGTGATTGGATCTGGGGTAGGCATCTCCTCTTCTAGCCAGAGAAAACAGCTGCAGCATTTGCAACTCAGTGTCTACTCCTGGCGCTCTGAAAGCTTGGGTCCAGGTTAAGCCCCTTGGTAGGGCTGCCTTCTCTTGGAGAACCATGCCGCTCTCCAACAAGTAACCTTTGGCAGAGAGCCTTTCTTTTTCTTGGTGGGCCACTGGCGCCCTGATAAGGTACAGCTGGTGGGTTGAACAATGCTGTTTGCACTCAAGTGGCTGCTGCCCTTCGAAAGGAGCAGTTCCCTCACCTGCTACAGCAGCGTTCCCAGGCCAGACATTGGCTCTGGTAGTTTTTGTCTGGATGGGCTGAGGGCCCACAGGGAGTTACAAACAGCAGCTGCAAACCATGATGCTGTGGATGGAGAATGTGCCAGCGTGAAGAAGTAAAAACCCTAGCCATTCTGACAACCAAGACCTACGTGAGTTTCAAAACCACTGCTGCATTTTTTGGGAAAACTGTATTTAAGAGGATCCTGACATGGATTAGTACCACCGGACAGCTGCCCTCTGTCCTTCTGGCTCGATTAGACACAGAGCATGCTAGAAGTTAGCTTTCAGCAACATGAACACAGAGCGGCTCTGAGCAAGTGCTGGACTCTCCCACGATACTCACCAAGCTTATTGTTGCCCTAGACTTTCACTCTACTAGAAACGTTGGATTTTCCCTAGTTGTGCTCACCATGCTGGAGTTAATATTTCATGGTAAAGACAGAAAAGTGCTATCTAGTAATACCCAGCATCACACGACACCGTGTACACACTCCCAACCCTCCGTGCCCTGTGTGGTTATCTCACTTGACCCTGCTATCCTCTGAGAAGTATCTGTCTACTGATGTGAGAACTAGAGACAGAAAAGGATTGATGCGAGCCATGGAAACAGGAAGAAGTGGAGCATCCTGGATTTGAACCCTGAGACTCAGATGGTGACGTTAAACTTTGGTCCGATCTTTCAGAGATGGGTGGCTATAGAAGAAACTTTGGATTGTGAAATATAAAATGAGATTGTATGAGAGTACTGAAGCTTGTTTTGAAAACACACACACACACACACACACACACACACACACACACACAGTGCTTTAGACATAAAGCAGAATGAAACACCATTGGCAATGATGTAGCAGAGAAAGATCATAAATGGGTGCTTGGGATGCCAATATTAAAAGTACAGAGTGTGACAAAGTTGAAGTCATTCTGGAGTAAAGCGTTGAGAAGGCGTCCTAGGTGGCTTGCCTGGGAACACATGCTCTGTCCAGACCATGGGCCTGGAATGCAGTATGACATCATACGTTAAGGAACAAACCCAGAGCTACTTGGTGAAACTCACTGAACTGTGGACAGGCATCTGGCAGGAAAGCGCAGTGATGTAGAAATGGATGCTTGGGTGGCTCAGGAACCCCACTGACAAGCATAATGAGGGAGGGTGGGGCCCCATAATGCTGTGCTGAAGAGAAGGCAGCAGATCCAGATCGGGGATTTTAAAAGCAGACAGGAAAACGGTATCACCAGCTAATGTGAGTCAGGGAGGAGAGGGGTCAATGCTCCCTAGGCAATGACACTGCCTCATTTAGAAGGCTTCTGCCCTGCTGGTCATTAACCAGACTCGGAAAGGAGCAAACCACACGTTATCACAGATCAAGACATCACGTGTTTCTATGACCGTGTCAGTGAGCTGTTTGGGGCAGGTCAGGCAGGAATGGACGAGTGAACCCTGCCCTACAGTGCACTATGCACTCAGTTGGGACTCAGTCGGTTCATGGCCCCAGGCACCACCCTGTGGGGGTTGGGGTATGTTACATGTGTGAGGGAAGAAATCATTTGACGTCTTGATTCTTCATGAAGACATTATGGGACCATTTCCCTCACCTAAGAATAGCAGCGAAGACTACCATGGGCGTATGTGCTGTGTCACAACAGCCCGGACAGTGCTACACAGGCCAGACTTTGATTCTGAATTCAAGTCCTTTACTTTAAAAAATAGGAAGAAACTATCGAGGAAATGGGTAGGAACTCTTTGAATGAATAGAACTTTAAGCAAGAGTGTAGTCATAATGGTATCCGGGAAGCTTAGTTATTACTTTAGAATATGTGACTAACTTACAATCTAGAGGGTAATGACCACATGTAGTCACTAAGTTCAGAACTAGCAGTATCCCAGAAATTTCCAAACTAAACTTTAAGACTACTTTAAGTTTAGAACAAGTTGCTACATTTTATTAAAGACGGGGTCTCATGTAGCTCAGGCTGCCTTTAACCCCTCATACAGTTGATGATGGCCTTGAACTTCTGATCTCCTTGACTCTGGAAAGTCTATAATGTACTGGGGTCTTGTGCACCCCAGGCAGGGTACTGGACTACGCCTCTCAGCCCAGCCTAGCCCTCCTCTCTCTCTCTCTCTCTCTCTCTCTCTCTCTCTCTCTCTCTCTCTCTCTCTCTCTCTCTGTGTGTGTGTGTGTGTGTGAGACAGAGACAGAGACAGAGAGACAGAAACAGAGAAAGACAGAGAGAGCGAGACAGAGAGATAGAGACAGAGAGACAGAGAGAGACAGAGAAATCAGATCATGTGGAAGCCAGAGGTCAATTTACAGAATTGTTTTCTCTTTGTTTTGTTTGAAACAGTTCCTCCCACTGCCTTGAAACTTACCAAGCAGGCTATGCTGATTGTCTTGCAAGCTCCACCTCCCCAGCACTGACATAATGACCAGCACTGGAATTACCAAGCATGTACTAGCATGTATCAAGCATGTACTAGCAAACATAGCTACTTACTTTCTTTTTTTAGTTACATTTCTCTTCTCTTCCCTCCCCTCCTCTACCCTCCCCTCCCCTCCCCTTCCCTCCCCTTCCCTTCCTCCCACCCCTTTGCTCCTGTTTTACTCTCTCTCTGCATTTATGTCAGAGGACATTTGGTGCTGTCTTTCTACTACACAAGTGCAGGAGATCCAACTCTGGTTGTCCAACTTGTTGGAATGAGCTATCTGGCTGGCCCTGTGCTCAGCTTTTTACATAGGTTTGGGGGATTGAACTCAGGTGCTTGTGTTAGCAGAGCAAACCCTTTAGCAGCAGAGCTCTCAGCCCTCATCTCCTCAGCCCTCGGCCTACAAATTCTCATTCTAAGTACTTCCTGCAACAAAAATAAAGACAGTGATAGGTACCGCTCATGAAGAAGTTTAAATCAATATGAACCAAACTGAAGTCTATGGGGACTGCAAATGTTTGAGAGATTTTTCATTTTATGATTCTTTTTCCAGTGCTGGGGACAGAACCCAGGGCCCTATACGTGCTAAAGGAGCTACTCTACCATTGACCCACAACCTGCATACAGTTCAATTTTGATGATCATTTCTAAAAAACTACTGTGTACCCACCTGAACATGATTCAAATTTGACAAACAATGGCTCGAGTCCCTCACCTCTACTCTCTTGTTCTGCTTCTGTTTTCTATTGCTCTGGTTCAGCAGTCACCACACAGGAGTTATACGACAGAGCATCAGGGTTGCTCTGGGATAAAGGTAGAACCGAAGAGACATCACAGCAGAGAAAGGGGAGACGTATTTGCCTCCTAACGATTGGGCCAATTGAAACTGTGCCTGTCCACTGAAAATTTTCACTGTTGAAAGCCTTGGGACTCAGACTCCATTGGGGGAATAGTCACAATTCCTCAGAGAAGTTATTTTAGCCCCTCGAGTACTTTTTATCTGAAGAACTATGAAGGATGCTTTATCTGTCTTTGTTTGCATTAGGTATTCTATACACTTATTCATCCACGGGAGCAGGGGCGTTGTTTCAAAGAAAATGGCTGCACATAGGTACAACACCTCAAGTCACTAAAGGGTTAGACTGTTTGACGTGCTGTTTATTTCCCCCCACGTTATTACTTTCAGGTAATGTTGAGGATGTATTTATCTATAAGCTACTAATTTGATGCCACTTTGCTACGACGCCTCGTCACTTTTCCAGATCTGATTGGGAAGTGCTGACCGGAATTTTAAGAGCTGCCTTGGAGCAGAGCAATAGGCTTGGTGCCTGGGAACCATATTCTCCGGAGGGATGCCGTTTAGCATGTGTACATGTCTAGAACAACAAGTGGGCTTGTAGGTTCAGGCCAGGTTAACGACTCACACGCAAGTCCATTAAAGAACGGCAGTCAAGAATGAGTTTTTGAAGGAATCAGAGAAAGGACTGAAAGAGCTTGAAGGGGCTCGAGACCCCATATGAACAACAATGCCAACCAACCAGAGCTTCCAGGGACTAAGCCACTACCTAAAGACTATACATGGACTGACCCTGAACTCTGACCTCATAGGTAGCAATGAATATCCTAGTAAGAGCACCGGTGTAAGGGGAA
Source organism: Rattus norvegicus (assembly GCF_021556685.1). Classification (NCBI taxonomy): domain Eukaryota; kingdom Metazoa; phylum Chordata; class Mammalia; order Rodentia; family Muridae; genus Rattus; species Rattus norvegicus. Next base: position 56,721,673 of record NC_141536.1, on the reverse strand, counting down.
GCCCTTGGTCCTGCCAAGACTGAACCCCCAGTGAATGTGATTGTTGGGGGGAGGGCGGTAATGGGGGGGGATGGGGAGGGGAACACCCATAGAGAAGGGAAGGGGGAGGGGTTAGGGGGATGTTTGCCCGAAAACTGGGAAAGGGAATAACACTCGAAATGTAAATAAGAAATACCCAATTTAATAAAGATGGAGAAAAAAAAAGAATGAGTTTTCAAAATGTCACAGTGCTTATAATTTATAAAATGAGCACTAAGACATAAACATGACTAAAACACATGCATGCTTATTTCCTGTTCTTGTGTGTAGTCTTCTTCTTTCGGGGGTATGTTGTTATCTTTTGTTTTTGAGACAGCCTTTCACTGTGCAGCACTGGATAACATAGAATTCACTAAGTAGATCAGGCCGGCCTTGACCTCCCAGAGATCCATCGACCTCTGCCTCATGGGTGTCCAGCTCATTATTCTTCATAAATAAAAAATACTTTAAAATAAAAAAATAAAAGGAAGCACTGAGACACATATTAAAATGTGAATAAAATGCATATGTCCCATTATTTTAATATATATGTACATATATATATATATCCTCCATCACCTTAAATGACAAATTTACTAATTTAGAATAACAACATATGATATCACTTTAAAACCATTTGATATAACAATACTTTCCTTAAGTGATAGGAGTTCTTCATCCATCATAAACACTCAAGATTGTTTTCTAAAAAAACAACCAAGTAGTTCACCTTAGGATTTGCATAATATAAACTAAGCATTTATGCAAAATATATTTCTGAAGGCTGAGTTATTTTAAAATGTAGGCATCTCCTAATTCCCCAAAGCAGGTTTGACAGTAGCAGGAAGGGCCTCTGAAGCGAGCAGACCCATTGAAGGGATGCTCTTGTCTCTGCATCTAAAGAGATGGCAAGGGTTAGACGCAGACCCGAGAAGCAAAAAGGATTTGTTTCCCCCATCACCATGCAAAGCAAACACCTGAAGCTAAGTCCATTTGGTCAGGCAGACAGACGGAGAGATGACTAGCAAGCTGCTGTTCAGTTTAGTGACAGTTAGATAGTTTGTTGGTGCTTTCTGAAGGACAGCGCCGTGCCTTCGCTGTTTAAGATAAGGACGGCTCTGAGGCATTCGGTCCGTCGGTTTATGGTTTCCGATTATTTAAGGCCATTCCCAGAGTGAGAGCTGGTTTCATGGTTATGAAGCTCTCAGGACATAAACTAGAAGAATGACAAACTATAGCAGTTGAAAACTTATCCTTAGATACTCACTTGCAACTCCCATTTATGTCTCTCAGAATAGAGAAATGAGGACCAAGGGACCAGGCCTGGCCCAGTCGGTAACAGCAAAGGTAACACATCAATATTAATGTCCACCACAGTTACTGTGGGCTGCAGAAATAGCAGAGCATAATTGTTAACTGCCAATACATTTCATTTGGGTTACAGAGGAATAAGTGAAAACCATTTTGCTGTAATTTCTAAATGATTCTGGCATAATAATGATAAAATATTCTTTTCATTCCTTAGATTGTTAAAACGGGGCATTCTGGAAATGAACCATTGGCAAGCCACCTCTCTTAGCCACTTGTGTTCTCTGCAGGGGTTTGTGTGTGCCTGTTTCTGTCTGTCTGTCTGTCTGTCTGTCTGTCTGCATGCCATTGGGTCAGCCAGTGAAAGTTGCTGGTTCTTGTCAATTCTCAGTGCTGCCTGTGCCTTGGTGCACTTTTTATAAAAAATAGAATATTGAAATAGTTAAGGGTGATCACTATAGACTAGGGGATTTATTTATTAATTTAGGGCTGTTTGTAATATGGAAAGAGAGAGATTCTCTTCTTTACCCCCTAAAGCACCAGCCAGACTCTTCTCTACAATGGAGTCATTTTCTCCTCAGGTTGTACTGTTCTTCCTCCTCTGTTCTGGTCTCCCAACAGCAGTGTGTGTCCGTGTGTCTGTCCAGCACACCTAAGAGCCAGATGTCCTGCATGCACCCTAGATTTACTACATCTATGAAGTACTAGGTTTGAATCTCTATAGTAAATGCTTTGCCATGCTCACTGTCCTTCCTCAAACCGCTCACTTTCCATTGTTTCTCTGGGTAATGGTCCCTGCCTCGGGCCAGGTGGTTCTGTAACAGAGGAACAGCCCTCAGCCTGGACTGACCTCCAGCAGGGCCAGCCAGAGGAGAAGTGAGGAGACCTGGGGAGACAGAGCCCCCACTCCATTCTTCTCCAGCTTTCAAGACCTCAAATGCTCCCCCTGGGTCAGATGCTGTACATCTCAGGTTTGCTCTCTCCAGGAGCAAAGGGAGGATACAGCAAAAATGTCTGAACGGCTGAGTTAGACCACAGCTAGCTATTTCCTAATGGGTTTTATTGAATTGGTTAAAATCAATGTTGTGGGTAAGTACAGGAAGCGACAGGTTTGGCTATGGCACTTCCATACCTATTCGCCATGTGACTTCATTTTCCATGGTTACTATTCATGAGCTACATAATTTTTGCTGGGCCTAGTGGCACAGGCCTGTAATCCCAGCTACTCAGGAGGCCGAGGCAGGAAGATTGCAAGTTCAAAACTAGCTTATGCTCCATGGGAAGAAGTTGTCTCAAAATAAAAAATAAATAGCAAGGCTCAGGCTGTGGTCTAACGTTAGACTGTCTGCCTGGCACGCACGAGAACCTCGGTTGGATCCCCCCCACCCCGGAATTGAAAATGTCCCTCATAGGGGCAGGGAAGGGGCGAGAGGATAGGGGGCTTGTGGATGGGAAACTAGGAAGGGGGATACCATTTGAAATGTAAATAAATACAATAACCAATAAACAATTAAAAAAATTAAATGCCATTTTAGTTCTAAGCATAGAGTGGAAGCTCTCCTGTCTTTTGCATTTTAATAAGTGGCATGGTTTGGTGAAAAATAAATCAGATGTCGGGCCAGAATTCAGGTTTCTCCATTCAGATTTGTGATTGTCAGGCTTGGCAAGTCTGGAGAATTGTCCTTTGTGGGCTTCCGTCCACCCATCCTTGGAGTGGAGGTGTAGCAGTTCTTACTGTTTGTACAAACTGAGGAGATCTGGTGAGACTGCATCCACCTTGACCTCATGCATGAGCTAAGAGCCCCATGAACATTAACATTTTTTTCTCTGCCAGAATCTGGAGGCCCTCGGGGTGCAGCGGCGGGTTCAAGAGCATGTTCTTTGCTGTGAAGCCTTCATGGATGCTCAAAACACGGTGTTGTCTCTCCTCCACTTTTCACTAAGAATGGCGGGTGTTTATAATAAAATACAAATCTCATGTCTCTAACCGGTGAGCGTAATGATGTTTGTGGTGCCGTCCTGCCTTTGTGCCTTGTAAACCTCTGGTTCCCCTGGGGGGGTCACACACAGGAGGGAGAGGACACATCCTGTGGGTCGCAGGCAGTTCTGGTTCTCACTGGTGATGCGATAACTTGTCACCGTTCGAACTGAGCTCAGTGGCTCTCTGGGGAAACAGACTTCACACTGGTTCCTAGAGCAGACACAACACGAGACAGCATCCACATGGTCCAGCTCACCTACACACCAAGGTCAGGATCGGAGCCAGAAATGACCTCTGTGCCTGGGTTCGTCTCATCTAGTGATTGACATATTAACTCCTAACATGGATACCCAGTGCTGTCTGATTTTTCAGCCATTTTTTGTCTAACTTCTCATTCATTCATCATTGAAGCTCTGCTCCATTCAAGGTTTGGGACTTCAGTTCTAATGAAAATCCCAAACATTCCCTACCCCAAGAGCAGCCTATCTCTAGGAGAGGTAATAAGATATAACCATAAAAAATACAAATACTCTTAATCAATGAAATAAGTGGGTGATGGGTACATGTATGCTACAGTATGTATGTGGAGATCTGAGGTCAGTTTGTAGAAGTTAGTTGTCTCCTTTGTCCCTGTGGGTCTCAGGGATTAACTTTCCCACAGTCAAACAGTGGATGGAGCTTGGAGACTCTTACGGAAGAATAGGAGGAAGGATTGCGGGCAGACTCCTAAGGGGATAGGAAATCCACAGAAAGACCAACTAAGTCAACTAACCTGAAGTCTTGGGGCTCTCAGAGACTGAACCACCAACCAAAGAGCATACATGGGCTGGACCAGGCCTCCTGCACACATGTAGCGGATGTGCAGCTTGGACTCCATGTAGGTCCTGACAACTGGAATGAGGGCTGTCCCAAAAGCTGTTGCCTGTACTTGGGATGTGTTCTTCTAGCTGGGCTGCCCTGTCTGGCCTCAGTGGGAAAGGATACACCTAGCCTCTCAGAGAGTTGCTGTGCCAGGGTTGGGGGATACCCAGGGAGTCCCACCTGCTCAAAGGAGAAAGGGAAGTGGAAGGATTGTAGGAGGGGGTGGCCAGGAGGTGGGCAGTGAGTGGGGTATGAAGTGAATACATAATAATAAATTAATTAAGTAAGTAAACTTGGCGTCTTTACCTACTGAGCATCATCGTCTCGGCAGCTTAACAAGCAGCAAATCTGGGGCTGGAGAGATGGCTCAGTGGTTAAGAGCTCCGACTGCTCTTCCAGAGGTCCTGAGTTCAATTCCCAGCAACCACATGGTGGCTCACAACCATCTGTAATGGGATCCGAAAACTTTTTCTGGTGTGTCTGAAGACAGCTACAGTGTACTCACATACGTAAAATAAATAAAAATCTTAAAAAAAAAAAAAAAAAACAAGCAGCAAATCTATTTTGAGGAGGAAACTATTTTTCCTTAGACAAAACCAAACCATATGTGCACGCATGCACGGACCATGGCAAGCTCTTCCAGGAGTGAGGAGAGTGAGATCTAATGTTGAAGTTCTGGGTGGAGAGAGTTCTATGAGGAACTTGGAATTTGGAAAGGAGAGAGAAGGAGAAAGGCAGTAAGAAGAGGATGGCTCGGCGGTTAAGAACACTGGCTGCTCTTCCAGAGGTCCTCGGTTCAATTCCCAGCACCCGCATGGCAACTCACAACCAGCTGTCTGTAACATCTGTTTCAGGGGATCCGACACCCTCACACAGACATACATGCAGGCAAAATAGCAATGTACATAAAATAAATAAATTATAAAAAGAGGGAGAGAGGGAGAGAGGGTGGGACGGGTCAGAGGACAGCCTAGTCCTAAAGCAGGAGGGCCAAGGAAACTTGAGGCTGAGGAACAGGTACAGTTTGGAATCCTACAAACACCTTGTTGTGGGAATGCAAACGTCCCTCCACTGCCTCAACTCATCAGCAAACTGTTGAAACAAATGCTTCCTGCCAGGGGCTGGCATGGTGAGAATGTGTTTTTAAGGAGGATGGGGTGTGCCCCCATGCCTTCTGAGAGAAGAGAGAGCCATGGAATCTAAAGCACAGATATTTAGAGAGAGCAGAAACTCAGAGACAGAATTGCCCAGAAGTTTCCAGTTCCCTAGGAAGTGAGGACATAGACTTGGGTCATTTACGTTTAACTCTCTAAAACTTTCTATGCTATGATCTCAGTGAGAAGCAGGATAGGGGGCTGTAAAGAGATTGCCAAGAAGTTCTTGTGAGCAGCATACCTTCAGGAGGATTCCACAGGCCCAGGAATTAGCAAAGGCCTGTGTGACTGCAGACAAGCAAAGGGTTTGTGTTGGCCTCCGCTGGTGTCCAGAAAGTAGCTGTGAAGAGGGTGGTGGGGAATGAACTAGAGGATGCATTGGATCACTGGGCATAGGAAACCTTGAAAGGTGCTGCAGGTTGCTCCCTGTTTTGCAGATAACAGAGAACCACCTTTCCTCAAGTCTTTTGGGATTTAAAACCTCTCCTGCTTTGATATTGCACTTGGTGGTAAGGATATGAGATGGGTGCCAGTATTCCCAGTTTACAGGGCATCTGTAGTGGCTATCGCTGGTTGTCAGCCTGACTCTATCTGGAATGAACTACAACCCAGAAATGGAAGGCTCACCTGGGATCCTGATCTTGAGGCTGGGAGATACAAGTTTCTGACCCGGATCTTGGCATGGAGATCCTGGGGCATAGCAGCTATGAATCCCAGGAGCCTAAGGCAAGGAGATCTCTGAGTTCAAGGTCATCTGGGACAAAGCAAGTCCCAGATCAGGCATGGTGGTACACACCTTTAATCTAGGACACATCTTCTGTGGAGACCTACATAAGGATATTGGAAGAAGGAAGAGTCTCTCTTCTTCACTTGCCTGCCTTGTGGGACTGAGCAACTGCTAGATCCTTAGACTTCCATTCACAGCTGCTACTGACTATTGTTGGGGAGATGGACTATAGACTGTAAGTCATCAACCAATTCCCTTACTATATAGAGACTACCCATAAGTTCTGTGACTCTAGAGAAACCCCAATACAGCATCTAATAAACAAATGACAAACTTATACACAGCCAGCACAGCAGCCCAAAGAAATCTCACCTACATGTCTTAAGTGGTAATTCCATGGTGTTCTCATGCTGTGTGTATCCACAATTATTCTCTTTGGATAAACATGCCCTGGGAGCTCCAGGCAATTCCCAGAGGAGGTGAGAGGGGAGGGGGGACCACCGGGCATGCATGGGCTGATTTTCTTGAGAGCAATTCTAGAGGAGAATTTCTGATGAATAAAATTCTCCACCTCATTACACAAGTAACTAATCTAATCAGCCAGTCCAGTAAGTGGGCTAATTTTTTGGTGTGGTAGCTTCTGCCTTGGCCCACCCACTCTCCCCAACGCCCTTCATCCCAAGTTTCTGATGGCTGCTAACAGGCATTCATTCCGTGACTGCTACGTGCCAGGCACTCTGGGGTATGCTGGGAAATGGCCTTTGAGGAACAGTGATCCTATTGCTGTCTGCTTGGAGCCTAAGGGTGTTTTTGATGAGTAGAGAGAGACAAATGACTGTAATTAAAACTCCTGTCTCAACTGGCCAAGTGGAAGGGGTAACTCCTTTCTAGGTTCTTGAGTGTGTACTCACACCTGTGTGCAGGTGTATGCAGAAGCCAAAGGCCAACACCTCAGTGTCCTCTTCAGTCACGCTGCACCACTGTTTATTAAACTGAGGACTAGGCCTTGCCAATTTGGGTAGGCTGGTTCCCAGCAATCCCTAGGGACCCAGCTGTTCTAATTCCTCAGCACTGGGAATACAGACATGCATCTCCACAACTGGCTTCTTTTACGTGGGTGCTGGAACTCTCAACTCCAGTCTTCATGGGTGCACAGTACTGACCAAACACCCTCCAGCTTCCTTCCCACATTTCTTTGTGTTTTGAATTCACAATCAGGAGGGAGATCATGCCTCCCAACATTCAGTCCTGCTGCTGCACTTAACGTACACAGTGTTTGATCCCGACCAGACGTCCCATTCCAAGGAGTTTACTGCAGATGTTGTTCTGGGATGGGTGACTCTGCTGAATAAGGCTGCTTATGCAGCAGAGCAGACTGGGGTCAGGACAAGGCTGCTGCCACATCTGTGCAGGGCCATATCTCATCAAGATGCATACCAGGTCCTAACAAGACAGATGTCATGCTGAGCCTTTTTTGACTCTGCTGAACAGCATTGCCTGAAGCCTGGACTGTTTTTAACCACAATAAACCCAACTCCAGGGCACCATAGCATGGGAACATTGCCTGACTACCTGCCTGCCCGCCCTTCACGTGCCTCTGTGAAGGTGGTTCTCTCTGTTGTCTTGCCCAATGAGGGCATACCACAGGGTATCTAATAAACTCTCCACTTCTGTCCTTTCTTAGTGGAGTCATTTCGCTTTTCTGTCACCTGCCTGTCACTGCTCTTCCTAACTGATCATTCACCTCCTGTCATGTGTGTGTGTGTGTGTGTGTGTGTGTGTGTGTGTGTGTGTATGTGTGTGAAAAGTTTACAGTTGTTGTCTCTGTAATTATTCATGAACTGAGGACCACTCAAATGTCCATCAGCACATGAGCAGATATTCAACATAACAGATCATTCGTGTTAGTTACACGTTAGTTAGTTCGTGCAGTAAAATTGAAGTAGCTACATCCAGAGGTCACCAGGTTGAACCCTTAAGATCTATGAGTTTCACTGTGTAACATTTTACCTGTTAAAGTCGGTGGTAGTGCCTAACCTCCTTTTAAATTATGTAGAAATCACCCTGCCAGTACAAACCCTCACTGAGTAGTTAGTGATTGTCAGGGATGGATGGAGAAAAGACTGGGGTTGGGGTCGGGGAGCTCGTGGGTAGGAGCTTTCTCTTTGAGGGGGAGTGACAAAAGCATTCTAAAGTTAGACTGTGCTATTATTATACATCCCTGTGGGTGTGTTAATATTGGTCAAGTTTATCCTTTGAGTTTTATTATTGATAAACTATATCTCGAAGAAACAGTCTAGCCAGAGTTCTAGGCAGTCATGTGGCCCTTCACTAGCTCAAATTTATAACCTAAACTCAGAACAACCCAATCTACTCCTCGCGTCACTCCTTCTTCACAGCACCCCGACATATTCCTATCTCCACGACTTTAAAGGGCACCACAGACACAGCAAGTCTCTCCCACGTTCCTGTGCACCGCAGCCACTCCACCCTGCTCGCTGGTCCTAGGTCAAGATCTGGAATGGGGAAGACTTTGTGCCTCACATCGTGGTTACTCGGCCAGTGTCTAATCTTTCTCATTGGACTATAAGGTCACTGGGGGAAAGGGCTGTGCCCTTATCCTCTTATCTGTGACAGCATGTAGAAATCGCTCAATAAGTGCTCGGTGACTCCACTGTCAACCCAAGGCCAAGAGGAAAATAGGACCAGCCCTTCCCACTCCCCAGCCTCTGGGAACCCCATTGCAATCTTAACTCTTGAGATCAAAATTCTTTGGATTCCAAATATGTGAGATTCCCTTCGTTAGATAACCTACTTCATTCACTTAATCTAATTTCGGGTTCCATCAGGTAGAGATTGGCATTTCATTCTTCGTTATAATAAAGTAGAAGTATGAACCAGATATTACTGACAGACACCTGGGTCAGATTTATGCCATGACAATTATGTCTATTGCCTCAGTGAACATGAGAATGAAGCCATCTTCTCGGCAAGCTAACTTCTTTTCCTTGGGCTACATACACTAATAGGGTTGCTAGGTCACCATTTTCTTTTTTAAAGAATTCCCAGCCCTGGGGGCTGGGGATTTAGCTCAGTGGTAGAGCGCTTACCTAGGAAGCGCAAGGCCCTGGGTTCGGTCCCCAGCTCCGGAAAAAAAAAAAAAGAACCAAAAAAAAAAAAAAAAAAAAAGAATTCCCAGCCCTATAATGACCAACACATACAAATCCTTTAAAACATCACAAAATTGGTTTCTGGCTCAATTCTTTCTTATGTCCTTGCTCCTCTGTGTCCTCACAAACAAGGCCTCTGTTGTCCAAATTTCTTCCAGCATTCTTGTCTTCCAGCTTGTTAAGTACCAAGTGCTCCGTGCAAAGGTCCAAAATCCTCCAAATCCTAGAACAAGAGAGTCCAGAAGCATAAAGGGTCGTGTGGCTGGGTCCATCACAGCACTCCACTCTCCTGATTTTGTTTCTTGTGTTTATGGCCTCTTCTCCAAAATTCCTTAACCACTGTTTTCTTCTAGAAGTTTTCTTGTTTCTTGTCCTCCATGCAGGTCTTTAATCTAATTCAAATTAAGTTTTGTACAAAACTCAATTGAGTTTGTATAAAATGATGGGGGATATGGGTCAAGTCTCCATCTTCTGTATGTATGTACACAATTTCCAGAAAACCATTTACCATACCAAGAAGACTGTCCTCTCTCAGATGTGTGATGATTACACCCAAAGGCTGTGTTAGAGAACTGACACATAAGGTGTAGCTCTGTGCTAGTATATCCCATAATGATCGGACGATAAGGAATCAATAAATGATGTACTCTCAATGTACCCTGATCACTAAGTGATTCACAGCCTTAAGATGATTCTCTTGGATAAAGACAAAAGAAAAAGGGTACCCTCAAAATGATCACATCGGTAAGAGGCAAGGAAGCAGCTGGCCTACACAAGAGATATAGTATACCTTTTCCTACACTAGAGTGCTCTGAAAAGCTGTGTGTGTGTGTGTGTGTGTGTGTGTGTGTGTGTCTGTGTGTGTGTGTGTCTATGTGTCTGTGTGTGTGTGTCTGTGTGTGTGTCTGTGTGTGTGTCTGTGTGTCTCTGTGTGTGTGTGTGTGTGTGTGTGTGTGATTGAAAATAGATTCTTTTCTCCTCCACACCAGTTTCTGTTCCTTCCACTCTTCCCAGCCACCCCACTCCCCAGTACCAAGTGTCTAGAACCATTGTTCTAGAGCCACTGCTGTTCTAGAAGGGCACCCAACCTCCTTGTACCAAGGGCCACCTCCTCCAAGCTCACCGTCGAGCGGCTTGGCCTCCTGCCATGCGTCTTCAAAGGGCTGAGAATCATCTCCCAACCACAAACCTGCCATGGATCCTCTGGGAGTTGTTCCAGCTCTCCAGAGCTTCGACTCTTCTGCTATTTTTTCTGAGAGTGGCCATAATTGCAGTGGGATGAAACAAAACTCACCCAGAGTTAGTCCAGCACCGAGCCTGGCTCTGAGCACACAGTCAGTGCTTATTTTAAGTTCCCATTGTTCTGCATACCATACAATATTAATGTCATTAATATGGTCCACAGATGATTTTGGGTTAACCCCCTCTTGTCTTCTGTGCCCTTCGCCACTGGTGCCAGGGTGGACAGAATCGCTTTGGCAAGGGTTCTCAAGTGTAGGAGTGTGTGGCCCCCTAGTGCTGTGACACTAGAAGCTTTAGGGCTAGGAAGAAAATGTAAACTTTGAATGAAAAGAGGGAGCAGAAAAGAATTTTCCCTGCTGTGCAGATAATATGACAGATGGGCTGGGCCAGGATGAGGTTGTTTTCCTAAGAAGAAAACTTTCTAACTACACTTAATGTTACTTTTTTTTTCCTGTGGCCTTGCAGACTGAACCCGGGGCCTTGCACATGCAGGCAAATATCCTGCAGCTAAGCTGCACCCTTAGGCTGAGAGCAATAGCATTTCTAATCCACGCTCTCCTCCCACACGCAGCCCTGACTTCTGAGGTGCAAACTCTTCTGGGCCCCTGCAGACAGCACCAGGGATGAGGCTCTCTCCCTGACATCTGTTGTGTCCTCCTCCGAAGTGACACAGTCGCAAGGCTCATTTGAAGGAAGAAGGGCTCCATGTCGCACTGAGCAATCTCAGGTTAAACTCTGTAAACACAGCGACTGTGCAAAGGAAGGAAACAGCTAGCAACATTGCTGTGGAGATCGGGCCCTGCCTGGTCTACGTTACTCCATGTTGTGTCAGGCAGGGGTGTTTCAGATTGCGCTTGCCCTCGGGGACTCCATTTTCCCAAGCAGTTTTTGATTCTGTTTTGAAGATGGAAGTTGATTATGTACCTGTGTGGAAATGTGGACGCCACCGTCTATCTAGCACCACACACACAGCACAGAGTGACAAATGGCTTATTTCTGGTAAACTGCCCTTTAAATTTGTCCAGGTAAACTGATACTGTAAGACAGATAGATGATAGATAGATAGATAGATAGATAGATAGATAGATAGATAATTTATTGTGGTAGATAATTTACTGTATGTGATGTGACCGGATCATTAATATTAGTGATTAAGTTTGTCATAAAGGTGGCACTGGTGACAGACAGAAGCCAACCAGGCCGTCCCACCTTCATGCAGGCACCAACCACTGCAATGAACAAACACGTGACGGAGAGATGGAGGAAACAGAACAGTGGCGCACAGGTTTGGTGGGGCAGATTGTAGCACCCTGGACTGTGTACAGACTCAGCCCCCTAACCCACTGCCCAGATGTGAGACTGCACTGGCTCTGGGCAACAAAGGAGGCCTAGAGATGAAGAAAGATGTACTTTCTGGATTGGACCGCCTCAAAGGACCGCCCTAGTCTTTGACGTCACTGGAGACCATGTTGTCTGTGGTCCATGCTGCTACCCCAGGCCTTGACGAAGCCTGAGATTCATGGGGACATGCCATTGACTTAGTGATGTCGTAGGGCTCTGATGCCTCGGTGGGCCATCTGGGTGTGAATGCACATGCAGCCATCTGAGGCCATGTTGAGCCTCATGGTCATCTTGTAGCCACTGAAGCCCATGAGTGGGCTGTGTTGTCTGTGGCCTGTGTTACCATGGAAGGACTGAAGCCATGTTGATGTGGGTGGGCACCAATGAGCTGGTGGCACCGTTGAGGGAGAACCAGCCCTACCCCTTGCTGACTACCACATGGTGGTGCAAGTGGTGGCATGGGTGTAGGAGAGCTGGTTCTAACCCTTGTCAGCAGCTACACAGCTCTCCATAATTGAGTGCTTCTAGAGGGGGTACAGGTGAAAGAATATCCCCTCCTCTTGTGAGGCTCCCACTAAGAGGAGTTTAACCACACTCCTGTGAGAGTATGGATAATAAAAAATGGACCTGGTGTTTGCTTTTGCTTTGTTTGTTTATTTTTGAGGGGAGAGGTCATGGGGGAGGGATAGAAATGGGAGGACTGGAAGGTGAGCACAATCGGGGTAAATAATATGAGATTCCCAAATAATCAAGAAAAAAAGAAGATTGGTATAATTGAACCCATGTTTGCCTCAGCCAGGATTGCCAGAGAAAGAGGGACTATCTTTTTTAATGTATAAGTGCTCTCTCTGCATGTACACCTGTGTGCCAGAAAAGGGAATCAGATCCCATTACAGACGGTTGTGAGCCACCATGTGTGCTGGGAGTTGAACTCAGAACCTCTGGAAGAGCAACCAGTACTCTTAACCGCTGAGCCATCTCTCCAGCCTTGAAACATCCTTACCTTATGAAATTATTATCCAATAAATTCTGACATTGTGACATAGGATAGTCAGAATATGTACTACTTATTGCGATATTAGAATGTAAGCACAGTACCTATGTGAACAAAGAAAGGTCTGTGGGGACAACCCTCCTCCCCTCATAATAACAGTTATAAAAGCTAAGAGAGGAAAATGGAGATTAGGCCCTTACTGATCTCCAAGGTTCTCCTAAGACAGAACTCAAGCTCCTTAGTCCTACAGCAGAGGGTCCTCCTCCTTCCCCATCTGACTTGGAGTCTGACTGAGACTTCCAGGGTATGACACTTGGTAAGGAACATCATACTCAAGCTTCTAAGGCTAATTCAGAAATGGAGATACAGTAGCCTAAGAATGGGTGAGCACAGGTAGACTCTGAAGTCAAATACGGTGGCTTAGCTGGCAAGCACTATCCACCAACATACTGAAAAGTCCATGGAAGATCTGTGAGATCAGAAGCCTTATGATTTAGGAAATATCAATTAAAAGTTTAAGTCTTGGGGCTGGAGAGATGGCTCAGCAGTCAAGAGCACTGACTGCTCTTCCAGAGGTCCTGAGTTCAATTCCCAGCAACCATATGGTGGCTCACAGCCACTTGTAATGGTATCCAATGCCCTCTTCTGGTGTGTTTGAAGACAGTGTCAGAGTACTAATGATTCCACCCAAGTGCAGCTTAGTGAAACACTGAGTTTATTGGGGTTGCTTCCAAGAACATCCATCCAATGTAACTGCATCACCAAAAAACATACAGTAGCATGGAAAATGACACAAAAAGTACATCCCTGGAGTTTTCCATATGACTTGCTAGAAACATGTAATGACACAAAACTACATACAACCCTGGAGTTCTTCACATGACTTTCAAGAAACTGGACCAGTCCAAGAGTGTTTCCTGGCCAGTGGTTCTCACTGCTTATACAAAGTTGGAGAGGAGTTTTATGGATCTTGTAAATTTCAGGAAGTTCCTAAGACTTGTGAGTTATTTCTTAACCTTATGAGTTTTACTTTCTTCCTCCATCTTACTAAGCCACCATGGAAGATGGAATGCTTCAGTTCAGAGGAAGTTGTTGCACAACAGCTATTGACAATGGCCAAACCTACACATTCATGACTCATGTTTTTGTGGTACAAAACATATTTATCCATGTGAAATAGAACTCAATACAATCAAATGACACAATTGCCACAATCCTGAGGCCTTGAAAGAAACGGCAATGTGATTATTTTACAAGGTCCTTAGAAAAAGAAGAAAGAAGAGAGACAACTTGATGTGGGTTTAAATAAAGGAAGCATATAGTCTTGTGTCATCTTTGAAGGACATTCACCAATTCCATTCAAGTGGCATGTTGACGTAGAAGGGAAAATCAACTCAAACTCAGTTTCTCCTACTGGAATCCACAATGCATACCACTTCTGACACCAAGTGCTGGGGATTTCCTCTTATGCAAGCAAAAAATTAATTCTGCAGCTCTGGCAGTAGATGGATGTTCTTTAATCCAGTTCTCATCTGACACTGTATTTGAAGGTAGCATCAGACTCCACTGACTGAAGGTTCAGTCCCCAAGACTTTCCCATTCCTGCTTCCACATCGAATGTCCATGGCAAGGCCTAGGTTATTTCTACTCATACTTCTGACTGGTTTTAAATCTGAGTTCCCAAACCACCCCCCTTGGGTTTGATTGATTTGCTTTAGAGGTTCACAGAATTTAGGGGACCACAATGTTTACTGATTTATTATAAAAGATATGAATAAAAAGACCCTTCTGGTGGAAGACCAGAGAGCATCAGACTCTCTACATGGACTTCAGCCCCCTGAAGCCTCCATGGACACCACACCCCTTTAGCTAAGTCTCTGACCCTTAGGAGTTTCGAGGAAGCTCCACAACAGGTGCAACTGTGATTAAACTCCTGCCCTTGGGGGTCAGTTTCTCCTCTGGCCCCTGGATCTGGAGATGGGGATTTAAGAACTAGATTTTGTTTCAGGTAGGAATCTGCGTTCCAGGGAACCTGATGAAATATACAGGTTCTTGCATTCCACAGCAAAGAACTGAGCCAGAGACACAAGGTTAGAAATAGAAACAGTGTAACTAGAAACAGAAACCGTTTAAGAACAGGAAAGTATGTCTTCAGATGGGAGCCAGGCAGTGAGCTGAGGGAGACCACCAAAGGTGCTGGACCTGAGCCCATGACCCTTTTATGAGATATTACATACCACCCACCCCTTCCAGATTTATATATCTTGGGCTTTTCTTGAGCATGCTCCGTTTATTATAGGAAGCCGAGGAGGGAAAGGGCTTCCGGCCTGTCTTCCAGCTGTCTTCTTTTGTATGTCAATCTTGATGCTTCCACACTACCTGGCCATTCATTAGCACAATGAGACACACTCACGTCAAATATTCCGTACTCTTCAGGAGTTATCGGTGTTGGCATATAGAGAGATGAGGAGCAAATAGATATTTTCCATTTCCCATGTGTGATTCATTTTCATGATCTGATTAGTTCTCATCTCCCAATATTACCTGGTTGTAACTTACCATTCAGCATAAGAAGGTGGGAAGAGCATAAATGTTCAGGCTCCAGCCCAAATAACAGAGGTTTTTAAGGTGCCTGGGGGGAAGAAGGTTGAGGAATAACTTTCTGGATAAGGACACACATACCGTAGCCTGATACTCTATACTGCAGGACCGTGGATTGATGTCATCTGGGGCTCCAAGGACTGAGGCTGCAGTCCCCAGGCCTGGTACAAAACGTGCTAGGAGCTGTGTGCTTCCTTCCTACAGGGATATAACTGAGTTGCAGCCACCATATGTTTCTGCTGCACAAGGAGGTGGCCTGAAGAGTAAAAGATCGCACAAGGTATGAATACCACCCCTTACTGCCACCAAGCAGATACCCACATCTATCAATACTAGAAGAAAGATGGACTTTAGTTAAAAGAGAGAGACATAGGCAGTAACTCTTAGGCCTGCAATGGTGACGTTGGAATGTCGTCTGGAGGCAGAACCAAAGCAATTCCTGTTTTACGTGTGAAGATGAGCAGAAACTCTCTGCCTCTTGAGTGGCTAGACATCCACCTGTCTCAGAACAGAGCCTGGGGCAGGTAGTATCACCGGGTCCCCTCCCCTGTATAATTCTAAGACACCCTCATTTTCCAAGTTGTTAAAAATAGAAGCCCAGCGTCTGGTATGTAACAATATACAATGTTGCAGCTGTGCCTTTATGATGAGCAACACTACTGTAGGGCTTGTGATGAGGCAATCACTTCGGAGCACAAGCTCATTAACCCTCGCAGTATTCTGATTAGGTAGGCAGGTGGCAGGGATCTGAAGGCACTTCGACACAGAGCAGCTAAGAAACTCCTCAGCAGCCCAGGGCTCCCTGTTCCTGTCAGAGATGGAGCTGGGGGTCTTCCTTCTGGATTCCATGGCTCAAAGCTACATATCCAAGATTAGATTTAAAATGTAGTATTTCCTTCTGTTCTATCCCTTCCCTCTAGCAGGCAACCCATGTCCCATCCACCAGAATCCAGCCAGCCGTGTCTTAAAAACAAACCAAATCAAATTTAAAACCATACCTAAAACTCTTTTCTAACCCTATGAATTTCTCCTTTTTTAAAATTTTTTTTAAATTTTTTTTTTAACATTTGTGGTTCAGTTTTTAGGAATGCCCCTGCCCTAACCGTCTTCAAACACTCAGCCAGGCAACCGCCTAAATGGCCTGCTGTTCCCCTGTCTTGATTTATTTGTGTCTTTGTTAAGGGCAGAAAATTTTCAGGTGCTTTCCTAAGACTAGAGGGACAGGTTTGGTGACGCTGATATAAAATCGGGACACCTAGCCACAGAATCGAGTTCACCAGCCAAGAGGAAGATTTCCCAGCCTCCCTCAGGGTAGGCCATGTTCCTTCAGAAGGCACAGAGAGATTAATATGGGAACTCGGCTCTTATGCCTTGGGGGGCAGGATTCCCCAGCTCCCTTGGAGACAATGACACACAGCCACATCTTCAAATTGTTAATTATGTACTGCCCCCTAGGGATTTCTGTTTTGCTGGTGGCAACCTGCATCCAGTCCTCCGGGAAATATTTATCAGCCTGCCTCAGCCAGTATTTGCCACATAGAAAGCTGCGCCTTTTTGTGACCTAGTTGTTCTGGGTCCATCCCCACCCCCACCCCCGCCCCCAGCCCCCAGCAAGTCCTGTTTGTGGACTTTACTTTTCTGTTGTTAGGCTCTGGCTCCCAGTCCCCGATTTCAGTCTTCATTATTTTATTTGCCCAGGATGGCTAGATTTGCATAATCTGGGCTAGACTCTCTCCCTACCACTTTTAAAGGTTTGCTTCTCTTCTGTAGTTCCACACCCCATCCCCCAACCCTCGGGTTTTGTAAACATCTCTGGATTGGGGAGGGGGGGGGGAAGAGGACTAGCAAACTATGAATTATAGACACTTACACACAGGGCGCTTACATATTTATCCGCACTTACAGGTGGAAGATTTCTCCACACTCTCAAATGTTCTCTATGAAATCCCATTTAAATCAAAAACTTTTATCAGAAAAATGAAATTGCTTCGTGATTGAATAGCACTTTGCTTCTAAGTACCAGCCATTGAGGCTGATGAAATGACCAAAGTGTGCTCTTTCCTGGAAAGACATGCCCTTTATTTTAAAGTTGGAGCAAGGGGGAAAAGAACTAGCGCCATATTTCTTCACACAGTTTCTGTGGAGCAACAGAGAAACACAAGAGCCATCTCCGGCTGTAATTAAAGCCTCGTCGGTACCTGGTAAGAGGGTTGCAAATGCCAATCACGCTTACTTTTTGTGCAGTCGGGTTTTCTTTTAGTAATTCGTGAAATAGGCACGGCGGGCATCTTTCTTCATGTGTGGTATGTCTTTAAAAGCATAAGCATGTGCATAAGCATAAGCACGCGCGCACACACACACACACACACACACACACAGAGAGAGAGAGAGAGAGAGAGAGAGAGAGAGAGAGAGAGCAAAGAAGCCTGTACACAACAACTTCAGCAAATATATGCATGATCAAAACAGTTCAGAAATACCCGCTCTGCAAACGAGCAAAGGGCAGCAGGTTTTTGAATAGGCTTCATCAGCAGAGGGGAGAGGTCAGCCATGAAGATTAGTTACGGGAGCTATTGAGTCTCCTCTGACACCCACGGTACAAGCTGCTTAACATAATCAGTCGCAATCAGCCAAACTGCTGTTTATTATAAAACGTTTTTCGCTTTTAATATTTCATATTGTTATGTAAAATGGTGCAGTGTAGGGACACACACATTTCACCAGGGACAAATTTGTACAAATTGTCAGCAATAATAATTTGTGGCTCTTCTCGTGACATCTTTTGAAGTTAAAACCACTGAGGGCTCCCTCTTCACAGCTATTTCCTCTAATGTGGTTAACGGTTTACACTGGAGCTGACCAGCAGTTCTCTGTACTGTGTTGTGACCATTTGCTGGCATGAGAAAGAACTGTTTGCGTGAGCATTCAGCAATCAGACAAGTTGGGAAGCTTGGCTTCCCCCTTGTCCTTCCCGCTTAGGAAGAGCCCTCAGGTAGAAGTGTGTCCCGCCCTGGAATGGAGATTAGCAGAGATCTTTCCTGGCCTGTCTTAATAACCAAAGTTAATTTTTCATTCAAAACATTTTCATTTAAGTAGAACTACGGGAAGCCTGCAGAGTCCCATAACCCCGTACACTGGGGATTCCTAACTGTCCAACAGGCCTGACTGCAGGCCGGGACTAATCAGAGGGTATTTGGCTGTGATCCTCCCAGTTCTCAGAGGAGGAGGAGAAGGGGGGAGGGGCAGGGGAGGAGGGGGAGGGGCAGAGGCAGCTGTTATAGCTCTCATTCTGACCACTGAGCATCACAGGCAAGATGCCCACCTAAGCTGATTTTCCTAACGGTCCACCCCATGGGGTCATCCTCGCTCTTCCTGAAGCTGGCCTGGCTGAGCAGATACCACTGGAACTGGACACGGGTATAGGAGTTTCCTGGACAAACATACTGTCCTTGAAAGTAAAATAGGTCTGTCCTTCCCAAAGTAGTCACCTTGGCAAACTACAGAGATGCTGTGACTTCAACTTACAGAGCCACAAAAGTCTCAGTGTTGTTCCTTTGGTCCCCAGCTGGTGGCGCTGCTTTGGGAAGCTGTGAAGGCCTGGACCTAGTTGGGTTCTAGCAGGAGGAAATGGGTCTCTGGAAAGTAGGCCTTATGGGTGATAGACCTGCTGGCTTCTGCCCTAGCTGGCTCGGCTTCCTGGTCTTCTGAGATGGGAGCGAGCAGCCTCCTGTCATCACAGTGGCTCTCTCCACAGTGACAGAACATAAGTGAATAAATCTCTTTTTTAAAATCTATCGTTCATACTTTAAACAAGACCAGTTCAATACAGTTCTCTCTTTTTTTTCTTTCTACTGCACCTTCCTATACGGTGAGCCAAAAGAATTCCTTTCCGTCAGTCTGTCAGAGTGGTAGGAAAAGTAACCAATCCAGTTTTGTAATAAACTGCTTCAGGGTGGAAGTTTCCACTTTCCCTTATACAGGGATTACATAACTGGTCCAGGCACTAAGAGGCTCGGCTAATGTTACTGAATAAAGAAACAGTTTCCACTAGTCAGCCCTCTGCTTCCATCCCGCTCTCCACACCGAAGACTAGATATATGGGATTTTCTCACTTCTGGAAAATGTTCAATAGCAGAAACTTCTCGGGATTAGCGCCTACAAGCGGCAGGTCACAAAAGTGTGACCAACCCCAGTCACCCAAACTTTCTAGAACAGAGCAGTCTAATAGAAATATAATGTAAAGCACTTCTATAGTTATGATTTTTTTTTAGTAGGCATAGTAGAAAAAAGAGAAATGTATTGAATTGGTCTTGTTTAAAGTATGGATGATAGATTTAAAAAAAAAGATCTATTCACTTATGTATAGGAGTGCTCTATCTGCATGCATGGCTGCATGGTAGAAGAGTGCATCGGATCCCATTACAGATGGTCGTGAGCCACCATGTGGTTGCTGGGAATTGAACTCAGGACCTCTGGAAGAGCAGTCAGTGCTCTTAACCGCTGAGCCACCCCTTCGGCCCCATGAATGATAGACTTTTAATGAACCTAATATATTCAAACTCTTGTTGTTTCCACACAGGCAAGTTAAATATGAGTAAGGCATTGTGCACATTATGTATGACCACTGTATCTTTGAAATTTGTTCTGCATTTCATGCCTACAGCCGATCTCTATGCTGTTGGGTCAAGCTTCCAGTAGCCAGCTGTGGCTGGGAGCCGCCATAGTAAGGAGCATGGCTCCGCTCCACCTTCCTCATGCCATTTGCCCTTTTCTCCACAGCTGAAACAAGAGGGCTGGAAATACCACAGGACGTTGTTCAGGGCAAAACTTAAGAAGCTTGTGAAACACATCAGCTTTCCTGTTATCACTGCCAGCTGCATTTTTTTAAGGATTAATTTTAGCCGTGGGTTTGTGTGTGCGTGCGCAGCACTGCACTAGGGTTACAAGCTGCTTTGAGCCACTGGACGTGGGTTCGGGGAATTGAGCTCAGATCTTCTCCAAGAGGAACTGCTGAGTGATTCAGGCCAGCCTTTTATTCATTGGTTGGTCCATCCCTTGCTGGTTTGTTTTGTTTGTTTTGTTTGTTTGTTTGTTTGTTTTGTTTTGTCTTGTTTCAAGCCAGGCAGTTAGGAGGAGGCTCAGAACAGAGGCGAGTGTGGTTCAGGCTAGAACAGCACTGGTGGGTTCCATAAGACTTGTCGATGCTCCTAGCTTCACTTTTAAGTGTCACAGTCACAGCCAGCTCAGGAGAGGGTGTGGGGAGGGGATAAGGAGCTGTCAAGCTCACCAGTCTGGGGACTTCCTCACTGTGAGCCCATGCCTAGTCTATGGGGCAACTTCAGAGGTGATGGGTTCCGACCGAAGCCTTGGGGGAGAAACTTTCTTCGAACCAGGGAGCAGCCAGCTCCTAGAGCCCCGAGTATGAACAAATGTGGGACACAGGAAGTGACGTGAGAGGGAGGTGTGGGCAGTGAGCAGAGCAGCAGGGTAGTCTGGGGCCAGAGTAGACAGATCAAACGGATTCAAAAGACCTGCATAACAGATTTAGGACCTGACCAGCTAGCACTGAGTAGGGACAAGCAACGAGACTGCACTGGGCTCTTGGTGCTTCTGTGTCCCTTTTTAGCTGAGATAAACTTAACCAGGGGAGAGGGTGTGCCTTAGCTTCACTTACAGGGAGTGAAATGTATCTTTATCGTCCATTGCGACCAAGAGGCAAAATAAAACCAAACCCCCCAAATCCAGAAGTATTATGATTAAGCCCCAGGAAGGGAAAACAGTCATGGCCCTTTGATCCTAAATCTACTGAAGTGGAAATACCACATGAATTAATATCTTCGAGTAAAGGCTCCAGAGATTGCTGCTAAGGAAGGGTCCTGTTCTTTGAATGGGAGCTTACTGTTGGACTCCTTTTAACCTGCACACCCTTTCCTTTGCCTTGTGTGTCTGGACTCCAGATAAAATCCCACACGGTAGGAAAACCCTACCGTTCCTTACAGCAGAAATATGTTTGTAGTCTTAACTGGTTCAGCTGAGAAAATCGCACGCAGGGTTCCATCCCTCCCTCCTCCAACATTATGGCGGCGTTATGTCCTTCTAGAACGAGTGTGCAGGTGGAAAACAGAGCATATGCCCATCCAGATGCCTCTTCCACTCTATATTGTGTCCCACCGATGCGCATAAGAATCGTGTGTGTTTTAATTGTTATCTATAGAGGAGAAACACTTGGCTCATTAGACACTGGGCATTGCATCTCTGGGCAGTGGACATTAAAGAGGATTACAGTCCGTTGCTACCCTGGGTGTATTGTTTTTGTTGTTTGTTTTGGTTTTGGTTTTGGTTTTTTCTCCCTCTTTAGCTAGGAGCTAAGACAGCCAACCAGCAAGGGCCAGACATGGCGTTCACAGACTTTTAAAAGTCTATTTGGCTGAAAAGTAAGTCAGAATTTCTGCTCTGAAAATGTCTTTCTGTATCAGGAAACAGTCCACATGGAATGAGCATCTTGTTTCTCTGATTCCTGTGGTGGAGAGAGAGAGAGAGAAAAGCACAGATGCACTCAGCGTCGTACAAAGAGCATATACGGGCATTTCAAGCCCTAATATCGCACGAGTTTCTGATGCTAATGTAAAATATGTTCTTTCTGCATTTATAATCATGGTGAGCAGATGGTGAAGACAGTTTAAAGTAGTACTGTATGGCTATTAAAATAATGTATGCTGTTAGTGAGTCTCCCTAAAACTGGAGGAGTTTAATTGCTTATAAACACATACGTTAGAAGGCACCATGATTCTAAGAGCTGCTTGCTCTGCGAGGACAATAGTTATACAGAGTTTCCTATAATAGGCTTTGGCCAAAAGATGTCTCCGAGTAGCAGATGCTTCGCTGTGCTCTCTCTCTCTCTTAAGGAGATTTAATTGACAAAAAAGAAATGTTTGGATTGGCTCAGAAGAACATTGGTCTCTTAAAGCAATTTCTCTTTAAAAAAAAATAAATAAAGCTAAAATGGAAAATTTGAGGGCGTTGTGAGCTGGGGGGAAGCAGGAATAAAATAGGAAGCCATTCCCATTTTCTTTTTTCGTTCACTATTCTGCCCAAGCAAAACATCAACAGCGGCATTTCGTGATTTTTTTTTTTCAGAGACTCAATCGATTGTAAGGTTGCTGTGTTTTCCGAAAGCACAACCTTCCTTAGAAGAATGCCTCCTGGTCTCCATCCAAAGGGCTTCATTGCTCAGTCAAGGAAAAGGAGACAGACCCTTCTGCCTCGCCTCTGAGGCCTCTAGACCACCCGCTGGGCCTCCTCAGAAAGGGGGTGCTCCCCAAAGGAGATCCTGAGATAATCAAAGCAGATGACTAAGTTGGAGAGGATGGGTCCCCTTGGACACCAGAGTGAAGCAGGATTCATGCTGTTTGCAAACTGGAGGAGAAAGAAAGCAAGCAGCAAAGGAGGCAGGCTGAGCGCCAAGGACCCTAAAAAAGGCAGCAAGTTTTAGAAAACACTCATTTGACTAATTTGCCTAATATAATAAAGAAAGGATGGTCTTATTTTCAAAGTGGTGATTGATTAGGTGGGCCTTACGTTTGCAGCACGGGAAGTGAATGATGATTGTGAACAGATCCAGAAAATATCTCACCGAGAAGGGGAAAGAATTCCATAAGTCATCCGAGGCAGAGCACAAAAATACCAACGGACCAACGTTCAGCGAGAGTTTAAATAACTGACTGGGTCTTGGAAGGGCTCCAAGGAAACAGGGATAGAAGGAGCGCTACACGCAGTATAATGGCTCCCAGACAATAGCCGGAGAGCGAGGGTCTGCGCATGCTCGCGAATGTGCTATTAGCTCTTTCATTATTATAATTACCTAAGTTTAAGGTCAACTCACCTGTGTACCGCTGATAAAGTGAATGATTTCTTCTAAAACAGAAATAGCTCTTAAATTACCCGGAATGCTATAGGAATAGATAACCCACGTGGCTGAGCTAGGAGACTATGCCGCAGTCAGGAGGAATATCATCCCTTGTGAACAATGGCCATAGACTCCCACCACATCTGCAGCTCTAACGCAGATGCCTGGATACAGGCCCCGCCGTCTTACGACACGGTGTATCTCAGATAAGGTGCTGCCAGGTTCGGAACCTTGAACTACGGTTTTATGACCTCTGATAAGTGGTCAAAACACAGCCTCCATCCCAAAGAGCCTCAGTGAAAGATCTTTGAAGCACTTGTTCTTTGAACATCTCCGAATCATGGCAGTCTACAAAGTTCTATTTTAATAGTAAGACAAAAAGTTTTATTTTGTCATAGAAGTAACTCAGAAAGTCTGTGACTTAGTCGTTTATGAATTCCAACCAGTGGAAAATAATTACTGATAACAAAAACCTATAAGGGCTGGAGAGATGGCTCAGTGGTTAAGAGCTCTGGATGCTCCCTCAGAGGACTCCCGTTCTGTTCCAGGGTCCACATGGAGGCTTACGATACTCAAAACGATCCACAGTCCCCTTCTGGTCTCTGTGAAACACCAGGCACGAGTGCGGTACACATGCACACATGCAGGCAAGCACTCACTGACATGAACTAAAAGTAAAAATTTAAAAGACACCGTGAAAGAGTTATATGACCTACAGGCAGGTTTTAGACTAAAGCTCAGAAACACTGGGACTGTCATCCAGCCAACATGTTTTGAATATTTCATGGGTGAGTGCAGTGTTCAACCAGCTCGAGTCGGTTGCTGTAGTGGGATAATCTTTTGAGTACTTTTCAGACCAGGTCAGACCTGTCCCTTTCAGTAGATCAGCTAAATAGGTGGATTAATTCGCAATGAGGCAACTGTAGCACTAAGGAGTATCCCGAGGACACTAAGTGGTTATGAATGTCAATTAAGGCAGCGAAAGTTGGAAAGATAGGGCTGTCAGCCCAGGATTTAATACATATCTAGAGAGCAAAATCAACTTTACTTTGGAGTTGAATATAGCTAAATATGGCTAAAATCTAAGTCTAAAACACCTTATATTTCTACGCTGAATGACTGATCAGCGAAGGTGTGTAGTCACCGAGTATGTTGCATCTAGGTTTTCAATGCCAACTAGTGTGTTCCAATTCAACTTGGAGATGAAGTCTTTGAGATGAGTTTGTGCAGACCTCATGAGTAAAGGGACCCAGGCCCCTGAGGTGGTCGCCTGCTCATGCCAACTGTGATGGTTAGTTCAGACCGTCACCTTGACAACAGTGTAGAATCACAGGAAACATGTATGTCCTCATTGTCTGTTCTTGACCGAGGATGCGATGACTTGCTGCTCCAAGTTCTTGCTACAACTTCCTGCTGTGATGATGGACAGTAAGCCGGATTGGTGATAGAACATAAACCCTTTCTCCCAAGTTGCTTTTCGTCAGGGTGTTTTATCTCAGCAACAGATATAAAATTAGGACACTGGCCCTAAGCAGATTCCCTGTGCAAAGGCCATACTTGGATGGGGTGGGCTACAAGTTGGGGGGAATTCCCACGGTTCACTTCAGGGTTAATGATTTGTTTAAATGGTTCAGGGACCTAAGAAAAGCACAGTCTAGAGGACATGGGTGGGCAGCTGAAGAGGCACGCAGAGGAAGGCTGGAGGGTCCCGAGCACATAAGACCACAGATACACACAATTAATAAAGGCACCAATTCCATGGCTGGACTCAGTCCTCCCTCCTGGAGGTTAGGGCATGGGGCTGTAAGTTTCAACCTCCATTACACTCATGGTCATTCTGACATGGCTAGCCCTTCCCTTTGAACTGTATTAGGACTCACCACCAGCCATATCCTAGTAGCATGAACTGGGACGTGATTGAAAGAGATGAGTATCCAAAGACACTCCTACCACTCAGGAAGGGCAACAGTCAAATATATCTTCTAAAACTCATACCAGGTACATTAAAAAAAAATCGGCAGATTAAGGAACAAATAAAACATGTCATCCTAGGAAAGCAGATGTTGCATTTTTAAAAACACTAAGGATTAGCCAAGTAGAGGGAAGGAGGGATAAAGGGAGGGACAGTAGCTAGGAAAGGAAGGGGAGGAAGAGAGAGAGAGAGAGAGAGAGAGAGAGAGAGAGAGAGAGAGAGAACATGCCAGTTGATGTGCCACAGGAAACTCTGCCCCATTGTTCCTGGCCTCCTCCTGCCCACTGCACCTGTTCACACCACATGTGCCTGTCCTCAGAACTGCAGCCAAAATCTGTCTGTATGGTTGGCCTCAGTTTTACAAATCAAAGCATTATTTATAGTCTTCCCTCTCAACCTTACCCTACAATACCATATTAATTTTCCGTATATGGATGTTTTGTCTGCATGTATGTCTGTGCACCTCCTGTGCACCTGGAGCCTATGGAGGCCAGACGAGGGTGTCAGGTGCCCTGGAATGAGAGTTAGACACTGTGTAGGTGCTGAGAACCG
Organism: Rattus norvegicus; assembly: GCF_021556685.1. Lineage (NCBI taxonomy): Eukaryota > Metazoa > Chordata > Mammalia > Rodentia > Muridae > Rattus > Rattus norvegicus. The sequence goes on along the minus strand of NC_141536.1, from coordinate 56,695,846 downwards.
AGTTAGAGCTCTTGACCAGTGACTGAGCTGTCTCTCCAGCTCCTACTCCAACATCTGCTGTCTAAGGAGTGTGTCTACACTCTCCTTGCCTCGATCAAAAGCACCACCACACCCGCAGGGGCTTATCCCCTAAGTCCAGTCTCCATTTCGTCCTCATTTCTGGCTGTCAGTAAGTGCTGTTGACCCAATTTTCCATATATGCTCTCAGTCTTTTGCTTGAATCTTCCCTTTCCCTCCCTACTCCTGTCGTCAGATGTAGGCCACACAGCCCCCACTTAGATGATAGGAAACTGTCCACAGATCATACTGTAATGGCTTTTCCCTCTACTGTTCGCTTAAAAAATCTATTTTTAGCACAGTTTTAGGTTTACAGAGACGCTGAATGGGAAGCACAGAAATCATCCCTATAGCCCTTCACATACCATCTCCTGTTACCTCCCACCACCACCATCTCCATTCATGTAATATACTTGTTACTGTCAGTACAATGACCTACACTCCAGAGTCCCCACTAAGGCTCTTAGTGCTGTATTCTCCATGCCTTCTGACAAATAGATAATAATGACAGGAGTGTGTGATGACTTACAGTAGTGTCACCTCCTTAGAGCACTTCTAGAGTCCTCTGCCTGTTCACCTCATCCTCTTTCCACTGTCTGCACAGCTTTGCCTCCTCTGGAGTGACTTGGCTGGAATCAGAGTCCTGGGTTTAGATTGGCTTCTCTCACTCGGCAATATGGACATCAGATTTCTCTGTCTTTCACTGGCTGGATAGCTCACGTCCATATTACCCTCTCACTTCCAGTGGTGCTGTCCCCCACTAAGCCAAAGTTACTGCTGTCACTCCATTTTACAACATGTTTCAAATCCTTTCCTTGCTCTGATTGAAAAACATTTTCAGTTTGTTTCTTTCTTCAATAAGACTCTTATTTACTGACAGACACAGAGACCTAGAGCTGTGCTGGATCAAATGCATGCTTTTATTGTTAAATAGTTCCCCATTTGGAAGTCAGTTGTACCAAAGTATGTTCAATACTTAAGTTAGATGTGAACATTTTGAAATGGTTTGTAGTACTTCATGGAATGTATCTCATGATTTGTATCTTAGTCAAATCACAGCTATACACACACACACACACACACACACTCACTCACACACATACTCTTTCACACACACTTATACACACACTCACACACTTACACACTCGCACACACATACTCTCTCATACACGTTCACATATACACTTACACACTCACACACACATGCATACACGCACACACACTCTCACACATACACACTCACACACTCACATATACACAGTCACACACATATACACACACTCACACACTCATATGCACACACTTACACACACACTCATATACTCACACACACACATACACACACTCACATACACACAGTCACACACATATACACACACTCACACAAACACACACACCCCTTCCAAAGCCTTCCGAGTCTTTTCTGAGGTCTCTTCTATCTCTGCTAACAGCAAACTTGCAGGCTTAAGTGGACAAGCCAAAGCGTCAGTACAGGGTCAAATTGACTGGCTATGCTGTGCTCAGAGGAAACTATGGAAATAGCAAGGACTCTGAAGAGGTCAAACAATCCAGGAGAAAGAACTGGTTAGGTTAAAAAAATAAGGCTATTTTAAAAAGTAGTCTTCTAAATGTTTAAATTAATGAAAAGAAACATTTTAAAGAAATGGCTAGCCTCCTTAAGGTGTTGTTCAAAGGTAGTGTTCCCAGGAGGTCAAGGAAGATTTGTTTTGAATTTTATTCCCATGAATTTTAAAGATTTATTTACTCACCTATTTTATGTATATGAGTGCTCTGTCATCATGCACACCAGAAGAGGGCGTCAGATCCCATTACAGATGGTTGTGAGACACCATGTGGTTGCTGGGAATTGAACTCAGGACCTCTGGAAGAGCAGTCAGTGCTCTTAACCGCTGAGCCGTCTCTCCAGCCATTCATGGATTTTAAACAAACTTTAAATGCAGATCATAATGGGGGTAAATCAGTACTTAAGGAAAAGCATGGCTTTGAATGGTGTGTGCCTAGGATCAAACTCTTCAATGTGAACTTTAATATCCCTTCCCTGCTCAAGATCCTACAGGGTCTGTAGGAGGTTGCCACACAAAGCATTTGGCCGTTATGAAAATGTGGGGCCACATCAAAGAATAAAATGTCAGTTGCACATTAAGCTTAGATCGTACACTTTAAAGTTGGGCAACCTTCGAGGTGGAGGAAGACTTTCTGCTCTGAAGAACAATGGCACTCGGCAGCTGGCCTGATAGATGTTAGAAGGTAGAGAGGAAGATGACGCAGAAGAAAGCCAGTTGAGGGCTGTTTGACAAGATGAATCCTCAATTGGGTGACCAGGCTTGCTCATAGGTAAGAATTTATTATTAGCCAAGGGCAGTGCTTGATCCTGGGACTTCGGTCTTCACATCTGCTATGACATGGATCTAAAATCCCCCAGACTTCACGGCCCAGTACAGCACAGCTTGGGAGTGGGTGCTTCTTGGTGGTAACTAGATTGCACAGGCTAACCCCATCAACGTAGACTGATGAACTCAAAGCTCAGTGGGATACTAGGTGGTGGTGGAGTGGTGCACAGAGCAAGTGCATAGTGGTGCACAGAGCAAGCCGGGTCACTAGGGCATCTCCCCACCAACCCCCACTTTCCCTCTCCTATCTCAGATTCCCAGTCACCTTGATGTGAGCTGCTTTTCTCCAATACATGCTCCACCATAAGGTTACGTCTCCATGAGACCTTAAAAGCAGTAGAACCACCTGAGCACCCACGGAACACCAACAGCCAAAAAAAGTCTTTCCGCTTTTTTAAGTTATTCTTCTAGGCCTCGGTGTCAACATTAACCCTTTCGGGGAATGTTTGGGGAGCTGTCCCTCGCTCAAAGTCTCTTTTTAATTAGTATTGCTTTCCAGATACAAATCAAGATCACTTGATTCATCTGGAGAAGGGTATCAGAGTGGGGGGTAAGTGAGCTTTCATTGCAGTCCTTAAGCTCTCAGTGGTATTTTTGTTTTTCTTTCACGTCAACCTCTATGGTAAAAATATTCAGTTTGGGGCGTTTTCCCCATTTTATAACTGACTTCTTATTCCTGCCTTCTCCGGGTTAAACAGACGAGTTGAAGCCTATAGTGATTAAGTATCGCTCATCTTTAAAACAAAACAATCAATGAACAGACCCCCCCTCACTTTACTAGTAAAACTAATTAACCACAAACCCTGTGATGAGAATTCATTCCTTAAGAATCTGCCCATTGGAGAAAGATTAGTTTTCATCCTCAATATCTGTCTTGTCTCATCACTTTTGCCTCAGTAGATTTTGTCAATAAAAGCTCGTCAGTGGTTCTTTCCAGAACTGGCTTCCCCATGTCAGAGAGAATAGGCTTGTCCAGTTCCTTTTTGTCAACTGTCCCCTGCCATTTTCCTTAAAAATCTGAATGTTCTTGTGTGGCTGGTCCACAAGAATGTCTTTTTTTTTTTTAGGTTGGCATTATGTGTGGGATTTTTATTATTCCTTTTGCCTGAGAGTTTGTGTCTTTTGTCCAACAACTACCCATGTCCCAGAGCTACCCGCAAAAAGCAATAAAGTATTTCATTAGGTATTAAAAGGTACCTGTAACTTTCTGGGTAAATTCGTGAATAGCAAGCATTATTCTCACCCAGATCTTGCCTGTCATTTGAGTCGCCATCTTTGCTGAACATCAAGAGAGTCATTTCCTCACCCTGTATATGAAGTTCTCTTCTTTCAATAAAGCTTCCAGGCAGTGTGGCTTTGCCCACTTCTTCCCTTTCAGAGTTTGTTAACTGCTCTTGACTCACTGAAAGCTTTCTCTGCTGCCTTTGCTGGCCTGGCACTCAGATGTGGAGTAGAAGCTCTTCCGCTGCCTTCCCTTCCACTTCAATCAGAACAATGGCGTACTTACTGGGGTCTTCAGCTCCCTTGGCTGGGTGACAGCTAATTTCTAGCTTTTATCCCGCAGAGCGCCATAGGAACCCTGTGCTTTTTTCAGCTCCCTGGCTATTGACCATTTTCAGGGGTCCTCCTATGAGCACCTCACTTCAGATGCCAACAAAAACGATGCCCAATCCCCGTCTCAGCGGAAAGCACACTGCCACGTATCAATCAGCGGGAATGTACACCATCAGGGCACGTCACTCATCAAAAACACTTCATCAATTTCAGATAAACTCACAAGAGCCTAAATGGCCATGGGGATGTGTCCCATCAGCTACTGAAAAGCTCCTCTGAGGAGACTCTGAAAAAATAATTTAAAGGTGGATTTGTTTCTTATATTCTATTTCCTGCTGATTCTTTATCTCAAATACGCAGTGTCTGACCAATTAATGCAGTGTCTTTTATGGACACAATGGAAAAAGATCAGAAGAAAAGAGAACCTATTTCCCTTTTTATTTTGTTCTGGTCGTGTAATCTTTTAAATTTTCATATAGAGTCCAAATATTTGTAGTGTCAAAAATTGCAAAATTATAACACATCTTTAGTCCTCACTTCCTCCATAAACATCACTAGAATGGACAGCTTTTAAAAGCGGAGCTAAAGGAAGCATTGACACGCACAGTTAGAAAAGCCAAAATCAGAAGAGAAAGTGACAAGTTTCTATGGATTGGAGTGCTTGTAGCAGACACAGCCAGGTGGGCATGGGGATGGGGGTAGAGGTGAGGGGCGGGGATTGGGGGAGGGGGTGGGGGTGGGGGTGGGGTGTGGAGGGTTCGGCTAAGAGCCCTAAAGAATCCTTATCCAGGAGTGCTCCAACCATCTTGTGCCCACTCCCCACCGCTAGTCCTATGGGAGAGTCAAGGTTCAAGTTGGGAAAACTGAACAAAGGACGCTTAGATCAGGAGTGAGGCTCGGGTTCCAGCCGAGAGACACAGTAAAGGGCTGCAGAACTGTGGGGACACTTCCCCTTGGCCTCTTCCTGCGACTGGACTGCCAGCAGCGGGTCTCTCCAGCAGGAGGCAGAGGATTTTCAAACAAAAGCTAAAAAGCCTCAGAAAAAAAGGTCTCGGGGAATCTGACATTGCAGAATTTCCCAAAAGGAAAAGTTCTGAAAGTTAGAGGTCTCTTGGCGACACCGCCACACAGCGAGCTCTGTTACCAAGCCCCAGATTTTTCCCTCACAGTCGTTAGTGCTTCCATCACTAATTGAAACCAAAGCACAGGCAACCGCTGAGGAAAAATCGCCAGCGTGTTAGAGACTGGAAAGTAGCCGAGGTGACACCGTGAGTAGCCAGGCAGGAAGGACCCTTAAGAAGAAAATTGAGGCCACTTCTGAGGGAGACAATGCATTCGTAAAACAAACCGCCAGGCACAGCGAGGGAGACTACTCAAAGGACAAGACAACTTCAGAAAGCCTGCAATTAATAAAATTTGTAAATGACGTTCTGTATATAATCAGATTCTTCTGGTAACTTGAATTAAAAAGTATCAATGTGGAGACTAGCTGAGGAATTATTTTAAAAATAAAATTAGAAGATCAAACTCTCAGCTCTTACATGTGGTTAATACTTTTCTCAGAAATAGAAGACAGAGAAGATGAAGAAGAAGAAAAAAACTATCAAAGACATGATGAAATTCTTCTAGAATTTAAAACCGTGAGTCCCCAATTTCTTGTTTCTCTTCTTGCAGCTTTAGGCGAACAGTCACAATCAACAGACACAAAGTTAAACTCTTTAAGTTTCCCATCTGGACTGTTTCCTGCCCCAGTCAATGGCAGAAGAAACCAGAAACTAGCCCCACCCCCTCCAAGGCTCCCAGCATCCCTTGCTGGCATCCCTGTGGTGGCCATTTATCTCTTCTTCTGGGTATGCTGAGCCAGCTTCACTGAAACTACCTCTAAAAGACAGAGTTGAACACACTTCACATCTCACACTTAAAACCTCCGAGTGGCTTTCAGGACATCTGAAGGAGACTCTTTAACCCGCCTTAAAGGTCTGAGAGATCTGATCACTCTGGTATCTCCAGCTTTATCCTGTATTGTGGTCCTCTCAGGTCTCTACCCAGGTGCATTATCTTCCTCTCAGTTGCCCTGACTGCTCATCACCTAGGAAACCACCGGTTTCCAATACAGAATTCTGGAATGCTTATTCTCACACAGACATGGGCACAAACCCAATGTTTCAGCACATGTGCCTGGCTAAAGCCCAATTTCCTTATCTGTAGATTGCTGACAATTACGCTTACCAGTGAGTTTTTATCAGGACTGACCGGAAAATGACAATAAAAAACTCATCATGGTGCTTGAAACAAAATAAGAAGCCAGAAAATTTAGCTATCCAGTGCTATACAAAACACCAACTAGAATCCTCTTCCCAATAGTAAATGACTATGCACTGTCATTTGTTTATTAATCTGAAGCTTTACAAGCTCTATTTACACCTTTAGTTTGTACAGTCCTTCAGGATAGTAATTTTAATAGCTTTAGCGCATACAAAAGAGTTGATGCCAGAGATGTAGAGCTGGTTTAAGCCAGTTTGCAAGAGCTGACTGTTAACTGTTTAGGATTTCAGCAGGTCAACTGTTAAACATGCCTTCTGTAAAAAAAAAAAAAAAAAAAAAAAGGTACAAAATCCAGGGAGATGTCTCACAGCCTTCTAAGTGTTTGCTGTGTAAGCATGAGGTCCTGAGTTCAGATCAGTAGGCAGGTAAAAGGCCAGGCATGGATGTACAGGTCTGTGATCTCAGCACTAGGAAGGCAAAAGACAGGTGGATCCCTCAAGATCCTAGCCTAGCCAAACCATCGAGTGCCAAGATCAGTGGAGACCCTGACTTAAAAACTGAAGAGAAGAGTGATTGAGGAAGACACCTGACCTGGCCTTAACACACGTGTACATCCATAGGCACACAAATATAACACATGTACACATGCGTACACACACAAAGGGGAGAAAACTGAATGGTGTAAACTTACTATTAATGGAATTAAAGGGAATGGTTGTGCTGTGGCTTAGATGTGAACTCTCCTGCATAGCTTCTTGTATCTTGGTAGTAATTTTTTGGAAGATCATGGAAACTTTAAGAGGTAGAGCTGGTCAGAGGAAGTGGGTCACTGAAGGTCTTGAGAGTTTATAGCCACTCCCATTTCTTGTTTGCTCTCTGCTTCCTGTTTCTGTCAGAGGCAATGTGACCAGCTTCATCATACTTCTGAGGAGTTGCCCTCACTGTCATGATGGCCAGTGTTGGCCTAAGCTACAAACCAAAATCAACACTTCCCTAGAGTGGCTTCTTGTCAGCCACCAAATAAAAAAGGTAATTAAGTCATAAAGATAGTAACTATTCAAAATGGTCAGTTTCCGACTCCTTTCTACTACCCCTGCTCTTACGGAGTCAGAATTGTTTGTGACTACTATGCCTCATTTCCAAATGCTCTGCGTTATCTCTCGATGATCACTTCCCGCTTCTCCATTCAGCGATGTCATGCTGTGTTTAAAACTGGCCATACGGAGAAAATTTATTCTATGAAGATTAGCAGTTGCTTATCAATCTGATGCTTCCACCCTTCCTAGAGAAGTGGGCTGTAACCAGCAGCTTGCTGGTTAGTAAAGCCCATTATGCGGGCATCAGCACAAATAAAGACTTCAAGAGACGTGAGGGAAATCTCTTAGCGAAGTCAATGCCTCTTGTAAAGTTATCTTTCCCTCCATTCTATTCATCAGTTCTCTAGATGTCCCTTAAAGGAGGAAAGTGACTATATATATGTGTATATATATATATATACATATATATATGTGTATGTGTGTGTGTGTGTGTGTGTATATATATATATATACATATATATATATATAATTCTCGTTAAGTCTGGCTCTCAGTCACGTCAGTCTATAGAAACAAATGAGGATATTTTGTGGGGAAGACAGTTTTCAGGGGCTAAGAGTGTGACAGTCAACAGTCTGATGACAAAGCAGGACACAAAAGCCTAGACAGGAACCAAGAGATTCCAGCAGTTTGAAGATGCTAATCGAGACGACTGCTGAGAAGTGATGTAACACACTGTGGAAGAAAGGTTACTAACGACCCCAGAAGGGACCCAGAACTACCAAAAGAAAACCTTTCCCATCTTCCACATACTACTTAAGAAAGCAGACACGGGTGTGGCAGTCATTGAAAGATATCAGAAATGCTTCTCGACAAGCATTACCTAGAAAATGGCCAGCCACGTGCAAAATTGCAGAGCTGGACGCACAGCATATTTAAGAACTCTTGGAAGGCATTAAAGGCTGTAAAACTTAAAAAGACAAGAGGAGAGGGTTCGTGATACTAGATTTGCCTTTTGTTCTTTTTTTTTTTCTTTTCTTTTCTTTTTTCGGAGCTGGGGACCGAACCCAGGGCCTTGCGCTTGCTAGGCAAGCACTCTACCACTGAGCTAAATCCCCAACCCCTTGCCTTTTGTTCTTAATGGTGGGAACAGCACAGGCAACAACAACAACAACTTCATCAAAATGAAAAACCTTCATGCACATAAGGACATCATCAAAGAAATGTAAAAGGCAACCAACCCATTGGATAGGGAGGAATGTTTGCAAGACATATATCTGAGGAGAGCATAAATATTGGAGTTTGGAACAATGACTCAGCAGCTCAGAGTACTTACTGCTCCTGAGGAAGACCTGAGTTTGGTCCCTGACACCAACATTGGTGGCTTACAAGTGCCTGTCATGCCAATTCCAGGGGACCCAATGCCCTCTGGCCACCTTAGGCACCTGCACTCATGTGGCACATAAGTACTCGGGCATAAATACATACAGACAAAAAAACCAAAACTTCAGTAAGAGTGTTTATATTTGCAGTTTATATGTCTAATTAAAGACTAACATGTAGGGTGTAAAAAGAAACCCTACTCACGAGCACCAGCAAAATAATCCAACTTTAAAACCATCAAATATGCTTCGTCAATATGCGTAGGAGAAGACGTTTACTCATCATTCTGGAAGTACAGTCAAAAGCGCAATGCAATGCCATTGCACACCCAGTAGGACGGCTATAACAAAGCAGGCGTCCAGTAGGACAGCTGTAACAAACCAAAATGGGAAGAGTATAGAGATCCTGGAACCCTTGAACACTGCTGCTGGAGATGTAAAATGCCAGGCTTCTGGGTGACAGTGTGGTAGTTCTTCAAAACCATCAAGCACAGAAATTGTCCCATGAGCCAATAACTCCGTCTGTTCTTAGGAATGAGAGCAGGATTTGAACAGATACAGGTGGTCCATGTTGCCGCTGTCTTTTCCACAAAAGGTAGAGAAACACCTCAAGTGTCCATTGATGAGGAAACAGGAAGGCTGCGAACGCCGTGCTAAGTGAAATAAGCCATCGAGGGACAGATCTGTGGTTACACTTGATGGAGGTGCACACAATAGTCAAATTCCAGGACAGAAGGCAGTGTGGTGGTTACCAAGAGCCAGGGAGAGGGTAGGGGGTGACTGAATGCTTAATAGGTCCTGTCTGTGCTGCTGGGACATTCAAGGGCTGTTAGCGGTGAGGACGCTCAGCAGTGTCAATATTGGTTTGTTTGTTTTTTAATTTGAAAATAAGTTTTCTATATTCCGACCACGATTTTCCTCATCCCTCTGATCCTCCTTGTTTCCCCAGCTTCTAACTTCTTATCTTCTACCTATCTCCTTTTAGAAAATAAAGAAAGAAACAAAGAAAGGAAGGAAGAAACCAAAATAAAACAAACAAAAAAGAAAAAGGAGAAACCCACACATGTAAATACAAAATCTGAAACCATTAATACAGAGTAAAACATCAATAAGGTTAAAAAAATACCCAAACGAAACAAAACGAGACAAAAAAAATCCTTAAATTTGTTTTGTGTTGGCCATTTGATGCTGGGCATGGGGCCTGCCCTTACGTGTGACTTGTATACACTGTGAGACTCCATTGGAGAAAACTCACTTTTCCTTTGTGAGTGACTGTCAATTAGAGATAGATTCTTGGGCAGGGATGGGAGCACATGTCTCAGTGCTCCTAGCCACAGGCTTAGACCTGTGCGCACTGCCAGTCTCTGTGAGTTCATGTATGCACCAGTCCTGTTGTGTCCTGGAAAACATGGTTTCCTTGGTGGCATCCATCACTTCTGGCCCTTAATATCTGTTTGCCTCCTCTTCTGAACAGTTCCCCGAGCTCTGAGGGGAGGATTTGATAGAACCATCCCACTTAGGATGAGTGTCCTGTGGTCTCACGCTGTGTTCACTTGTCCAGTTGTGGGCTGTTTTTGTTTCCATCTACTGCAGGGGACTCTTCTCCAATCATCTTCTCTGATGGCGACTGAGGGAGACACTGATCTGTGGATAGGGCAGAATGTTGTTAGGGAGTCCAAAAGCAAATATTCTTAATATAGTTTTAAAAAATACCCAAACAAGCAACTTTCATATTATGTATGTTTGACTATCATTTAAAATGTTTTCCAAGCATGTGTTTTTATACATGGCTAGTTTTATATAAAATGTGCAATTCAAAGTGAAGCAAGCCACCTTCGCTTTCTGCAGATCACTCCTGCTGGCAGGAGTTGTGGGCCAGATACAGAGCATATTTGTTGAGATGGATCTGTAGCCATTAACAGTGCCGCCCCTGGGGCCCTGGTATATGATCAGTAGATACTCATTGTAAGCGCTTACAGAGGAAGAGAAAGACAAGGGCTAGACTGGAGAGGTGGGGCAACCACTGGTGGCTGCTCTCCAGGAAGTTAAAAGAAGCCAGAGATAAAATAAGCCGTTGCCCAGTAAAAACAAAAGACATGAGAGGACTTACAAACAGGTAATTAGGGTTGGCTCAAACAGTATTCACCTTTGAGTTGTGACAAGATACTATTTCAGAGTATGAACCAGCCAATACACTCCCCCTGGCCCCACCCAGTCCCTCCCATATTTTCCTTTTCCTTTGACTAAGACTCCATCTGAGCTTTGCCCTTGGCTCAGGGCTATGAAGAAGAAGGAGAGGACTATTCTCAGAGATGCTTCCGAGGTTTGTTTTCATATCCTTTGTGCTGAAAGGAACCGCAGAAAATCAAGGTGTCAGTCAAGAGTAGAGCTTGCAGAGTGAGATCACACTCCCCAGCCCCAAGCAACGTGGAGACTGAAAATGACTAGCACAGGTGTGTTGGGATGTGGTGGTCCCGGAAGTGGAGTGTTGGGGGGCTCTGCTGGGGGAGGGTGGGAGGCTCTGTTCAGCCCCAAGCCTGGTCTGAGTGGGAGAATATGAGGCAGAATGGCTCTTAGCTTTGTAGAGGATTTGGCAAGGACGGAAAGAAAACAGACCTAGACTGATAGGAAATGACAGACATTGCTCCTGCCACTAGAGGAGCATGGTGACACTAATTACAATTAAGTTAGAGAAAAAATCGAGCGCTCGGACTTTTGTTCTTGCTCCACAGGTGAATCTGTGTGCTGATCTCTGAACAGTCTGAGGAAGGAAGCCTTGTCACGGGAGAAGGGCAGTTAGGGCAGGTAGAAACTTTCAAACTTGATGAGCAGGAAGAGAAAGGAGATGAAGACTGCAAAAGTTGGAGAGAACAGAGAAAGAGCCATGGTCTAATGAACAAGGACCGGCATCGCGGGAGGCTCGCCAGCTGGCTGTGCCAGCCCCGAATGTGACATCACTTTCATGGGCTTAGCGTGCGATTGCTTCTGTGACTCACTCGCCCTGGCTGGAGATCAATCCTGTCGTCTCAGCTTGGACATCCAGGCCTGCTGATTTCCATTTGAGTCCCTTGATTCTGGTGATACAAGGCACCCATGGGGCTCTTCAGGTCATACCCTACTGGTCTTCAGCCTTAAGCGCCTTTTCCAGCTGGCCGTGTCTGCCACTTCATCAGTGTCACACCTCTTTCATATCGGTCCGTGCTGTGACCTCTCCTCTCCCTTTCAACCTGTCTTCAAGATTAGGATCAATAATGCTGCCGGGCCTTTATTCAAGTGATGGAAAGCCTGGGAAACTCTTATCTGGGCTGGCTTGCTGTCTCTGAACGGATATTTCATACCAGCCTTCAGCCTGAGAGTAGACAAAAAATTGTCTTTTTTTTTTTTTTTGTAACAAAGATGGATGGTTGTCTCTTGTTTCAAATAAGAAGGAAAATGTTTTGATCAGGGCCCAAGCAAAGCGGGAAATGTGGCTCACTTTTGTTTTGTGGTGTCATCGAAGAGCCTTTAATGGCTTGTTTTAGTTTCCTTTATTTAATAAGTTGATAGCCAAAGTAGACAAGAGTGTGGGTCTTGACGGAGAACTGTAAATAGATCTTGGCATGGCTGAGTACTCTGCCACTGAGCTTTCTTTTTTCTTCTGTCTGTTCTTTCTGATCCAAGAAATAAAGAGACTCCAAGAACTAGCGAAGCTTTGTAATGTCCAAATAGGAAACCACCCACATCCGCTTTGTCCAACCTGAACTTCTTAAATGTTCTGGGGAAAGTTGCTCCTAGGTAGTCTCATAAATTTGGGGCTCAAGTGTTTAGCCCCAAGGGAGAAGAGATGCTTCCAGGAATAATTGCACTCCATCTTCTATAGTCAGCTTTGGTGTGAGCCTTTGTTTCTTGCTCCCTTCCAAGATGGGGTTCCATCCTCAGACCACCCTCCAAAGCCTGTTCGTTGAGATTCAATAGCTCATAGCGGCTGCTAACTTCTACAGACCTGCCAGCTTTATAACAAGGACACAGGGTCTCCTGAATTTTAAAAGCTTGGGCCAGCATGCCCATATCCACAAACTGAATCCTAGCTTCTCATTCTTTTTCCATAGTCCCTGCCTCTCTAGCAGGAAGTCCCACCTTCCTCTTCCCTTTCCCAGCTATTGGCCATCAGCTTTTTATTCAAGTCAATCAGAAAATGCCTTAGACAGATGAGGCAGGACAGAGAAACATCTTTACACTGTACAAAAAGATTCTCCCAATACTCACCAGAGGCAATACAACCTATAGATCAGCTAAAGGAAAACAAAATAAATTTAATCCTTTCCTGGTGACCGTTGAATAATTGAACAACCACCATGTTATCAATGACGTGAGTGAATCTCAGAAGGTACACAGATCAAGACGCATTTTGATCTCTGCTACCTCCAACCACCTCCCTCTAATATCCTGTCTCTTCTGCAGACCTGAGACTCAGATCTCCAAAGTTCCCAGAGCTCTCAGCAAGGGCCACATTTGAGGCCAGCCAGGGGGCGAATTCTATAAAAAGATCTCTTTGGGAAAACCTGCACTGGAGAGCAGTAAATGCTTCCTAAGAAAGCTGAGCAAGGCAAAACTGAGGCAAAACTGAGCAGCGAGTACGGTCCCAGCCCCAGCTGTTCAGAGGGTCAAGGAGGAAAAGTTGTGCATTCAGAAAGAGACTCACTAGAGGCTTTGTGTTTATGTGGTTAAAGCTTTGTCAATCCAAGGGAAGCGTGTCACCACAGTCCGTGATGGGTAGACTATTCATCCATAAGTGTTGGTGCTGCTTCTGCATATCATTCAGCAGACTGTTGCCCACTTTCCTAGCGGGCACTGTAGATGTTTATGGCGGGGAGCAGTTACTGCATAAATAAAATGCCCACCATTGCTTTACAGGAAGAAGAAATCACACAGAGAAGGAATAAAATCCACAGCATCTTTCTGGCAGTCCCCATCACGGGCTCTGCCAAGAGTTCTGGTTGCAAAACATTGCTTTTATAACAACAATCAACTTCATAAATGGCAGAAACATGGACTTGTTTGCTCCTGGGAGACTTTATTATTCATGCAGACTTGTATTCAAATACAGAAGCTCCAAAGATACTTGAGGAGAAAAGATCCCAAGGAGAGACAATCAATAGAAGTGATTTTGCAAAATGAACTTAAAGGATTCTTGTTCTTAGACCCAAAGGCTGGGTCTGGTGAGTATATTGAAGAATTTTCATTTCCCCCCATGCTTGAAACACAGGCAAAGGCTTATCAGGACCTTGTGATTAAACAGAATGGGAGAAGGGAGGGCTTCTTTAAGAGTTCTCTTATAGCCAGCTGTGTTGTTTGCACCAACAGAAATTTCCAGAGTCCCAATACAAAGCTGAGTGTAGCAAGCCAATCCAGCCCAGTGACTCATTCTCCATTGGACGGTCTTTCAATCCAACTGTTAGGATGGTCTTTGACTCCAACTGTTAGATGGAGGCTACTCAATGCACACTCTCCTGTTGCTGCTTTCTCTTGAGATCTTGGGCATCACCATTCCTGGTTTGTACTCAACACAAAAACAACACCTCTGTGCTTTGTAGCCACAGGGAGATTCTTAGCTGGTTACCTTCCCCTCACTCCAGAAGTGGCTATTCCTTAATAAGCCAAGTGAACCCCATTGCTTTCAATACAACCTGCTATCAACTCGCTTAAAATACACTATCCAGAGTCTTCATTTTAATTTATTGTAGTTTTGAGATAGCCTTAGGTAGCCAAGGCTGGCCTCAAGCTTACTGTGTAGCTAAGGATGACTTTAGACATCTGATCCTCATACCTCTACCTCCTGAGTGCTGGGATTACAGATGTGGACTACCACCTCTGGTTTATGTGGTGCTTTAAGCATGCTAGAGAGGCACTCTACCAACTGAAGTACATTTCCAGCCTGCGAGCTATCTGCTGTTTCTTCATTTGCACTAATCTAAGGACTGAAGAGTACAGCTGCTGGCGTGCTTTTGTTGTGTCTGTGCTGTGCTGTGACCCTTATTCTTTTGGGGTCATTGACCACTGCCTGATTGATACCTACAAGTTTTCTTTTTGAGACCTCACTGTGTTGTCTATGTTGCCTCCATTGGTCTCCAAATTGCATCCTCCTGCCTCAACTTGCACGAAAGGTAGCACCATGACAAGATTGTCTTATAGTATAGCATCATGCAGGAGGATCGAAAATAGCAAGGATACAGTTGATTCTTCCAGTAGGTGCCATTATGACACTTTATGGCAGGACAATAGAGGGCCTTTCTGGATCGACTAACAAGCTGAAATGGTCCCCCCCAAATATTAATGGTAATGGCAGTATGAGCTTTCTTTGTTTTTCTCTCCATCCCTCCTCATATTCTTGAAATATATATTTCTTCCTTTCTTCCCATCTTTCTACCATGTCCAAATTTCTAACTATGCAGTTGAGGTGTCCTTGACCCTGTCCGAGCAGAAACGAGATTGTCCTTAGTCACATGTCTCTGCTGGTTGGTTCAGAGGTGAGCATGGGACAAAGGTCGTCTAAGCAGAAGAAAGTTCCAATAGGTGAGGAACAACTGATGCTTTCCTCCAGGGGTTGAGGGTCAGTAATTCCGATTATTGCTGGCCACCATTATTAACAAAGAGGAAAACCAGTCTGGAGAAGTGTCGGACATACAACAGAGAGAAAGAACTAGCTCTAGGGCTGGTGACAATGTGGTAGGTCTCTCAGAACTACAACAGAGAGAAGGGATTGACTGCAAGCTGTTGATGAAGTTGAGCTTCTGAATCAGTTCTCATAGGAGACTCAACTCCCAGTTGTTCTAAAGGTTTTTTCCTTAAGTATGTGTGTCAGTTAGACCTTGAGTTTCTAAAACATCTGAAGCATGTCAGTCACCAGTGCATCAACCCATAGATCTTCACCTACCTTCCATGGAGATGTATAGGACTCTTTTCCGACAATAGGAAAAAATGTCGGGGCTGTCCTACTGGAGAAGAGTTGAGCTCTGAATGAGTTGTCATTCTCCCAAATTATGTAGTGTTTAGGAACAATGACTCAATCAACAGAAGAGAGACCTTCATCCTACGAGCACCCAGGACCTCTAAGCGCTTTGAACCTAAGGATGAGTTCTGTTGATTCCTGGTCGCCTGAGCACCTTCTGGACCTGAGTGAGAACAGATTCTTACACAGCTGCTCACACCCTCACCTCCTAGATGTGCTGAAAGAACCAGAAAGTACTTCACCCTCCAAGGTGTCTTAGTTTTACCCTTAAGACCTTTGTGAGACTATCCTACAGGGTCAGCCTGTGAAGTCTTTTAAGTAGACATTATGTGCGTTGCTTTACTAAATGAATTCATTTATATCCTACCCCTAGAAAATGATCAGAGGTGACTTTAGGACAAATAAAATTAAGAAAGTAGATAAAACCTTCTAAAACAGAAATTAAGATGAGGATATAAAATATAGTACAAATAAACAAACAAACAAATAAATAAATGAGATGGTATATATACATATACATATATATACATATATACATATACACATATACATATATACATATATACACATATACACATATACACATATACATATATACACATATACACACATATATATATATGATTTTTTTTCTCCTTAGGAAACTTTTCTCTTGTAAGAGAACCCTGCTAGAGAGCACCCCTAGCAACAGATTCTGGAATATGTACTCCAACCCAGCTGCCATGGTTCAAAGCAGTGTTTCTCAAAGTCTCTGGGGTGGCACTACTTGGAAGGAACCTTAGGTGCTGAGGATTACTATGGGGTTCTGGATTCCTACAGGTGTGCCCTTGAAGGAGATTGTGGTACTCTGACTCCTTCCTCCTTCTCTTGTGTCCTGACTATCATCCAAGCACTTTGCTCCATCAGGAAGTCCGAACCATTGCCATTCAGTATCTCCCAAGTGGATTCATCCACAAAGCAATGCCTTAATCTACTCTTAGACTGGAATCTTCAGACTGTGAGTTAAATCAACCTCTTCTTCTTCTAAGTTAATTATAGCAGTGGAGTGGAAATTTAAGGATTCTTTGGAAAGTCAGTTGGATGGTGTTTTGCTGGGGCAAACACCTGACAGAATGTTTTGTTAAAGAGGATCTAGGAGTGAAAGGCTAAAGCAGACTCTTAAAGGAATGTTTCACTGAAGCAGACACAGGAACTGCTAAAGCAAGCATGTGAAATGACAGCTGATGAAGGGTTCTTTGCTAATGACACACATGTATTGGTCTGTCTTACATTGCACAATTAAGCTGCATTTGTTGGGATTCCATAGAGAGAAACACACCAAAAACCTTCTGCTGGTGAGCTGCAGTTTCTTGCCACTTCCACAAACTTGGGTTGATGGGATGCATATGCTGAGGCAAGACCTGTGCTGAGGCAGGAGCCATGCTGAGGTAAGGCTCATGGAGGACATGTGATGTTTTAGGGTATAAATAGGACTCTACGTAGTGATGGAGACAGAGCTTGGCTTGCTGGTACAGCTAACTGTGCACTGCTTGTGAGTCTCGAGTCTTCACTGATCTTTGCTTCCCTGAGAGAGGCACAGCCAAGAACTTCTCCTGGTGTTCCTGTTGCCCCCTCCTGCTGACTCAGTCAAGTCTGAGGCCTGGCCGTTGTCTAAGTCATGTTACCACTGTTGCTAACCAGACTCTCCCGAACTGGACTGCTGGTGTTTCCATGAGGTATTTGTGAGTGTATCGAGCTGCAGCTGCTAGCCTGTGAACTGAACTGCCAATTTCCAGACAACACAGATGGAAATTGCTCCAAAGAACGTTTCTAAACAGGTCCACTTCCCCCGTATCCTTTCTTTTCTACTGCCTCTGATGGGTGATAGGTTGCAAGGAAGGTTAAAGTATCTAAGAACCAGCATTAAAAATAGGATTTGATAAAAGTAAAGTTACATCACAGGCATTTGGTTATGGTCGTAGAAAGCTAACAAGCACTGATGGTGTTTCCTCAATCCAATAGAAGTAGCCCTAGGGAGGACTTGAAGTCCCTCTGGCCAGAGCACATAGCTTTTTAATTAACTGCCTTGGACCCAGATATAAGCGCAGTATGTAACTTTGGGGAACCTACAGTTGACAACACTGGGTTTTTACTAGAATGGAGACTTTATTTTCTGGAAATAATCTGAGATATAAACATACTTTGTTTTTGATTAAGGGCAAAGGTATGACATGGTCTCATGAGACTCAATCAAGTGAATGAAATTGGGACTAGAGCCTGCTGGATACTATCCAGTGCGTGCGAGGAAGATGTCGGAGATGCTTGGGGATGAGCTCACCCCGAAACCTACACACAGGTCAGTCAGGGGCTAAGCCGAAACGGGAATTTTAGGACCAGAAAAGTCCAGACGCTCGTGAGCACACAAGCTCTGGTTCCATCCAGGGAAGCACCTCACTGGGCATGCTCCCTGACCTCAGCGTTTAGAAAGACAAGTCCTTATTCACAGAATAATTCTAGAGGCCACTGTTGTCCCCACTGGCTTTTTTTTTTAATTAAACTACCGTAATGATTAAAAGGTGTTTTTATAAAAGAGAAATGCATTCATTTGCTCCAGTAAAAGCCTGCCCATCTTTAAGGCTCTAGCTAGTGGCTCTCCCCTCCTGAAGCTTTTCTGCATCCAAAATAACCTCTTTATCTCGAAGCCCCACACACTCTGAACCATTCCTTGGGCTTCCTCAGCCCCCAGCCCCTGTAGCAAGGTTGGTATCTTCTTGGCCTGCCAATCAGCCTTTCCTTCAGGTATCACCCCTGCCTGGGTCCATGATGGCCTACTGGGTCCCTGGAGCTCTGGTAACCTAACTCCCTCCCAGCCGGCTATGAGCCTCAATGAAGAGTAAGTAGGGAAGCCAGGTATGGCCAAAGAGAGCTTTCTAATCCCATTCCCTGAGACATACCTGTGAGAGGTCTTCCTGAATTCCTAAGGAGATAGATGCATTTTCTCTTCACTAGGAAGTCAACCTGGACCAGCATGCCGCATGGTGGCCCTTCGTACCCATGAACCAATGATAAGGAAAAGTATCTCTGGGATGAGGGAGATAGGCAGGTAGATTCAGTCATCTAACCCCTGGACTAATCAGTCCTAACAGCCAGGGCTTTCTCATTTTGCTTAAAGTCAAGTAGCATGGGATTCTCTGGACCCTGTTCTAGTCTCATACACTTGAAGGATGAGGCATACTTCCATCCAAAATGACAGCTAAGTATGGGAGGCAGGATCCGGGAGCGCGTGCGTCCCCTATGAAACCTAAAAGAAGGTGAGACAAGGTTAGCTCTCCAACCCACAGCACCCTCTGCAGCGCACTGACCAAGCAACAGAAGGCAACGGGATTTTATTTGCAGGGTCCTTGACAGTTATTGTGTGCAACTCATCGCTAAAGCTTCTTGAGTATCTATTCTTTAAATTGTAAGTTAATAAAATTATTCTGTTTATGAACCATCTGTGTTTAGACACCATCCTGGTAGATCCACTCTGCAAGCGTTGCTCTCCCTGCGGCAGGACTGACTGGATCCAGGTAATCTATATTTATCAATAGGGTACTTAACATTGTAAAAATAAGGCAACTAGACTCCCATGACGGAGCTAAATATTATGTCACTGTATGAAGAGAATGGCATTGTTAGTCATTTCTGCAGATATGATTTGCTTCACAAATACTACATTCTGAGGCATTGGGACTCAGCAGGCACTCTTTGTCAACAATCTGCCATTGCTAGCTAAATTAAGCAATCATCTGGCTACTATATTTAGAATGTGTGTGCAGGCATCAGAATGTATAGTGAGCTCTAAACGCCATGTTTGCCTTCAGGGGACACCACAGCAGAGGAGCAGAGGAGCGTCTGCTTTGAAGAGAAAACAGACTTTTTATTAGAAGTCACTGGAAAGAAGTTACCTTTGCCTCTAAGAAGGCTGGGATGACAGTGAGTTGCTTACAAAACCAAAAACAAAATCTAATGCAGACTATCTTTCCAATTTTCTTAAAGGGGCCTGTTCTCTTTAAATTCTCTCCTTCTATTATAAGCAAAAGTTTGGAAAGTGTCTTTGCTCTGATTCTCTCAGTCCCCTCCTTCTGTGAAAGGAACCCTCTGCTCCCAGGATGAGGGTTTTGTTTATTTTGTATTGTTTATTGTGCATCTGCTACGTCCTAGGGAATAGCAGACATTTTCCAAGTACTATCTGACTAAATAAGATAAGAATGTGTGTGGCTATGTATGCATGTGTGTGTGTGTGTGTGTGTGTGTGTGTGTGTGTGTGTGTGTGTGTGTATGTGTGTGTGTGTGTGTTGCTTCCTGTGCTTAGCGTACAGCTGACAAGGCATGCACGTGTGTCCATTCTCTGAGTATGGAAACCAAGGCTCGTACCGCCCTGTGGCTGTCTCCTGTTTGGTAGATTGTCTGCTGCATTTGTATTCCCTACTTTAATCTGTGTCCTGGGTCTGTGCCCTGGTCCCCGTATCTATTTCTGTCTGTTGCTACCTATGGAAATGGGTTAAAAACCCAGCAAGTATTTCAGGAGATGTTCAGGGTCCTTTGAAATAAATAAATAAACCCAAGTCCGTGAAAGCTAACATAACAGGCGATCAGAAAGATAGAATGCTCCACAGGCCTGCCCTGACTCACCCACACCACTCCTAAGGACCGCTTGTTTATTTTCATGTCTAAGTTACAGCTCTCTGCTGGGGACAAAAGGCTTTGGGACTTCGATGCTTCTGAGACCTGCTTGCAGGGAAGACCAAGGAGAGTGCAGGCAGCCAGGCCTGGGCCTGAGGACCTGGATCATCAAGTCTTTTTAGGCTGTCATTAGCACAGCGCACCTGCTCTGTGGACAGCGGGAGGACAGGCCTCATGACTCTCCCTCAGAGAGATGAGACGCTGGGAGCTCCACGGGGGCAGGGGAAGTGAACTTGGTAGGCATGGACTAGCAGTTTCAAAGCAGCTGCTTGAAGAAAGTCCTAGTAATGCACAAAATATCTGCTCCAGAGCCAGAGAGAGCCACTAAAGCCAATAGTGTGTCTAGAGGACAAGTGTCACCAACTTGTGCCTGCAGTGGTTCTGCACTTAATTCCCTTGTGGTCAGGGAACATGCTCATCATAATTTTAATCCCTTTAGTACTTGGATATTAACTTTATGGCCCTAGCACATAGTGTATTTTTGGTGATTTTTTTTAAAGATATAGGGTTAACTATGTCTCTTGATATGGCTTGGTGGAACGTTCTACCAGCATCTCTTCAGTCAGGTTGCTCAGTAGTGAGTTGGTGGCCTACGACGCCACTGCCACCGAGGACTGTCTGTTGACTTTCAGAGAGCATTGTTCTCGGGAGCAGCTGTCGCTGGGCATCCGATTCCCTTACTGGGACTCACTTTTTGCTTCGTGGAGTTTCAGAGCGCTCCGATATTGAGAGCATGCCCATTTAGGATTTCATATTTCTTGGTAAATTATTTCCTGAATCATTGCATTTCCCCCTTCATTTCTAGAAATAGGTTTTGTCCCAACACTTGTATCAAAATAGAAAGCCCAGATTTCTTATGAATAATTTAAAAATATTTTCTAGTCTTCAACAATCTCATACATATAAACAATATAACTTGATAATAACCAACACCATTCCTTTCTCCTTTTATCTTCTTCCCCCACCCCTGCTTCTTCTGATTCCTCCTCTCCCTTCTTCTGTACGGAGTCCAGTTAGTGCTGCCTGAGTGTACATGGGTATAAGACCATCCACTGTCACATGGGCAATCTACCAGTGGCCACATCCTTTAAAAACAACTCTCCCCTACCAGCAGCAGCTCCAGCGAGGGGTAGGGCCTTGTGAGTCTTCCTCCCATGCTGGCTGACATGCAGCCTGGCTTGATATTAGCATTTCCACCACTACTGTGAGTTATCCCAGCTGCTGTCCTGTCCCAGCTTCAGGTTAAGTTCCTGCCCTGACTTCCCTCAATGACAGACTGTAACCTAGAAGCCAAACCAACCTTTTCCTCTCCAGTGTAGCTTTTCCCTCTGGTGTTTATCACGGCTATATGGTGTCATTTGTTTGGGGGGTGGCACTTGGGATATCTCAGGATGTCTTCCGGTTCCATTTTTTCTCCTTTTCCTGCAAATTTCATTTTTCTTTGTAGCTCAATAAAATCCAACTGTCTGCATGTGCCATATTTTCACTTTCCATTCACCAGTCAATAGACATCTAGGCTGATGTGACTTCCTCCAGAATATAGAAAACTACAGCAACCATGAACGTGAGTATGTGGGTGTCTCTGTAGTGGGGTGGGGAAAGTCTGAGAACATTTGAGCTACACAGTGAGAGTCTGTCTGGAAAAAGATCTATTTCAGCACCGTTCTCTCCCACTTCTGCCTGTGGAAGCCATCTCTGTCTGTTTCTTCTGATTACAGGCTACATTTTCTTCGCTGTGGCAAGTCCGATGGTTTTTCTCATCCCTGGGATTTCAGATACTGTGAATGTAATGTTGCTGGATGGATGGCTGTTTGCTTTCCTTTAAATAATCTTGAGTTTGCTCTGACTAACAAGCTAGTTGCTTTTCCACCTGATTCTATCCAGACTGGTCTCAGCTTTTCTATACACAGCTCCACTGCAGGGGCTGCTCGAGTTTACTAAGGGATGCCCTGCGAACTTGACCAAATACCTTGAGTGACCAACGAGAGCTTCCTGGCTAAATGGCTAATGGTTTAGCTGTGCCCTGCTCTGAGAACTGGCAAGTCCCCGCCCATGCTATGTTCTGGCTTGTGGGATCTTTTATCCCACGTGTGCTCAGTCTAATAGTTTGCAAAGACACCCCACTTATCCTGTGCAGACTGCGGTAGCTCCATTTTGCACAGTGTTCTCTTTCAGAAGGCGCATCTTAAGTTCCAGTCTCCTTCTCAGTAAACCTACTGTACTTGGGTTGAGTCTTTTCCTGCATTTTGGCCTGAAAACTGTGTGAACCAGCCAAGGTTGGTAGTGGAATCTATCGTTTCATTTTTATATCCTAAGCATCAGGGCTCTGAGGTCTGAGCTCCTCTGTCTGTGAATAGTTGCCCACAGATTTTGTCCAGTTTCTTGGCTGCTTGCAGCAGAGAGACAAATCTGGTTCCTGGGACTCATCCTTAAAGGAAACAGGACAAGGGAATGGCTTAAAATTTGAATCCAAACAGAGCTAGTAAGACACCAGAGTCAGTATGACTCCAGTCTTTTACTCTTGACGTTGTTGGTGACTGTCTCTCATCCCATTGGTGCAAGATGACTTTACACGCTGACATGATTGGCTAATTAGCTCAAAGGGGAAGAGAAAATTTCAGGAGATTTAAATCTTTGCCAAGGGACCTACAGTTGCTTTGGTCTACTGAATCAAAGTTGAGTTTTGTTTTTGTTTTGTCTGCTTTGTTGTTTTTTGTTCTACCCCAGAGGATATGATGGTACAAAATTCCTCCCAATATTAGAGCCTCAACTCAATTTGTAATCAAGACGTATTTCTAGGTCAATACGAAAAGCCTCTGGTTACTTCTCTAGCAAGAAGCTTGTAACTTTAAGAGAGTTCCTCACAAATCGTAAAGACTCAAATGCCATTGAGTGGGTAACCCAGTTGCTCACAAACGTCATCCACTGTAAGCCCACTCTCAGGATGGAATTCAAAAGCTTATGCCTTTTATAGTCTTGGTTACTACCCCCAGTTCAGGTGTCTGAGGCATTTCAGACTTCAAATCTTGCCCCACAACTTCCCTTGGTCACTAATTTGAACATTACATTCATGACATAACCTCCCCTTTCCGTCTTGGAACTGTGACCACAGGCAGGACAGATGATATATGGGATCATATGGTCTACTGATGCAAGCACATTTAGATGATCTTTAACATTTGTGAAGAGTTCCTAAATAAAAAATACTTCAAAAACAGGAAAGAAAGAAGGAAGGAAGGAAGGAAGGAAGGAAGGAAGGAAGGAAGGAAGGAAGGAAGGAAGGAAGGCAGGCTTCTTTGGTGATCAGAAAGTCTCTCAGATACAGATAAGCAACGTGGTTTCCCAAAGCTGTTGAGAACCATGTGTCTATGCAAGCGAGAACATCTTCTAGAGATCTCCTCAAGGGCTGTTATGAAAACCAGTGGGTATGATCAGGCCCCAGTCTGGTGGAAACATTTGTCACCTCCGGCCAACAACCCTGGGCCAGACTTATTTTTATTATTCTTAGGGGGAGCAGGGAATCTTTATTTCTGTGATTTAACTGATACTCTGCTTTGTGGAAGGTTTGCCAGTGAGATCCATTCAAAATACCAGATATTAACACATGAATGAACTTCTCAATGTGAAATTACTCCAGCTGCAGAGTGGCTCACTGAAGGGCTGAATAGAGGGTGAGGGAAGAGGAGAGCAATTTGGTCCGCTGACATGTGCAGATCAATACAATGCATTAAATACCAGTGGCTTGAGGAGGGGGTGTCAGAGATTGAAATGGCCTCCAAGGTTTTCTCAAACATATGTAAATAGGGGTGGGGGCTGTCTGTGTGAAAACAGACTGTTGAAGTCAAGCCACGTGGCCACGAGAAAGGGAAGGAATGAAAAACTTCAAATTTCCTCCCTTCACTAACAGCCGGATGGGCCCCGTTTGTCCTCAGGTTGAAACACGGCATCTGTGATCACGGGTACCATGAGTCACTTGCTCACATAAATGCAGTTGACAAAACACCTCTAAACTCTTTGTGACTCCATAATTCCTTTGGGTATAATTTTAGAAGGCGAATTCTGTCAGATTAGATATGGGGGAACCTGGTAAAAAGTTTATACATAACTCTTCAATCTACGAGTGTATATTCCGGGCAATAGTAACACAGCAGACTATGCAACTAGAATCAAACCCTATAACACGCTCCCCTGCTTACATAGCTCTCTGGTGTCTTTGACTATCTTTTTTATTTTTAATTCAGTTTTGCAATGTTGCTATTTCCTGGAAAATCTGAAAGACTCCCTATGTTTTAAAACAGACTCGTGATGGTGTTTGCTGGGAGTTAGTAAGAGCACACGGAACGTTGTTCCTTGCTACAACGGACCCCGCTGGCAGCGCAGCCCTCTGATCACACAGGTGCCTGCCACTTGACACGGTCATCTCGATGGAGAGATTTGTGTGGAAACTGTAGCTATGTGCACAGCACCTGTGATTTGTGGTCTTGACATATTGCACTGTGGACGACGTGACACCTTTGTTCAGCATTTGTCACCACATCTCCAGTTACTGCTCATTATCCGGCCCTCTTTGCACCTTTTTTTTTTTCCTTAGCATTTCCCACAATCCACTCCATAATGACCAAGGTACCTATTGTGGCCCATGTGCCTAGTGTGTGCACAGCGGCCTCTCCACCTGACTCCAATTACCTCTCTGAGCAGGGAGTCGGAGGGCACCTGCCTTGAGGCCTTTGTCCACTGTGTCCCCTGAGCAAGGGGTGACGCCTGACACTCCGGTCTGACATTCAAAGACTGCCTTTGTGCTCTGACTTAATGGCCACTTGTTACAGATGATGCATCTTCTCTGTGTGTTGATGAAATGGTGGCTGATGCCAGTTCCAGAAGCAACCTTTCCGCTGGGCATCTGCCCCTTGTACGCTAGCTTAATAAGCCTGAGAAAATATCGATCAGCTTTAGTTTCTTGTCTGTGTTCTGGGGTTTAGAGGTGGTTTTGTCAGCTATCTATTTAACCAATGTCATTAACACTATTCAAGAAGCAAAAGGCATGTGTGGGGTGTCCTGTCTGGTTTTGTTTTATCGGATTTGGAGTCTCACTATGTAGCTCGGGCTAGCCTCCTGTATCAGTCTCCTGAGTGCTAGGATTACGGGCATAGCCCACCGCGTCAAGCGATGGTTTAATAATGCAATTCTGAGACACCAATCTCAGATTCGGACACAGTAGTTCTCAGCCTTCCTAATGCTATGACCCTTTAATACAGTTCCTTGTGTTATGTGCGGCCCCCAACCATAACATTATTTTGTTGCTACCTCACAACTGTAACCTTGCTACTGCTAGAATCGTAACATGAATATCTAATATTCAGGATATCTGGATATGCCACCCCCCAGAGGGGTCATGACCCACAGGTTGAAAACGGCTGTTTTAACAGGTCACAAAGAGCCCAGGAAGCTGATTTTAGCCTCAGCGCTTCTATGGGCTGGGTGACACACTGAGAAATGCTGACTACTATTAACAGGCACCATTCAACTGTTTACGCAAGGATTATATTCTTAAAACTGTTTTCTTATAAAGCCAAGCATAGCGACACACACCTTTAATCTTAGTACTTGTGAGGACTCGGGAGGCACAGGCAAGCAGATCTCTGTGACTCTGAGGCCAGCCTGGTCTACAGAGTCCCAGGCCACCAGCAAGAGCCACATATTAACCCTGTCTCAAAAAAAAAAAAAAAAAAAGAAAGAAAAGAAAAGAAAGAAAGCACACTTACAAGTTAACAAGATATTAACACTCTTAATTTCATATCAAAGGATATTAATAGAGAGTGAACTATCACTCCTATCTGCTAGCTAATATTATGTATACTTCATGTACTAGTGTGGCCTTGACAAAATTCCCTGAAGCCTAGAGAACACAGCCCAACATAGGATGACGTGTTCCGGCCAAGCAAGGAGACACCTGAGCGGCAGAAGAAATGGATTTGTTTTCCTATCTAAACAAAATCCGGAACTCCATCCCATTTTATTTGCTCCTGAAACATAATCATCGAAGCTCCGTCGAATCTGTCAAATATTAGAGATACACTTGACCTAGACTGAAGTATCGAGAATTTTTAAACATTTAACTCCTAGCGTGTATTGGTATGAAACTAAGCTGAGCAGAACCCATTAATGTCACAGTGATCAGTTACCAATGGAAATAAATAATTCATGACGGAGGGAATTAGTCTAATTAGCAGGCAGTTTGAGTCCTTTGATAAAACCCAGCTCTAATTCCATGAAGGGCAGGAAGTGCTGTCATCAGTCAGCCCTGGAAAGATTAGCATCTATTATGAATGAGGTTCGTCACCCTAGCGAAGTCATGTGTGTCCTGGAGACAAACTTAATATGTTCCAGAATGGGATACAGTTTGTCTCACCAGCACATCGCGGTTCCTACCAGGCTATGGCGCGTAATAACAAGCAAAGATCAACGCTCCGTCCTACCGTTCGCTCCCCTGTCCATCACGCTGACAACTGTGCCATATACATTCCCCATGCAAAGCAGGGAATGTGCCCTGAATACCTGCAAAATTGCACAAGATGTCAAAGAAAATATGCGTTGCTCTCTCACTCACCAAAACAAACACACGGAATCAGATGTCACCCCCCTCCCCGGAAACTGACGGTTTCAAAGATGGTGGGCAATAGAGTTTGTCAGGCTCAGTGTATACACATTTCATTTTAAAAACTGTTGTCAGCCCTCTCGGGGGAATTTGCTTCCCTACTTATCTCTCTGGAGATATTGGAGTTACGAGATCAATCACAGGCTTGCAGCTTCTGCAACTACAGATAAGTGGAGCTGAGGGTCCTAAGCCAGGTAACTCGGAGAATGCCAAGCTCATCGCAGAGCAACACGGAGCTGTTGTGTTTTTCATTACAGCACATAAATGGCTTAGATCATTGGGACGGCTCGAAGATTTATAGTTTCGGAATGTATCTGGCCTGGTGTGCCTAAAAGATGTTGACTGCTCCACACTGTGCGAAACCCCACATTATTTTGCAGCCCACAAGCGGATGTGGCATCAGCTGCGCTTCCATTTTTACTTATGAGCCTTTTGAAATTACATGTTTCTATTTTGCAGTTTGATGTAATAATGAAGAAACTCCAAATTTGTGAGTTATTGTATTGCTTGTTTTTATTGTGTAAAATTAATTGCTTCATTTATTTATGTCATTAAGGGGGAGACCATTTTGCACGTTTTTATCATTTGCTGTGATAATTAACATGCCAATAACGCCACGGAAGCTTTGGAAACAAGGCGGATCGTGCCCGGATGTCTGAGCAGCATGCAACTCAGGAAGCCCCGTAGGTCAGAAGGGCCTGCTTCAGCAAAGCACAGTGACGAATGTGCTATCCCACGGGGGAGGGGGTCGGGTGTGTGTGCCAACCCTGAAGAGGGATATCAACACACAGAAGTCTGTTTAGTCAAATACAACACCTTGGTTTTTTTCTAGAAAGATAATCTGGTTCATCGAAGTTGCAATTCACTGTCCACAAGCACTGGAGTGGACACTGACGCTACAGGCCTGCCAGGCTGCACAAACGGTACGGACGACTCCCTTAGATTTGACGACAACGTGATCAGTATTCGGTACAGGGTCTTTACGTGTTCATTACAGGGTTAGATGCTGGGCCTATCCAGGGCTGGGAGTGATGACTCAGCAGTTAAGACCACTGACTGCTCTTCCAAAGGTCCTGAGTTCCACAATTTGCAGTGCCTGTGTTGTGGTTCACAACCATCTATATATATATAAAGGAACCTGATGTCCTCTTCTGCCATGCAGGCACACATGAAAATAGAGCACTCATATACACAAATCACACGCGTGCATGTACACACGCGTGCATGTACACACACACACACACACACACACACGTATGTATGTGTGTGCTGTTCCTCCTTTCTGACATAAACTAGAAACGTGCGTCTTGAATCTTTGCAGCTTTGTGTAATCCTGCAGGGAACTATGGGAAAGTCCACAGATCCGCAGGTTCCCTGTATTTGCTTTGTATCTCCTCTTCCAAGCAGTTCTGTACAGAGCTTTCACTTCAAGTTAGGGATGCATCTCCGTCCTTATACCTTCTCTTCCTCCCACTAACCTCGGCAGAAAGGCAATATTGTTGGTGCTGTGGGGACACAGACTGAAAGAATAAAATCAAGAAGCAGAGTGGCCCAATCGAGCATCTCTGTATCATTCCGGCCTGAGAAGTTGCCACAAATAAGCCTCAGGATGACAAAAGCCCCCACACATGACAACACTCCTGATGTCCAGCGGTGATACTGCGGTGGGTCCGTGTAGCTCCAAAACCAGGTCTGAGACCTGATTGTGTGTCCTAACAATGTCCCTCAGCAGAGCTCAACTCAAAGGCTTACGGCCCCTCTGGGGTCTGGCAAGGCTCTGACATCACAGGAGATTTCTACGGTCTGGCCCTGGAAAGAACTCATTTTTAAAAAGGATATTTTGAAGATACTCTATGACAGTCTTTTGCTTTAAAATCCTTACATTTCATCTCAGTCTCAAAATTCCTTAAAATGCAACCCTCATTAGCTAGATGAGATCTTACTTCAGTCCATACCTCAGCATTATCTGAACAGTTCAAAGGCGATGTAGATGTTGACTTCTTGAATACAGGGAAAGTCACTAAGTTGGATTAATTAGAAAAATTAGTGAAGAATACAAAATACAGAATTTTATTTTTTTTTCTTACGTGCATGTGTGTCAGTGTGTGCACCACATGTGTGTTGGGAAGGAAGGGTCCCCAAGGAAGTCAGAAGAGGGCACCATAGTCCCTGGAGCTGGAGTTACAGATGGTTGTGAAACACCTGAGTCGGGTGCTGGGAACTGAATTCAAGTGCAGCCAGTGCTCTTAACCACTGGGCCCTTAGAATTCTTTTCAAAATCAGAGTCATAGCCCTTTTCAAATAATGTGCCCTTGTTTGAAAGGGCTGTAAGAACTCTGAATATGGGCATTAAAAATCTAGTGATGCAGGCACAGAGTTAGCATGTGACGATGTGTCAACTCATAAACAATAATTCTAAAGGAGTGCTTTTACACTTAAAATGATGTCGGTGAAAGCCTAGACCATCTGTTTTAATAAAAAATGGCCCCCATAGGCTCATATATTTGCACGTTTAGTCACTAGGGAGGGGAATTGTTTGAAAGGATTTAGCAGGTGTGGCCTTGTTGGAGGAAGTGTGTCACTGGGGGTTAACTTTGAGGTTTCAGATGCTCTCACCAGGCCAGCAGTCAGTCAGTCAGTCAGTCAGTCAGTCAGTCAGCCAGCCAGCCAGCCTCTCTCTTTCTCCTCTCTCTCTCTCTCCTCTCTCTCTCTCTTTCTCCTCTCTCCTCTCTCCTCTCTCTCTTTCTCCTCTCTCCTCTCTCTTCTCTCTCTCTCTCTTCTCTCTCTCCTCTCTTCTCTCCTCTTCTCTCCTCTCTCTCTCCTTTCTCTCTCTCCTCTCTCTCTCTTTCTCTCTCTCCTCTCCTCTCCTCTCCTCTCTCAACCTTTCTCTCTCTTCTCTCTCTCTCTCTCCTCTCTCTCCTGTCTCTCTCCTCTCTCTCCTCTCCTCTCTCTCTCCTTTCTCTCTCTTCTCTCTCTCTCCTCTCTCCTCTCTCTCTCCTTTCTCTCTCTCCCTCTCCTCTCTCTCTCCTCTCTCTCTCTCTCTCCTCTCTCTCTCTCCTTTCTCTCTCCTCCTCCCCTCCCCTCCCCTCCCCTCCCCTCCCCTCTCCTCTCCTCTCCTCTCCTCTCCTCTCCTCTCCTCTGCCTTCCTTTCTCCTTCTGGTTCAGAGTATAGAACTCTCAACTTCCCCAGCATCAAGTCTCCCTATATACCACCATGTTCCCTGACGTGATGATAATGGTCTAAGCCTCTGAAATTGTAAGCAAGCCCCCAGTTGAATGCTTTCTTTTATAAGAGTTGCCTTGGTCATGGTGTCTCTTCACAGCAATAAAACAGTGACTAAGATACCATCACTACAGAAAAAATATACAAAATACCCATACAGATGAGGTCTGGACATAATCTCTTCAAGAAATCTAAAGCATTCTTCATCTCCTTAAATAAATTTTTATTTTTGTTTAGGTAAATATTTTGAAGAGAAAAATTATATTTCAGTTCAAATACATACCAAAGAAATTAATATTATTAATGAATAACAGGAAATCCAAATCAGTAATTTTATATCTTGGCCTCCTTTGTCTCTGT
This sequence comes from Rattus norvegicus, assembly GCF_021556685.1. Classification (NCBI taxonomy): domain Eukaryota; kingdom Metazoa; phylum Chordata; class Mammalia; order Rodentia; family Muridae; genus Rattus; species Rattus norvegicus. The sequence goes on along the minus strand of NC_141536.1, from coordinate 56,665,212 downwards.
AATTCTAGTCTCCTTCTGATAAGTTCTAAATTCACTTTATTTATTGAATGGCATCTCCAAAATATAAAATATGTGTTATAGGTTCTCATTGGTGAAATGAGATAGAACAAAATTATTCAAATTAATTTTTACCACTAGACACGACAGCGGGTTGAAAATTGCTATTACAATATTAATCACCTCTTTGTTTCTTGTTCCCTACGTTCTATGTGTTTGTAGTTTAAAAGAATTGCTCTACTGTGCAGACTCCCTTGCAGCTACCAAACAGTGGCCATTGAAAGTGTCTAGGAGCAAACTGCAGGAACACTCTTTACAAGGGCTCCATGATCTGCCCTCCTATACCTGGAATAGAAAGCATTGACTAGAATTCTAGAACCCATTTGAGAACCATGAAGATAACAGAGACAGACTAAAAATGGCCGAATGGAAGTATAAGTAGAGAAGGGGCAGCTGTGACACCAACATTAAACATGTTTGTCTCTGGAGTTCATAGTTCATGACCAAAATAGAACTTCTGTTGTGCTTAAGGCACTATTTGGTTGACTTTTCTTCTATCTACACTGAACCTATATCCTAAATGGAAGATCCACATCGCCTTAAGCCAGCCTTCATCACATTTGTCCCACTGGCTTAGGGGTAAAACCTTATATCTATATGAAACCTGGAATCTGGGGTAGAAGGACTTGCATCTCTATGCTCCCAAGTGAGGCTGGTGCTGCGGACCTACAGCTTGGTCTGAGGAGTGAGGTTCTAGAGGTTGTAAATACTGAATGTGAATTGCATCCATGTGTGATTTTGTAATTTTGTTCTTGGGGGAAGAGACCGTTGTTGTCATCATATTCTCAAAGGAGCCAGTCAAACAAGAATATTTAAAGCAGATATTGTATGAGATTGATTGGCAATAAAAGAAGATGACTGCAAGACTGATTCCCTAACCTGGAATCCCCATCTCAGTGGACAGCAGTACACTGGTTATTCTCTGTCTGCTTGGATCCCAATTCACTGAGTCCTGACCCTGCCTTGTCCTGTCCTTTTCTGGGCTCTGGGAGGAGGACCCTTGTATTTCATTATCAATGGATTCTGGTTGGGTTTGACTAACAGAGGGACCAGAAAAAGATCAAGATGTGCAGAAGAGAGGAGTGAGTTTCTTCCCCCACTTTCCTGCTTTGAGTCTTGTCTCCAGTACTACAATATCCTCCCTCTGGTGTACCTTGAAGCTCACAGGACTAATCCACTGACAGTCTTCCTTTCTCTGAGCCCTTAAATGCCCTCTCTCTCTTCCTCTTTTACTTCCTTTCTTATTTTTTAACTAATTACATATGAACAGGGGTTCCCTAAGTAGCTCTCGATGGGCTGGAACTCAAGATCCTCCTGCCTGATCCTCCTGTGTGCAAGGATTAGAGGCATGTACTATCCTGCTCGGTATAATTCATGTCTCGGTAGGTCTATATTCTCTATCTGACCAGCACATGAGGATAAGGATGGCAGCTTGGTCTCCTCCACTTCCTCCGTCCCTAACATATGCAGAGACCTTTAAATATGGAAGGAGAGAGAGGGGCACAGAGAGACGGGAAGCCTCGAGAAGGTTCTCTGTGATTTTACTAGCCTCCCTCGCCTTGGGAGGGAGGCAACAGTCATCTTCTCTCCTTTTTCCAAGAGTTTTTATGTTTCCATGAAAGGTCATATGTGCCCTGAAAAGATCAGAACTGGGACTCAAGCCCCAGACAGTCACATAAGACAAGCAATAGGCTGCTGTGTGACGGGGACACTTGGCCAGGTGTGATCGAATGCTCTCACATAACTTGTTCTGCCCAGTCCTCTGGGGATGCATCAGATGACACAGGCTAAAAGCTTTTTGTTGTTGTTGTTTGCACAATAATTGGTTTTGTCTTTTTTTTTCTTACACCTGAGCATAACATTTATTCTTTGCAAGTCCCCTGACTAAAACATGCGCTGATGGAACTAGAGAAAACTATGGCCATCTTACAGAAGTTCATTTGGTATTCACAATGGCGCCCTTAGAGATAGGCAGAGAGGATGAAATCGTTTCAATAATTGCTATCTCCTCTCCTCTGCCAATAACCCTGCATCTTTACCCTTCCTTTACACACTTCCCTGCTTGACCCACATGCCCAGGGTCTTTATGAGCCGAACAACAAGGCGAATATTCATCTGCCTTATTCTGTATGCTTCTGTCTCTGCCTGCTTCATCTCCTCTACAAGATCTCCAAAAAAGACAATAAAGTAACGTGTTGTGGCAGCTAAGTACATGCCAGGCGACATTCACAGCCAAGTCTGCATGACTTACAGTGAAAGCCTTTGTTGTCTTTATGAAGTGTGTGTGTGTGTGTGTGTGTGTGTGTGTGTGTGTGTGTGTGTGTGTGTGTGTAAGGGCTCCTGGTGACTCAGGCCCCACCGGTTGTTAATCACATTGTTCGGTATCATTCTTCCTGTAGTGCAGAGCAACGTAAGTGACATCTGTCTCAAAGCTAACTGTCAATCTCGTCTTCAGCCAGACCCTCTGCCTTAATCCTGCCTCCTCTGCTGCTGGGCTAGGATCAGATTCCTCGTGAGTCTCTTACTAGGACGCCTAACTCAACAGAGCCCAAATCACACTCAAATGTTAGAGTTTTGTGTCTCCAGGTGGTGCTTAGGGCTGGGGTGCAGCTTGGGAGCTGAGCACTTACCTAGTGTGCACAAGGCCCTGGGCTTGATCCCTGGCCCTGGGTTTGATACTAAGCCTTGAGACAGGCTTATCTGATATCTTGAAGGAAGAATGACTCCCACTTTTTCCCCTCCTGAGAGCAATTAAAAGAAGTGGTAACAGAAGAAGAGGAGGAGAAAAAAATAACGAAAAGGAGGGAATGGGGTAATGACTTCTTCCTAATTCTCAAATACCTACATTTTCGTCAATTCAGGTCCACAGGCTTTCAATGTGCAGAAAGCATCTTCCTCTGATGTTAGCTCCTTGTGAGGAGAGTGGAGGGTTTTTCCATTACACCAAACACAGAAGAGTATGAATCTATTTGAACTCAATGTGAGTAATGTTCCTGTCAACCAACTTTCAGTGCTAGGTAAGAGCTGCTAGACGAGAGACCCTTTACTCAGACACAAGGAAGTCCTTGGTCCTCAGGATCCCTGAAGCTGGGTGTCCCCAAGGGGAGCTAGAAAACCAGACCCTGTTTGCTAGGTCCTAAGACATAGCAGACCTAGGATAGAGCCCAACCTTGGGCAGGACAGATCTTCTGCTGGTCTGAGGCTGCCCAGGAGCTGATAGAGTAAATTCTTTATGCTGCTAGAGGATCTGGGAAATGTATGAGTCTATCCTCCACACCCCGACCTCTGGTGGCCCCCAAGGGACTTGGTTGTACAGCTTCCCAAGGTTTCTGGTCCTTAGAACTGGCAGCCTGTGACAGACAAAATCCATTTTCAGGCAGCAAATACCCAACCCTTCACTTTATTTTCAAAATACCAACCAACCATGGCCTTGCAAGAAGAGGGAGGGAGAGATCAGCCTGCTGTTCAGGGTGATCTGATTCTCTGTACTGGTGATGGCTTACAGACCTCAGACATTATTCTGGACATCAAACCTGAAAGTTTTGTCTTTGCTCTTAAGAACAAAAGAGAATGTTCTTTCTTCTGTCTCTCCCTTCAGCATCTTTCAACCATAAGCATATACGCCTAAAGACAAAAGCCAGATGGCAGACCACTGAATCAGTAAGAAGCTGGCTCTTTGATGACATCACTTTATTACTGTACCTTGAAATCCCTCTTCCAGCTATCCCACTACGGGAGGTTTAAGTCCTACACTTTGAAAATGATACACAAGGAGACTATACTAACATTTTCTAGTACATAGACTATACTAACAATTCATGCCAATGAATGAATGAATGAATGCCCAGAGCATACACCCCATGTGAGAAGGAGTGACAAAGACTTCACTGCTTTATAGCCTTCCCTTTTCCTGTGTGCAATGGGTACAAAGTGATATATAGGGAGGAGACCAAAGGCTGCTTGACCCCAGTAAGAGGGAGACTGGCTGTGTATAGCGAGGATGGATTTAGGGGCCTTTAGAAAGACACATGGAAAAACATAAACCCTAGTTATGGCCAGCTGCTCCAGTGGGGGTGGTGATGCTGGTGAAAAGCTGTGATTCACACCTCAGAAGGGTAAATCCACAGCTGGTAATGATGCACACATGCAGGCTACGACCACGGCTTAGGAAAGGCCACTCGCGTTGACTGCCGCTAACCCTCCAACCAGTTAATTCCTCTTTCATTCCATCATTAAAGAGCTCCCTTCCTTGGATTTTGAGTTTGCAGGAACTCCATCCTTTGACTAATTCCCCTTCAAACAGGGCTGGGTCTTGATGTATTACAGTGGGAGGCTATGCGGTGCTCATAATCCATCATCCCAGTCAGCTGTGGTGAACTCCCAGGATAGAGAAACCCAGCCAGCTGCTGTTCTGACATGTTGAGCCATGTGTCAACTAAGCGGGGAGTTCTGGTGATCTGTGATGACCTCTGGTCATCCAGAATCGCCAAAGTGGCTCAGTGCAGAATAGAGACAGTCCTGGGCCATGCAGAGCACTGGGTAGGCTTTAAAAATCCTACTCAGTGCTGAGAAAGAAAGATTTTTAAGATGCTGATTGGCATGAAACACATTGGCTCTTTCGACCCACCCACTTTGACACATTTAATAATCTGGTCAAGAAGTATACATCAGAACACCAATTTCTTCTGTGATGCTGATCTAAAACTTTCAAAGCTCTTCCAGACAGCATTTCATGTCTCTTAATCTTTATCACTGATGCCTAGAATCGTCTTTCAAGTCAGCAAACAATACCACCAGTCAGTGCCAGGATGTGTGCATATAGACACTGCCTCAATACTAGCAGCTGAGTGGTTGCTGAAATTGTCTCCTTCATGTTTGGTTTTGGACCTTTGGGAAAACACTCGAGAGCCTGTACTGCCCTGCTGAGGCCTGAGACAAGAAATGGTTGCCCTAACATGTCCTGAAGACACAGGATTCAAGCATCTCCTTACTTAACCAATCCTCCTGGTCAGGGACTGCCTCTCTGAAGAGGGCTTGACCCAGAAAATAGAAAGATTGCAAAGTCAGTTCTAAAGTCACACAACTCTGAGTCAACTGGTCCTTACCTCATCCATAAGGAGGCTGAGGGGTTAGATGAAATGCTTCACTTTCTCCAGCATCTTTAAGGAGTCACATGTCTAGTGACACTCTTTTCTTGGCTGAGACTCCAAGGACACAAAAATGGAACACTTTATACCTAAATTCTCCACACATGCACTCCTCCCACAACGCTACAAGTGTTGGCAGATGCAGAGAACAGGACGTGAGGGCTTCCTCAAATCAGAGGAGGAAGCACGAGCAAAAGCTTTCTTTCGGTGATGTAACAATCCTACGTGTTTTAACAATATCTCGATTTCCCATAAAAAGGAAAGCTAGCTAAATATACAGAAAAGTTTAAGTAAGACATCATTCTTTGCTACATTTTACCAGAAAAAAAATCATGATTAATTAATTCTTTCTCAAATAGTGCCCCTCCGTGGAGTGAGAATGACTGTCTGTGAGAATGACTGTCTGGTGAACAGTGTCTCGTCGGGTTTCCTTCCCCTGTCCTCACGCCTGACTTCACATGTTACAGCATAGAACAGGCTCCCTGTCTTTATCTCCATCATGAGGAGCCATCTGGACTTTGGGTATTTAAACTCCAAAGCAGCAATGAAGACTTCACCATAGGCAAGCTCTACAGTATGTGCTACACAGGGCAACTGGCTCAGTCCTGATTACTGAGCTTTCCACTCAAGTATTACTGTCCGTTTTCTCAAATCTTACCACCCAGGGCAGAGTAGGACTGGTGGCCTAGCATTGTGGGCCTCAGGAAGCTCTACTTTCTCCTGAACAAACAATAACATAAAATATAGTAAAGGATATTTGGAACTGGATTAAGAACTGGGTTAGTAGCTGGGCTGTGATGGTGCATACCTTCGATACCGGCACTCAGGAGGAGGCACAGGCAGGTGGATCTCTGTGAGTTTGAGGACAGCCTCGGGGTCTACAGAGTGAGTTCTAGGACAGCTAGGCCTACAGAGAGAAACCCTCTCTCCAAAACCACAAAAATCAAAAACAGAGAGGCAAGTGGGGGAGGGAGAGAAGGGGGAGGGGGAGGGGGAGTGAGGGGGAGGGAACCAGGTTAGTATCAAGTATGCTCAGGGATTCGGCCACGACCTTTTCCTGTAACAGTCACGGGGTCTCACTACTCTGAAGTGAATGTTAATCTCTCTCTCTCTCTCTCTCTCTCTCTCTCTCTCTCTCTCTCTCTCTCTCTCTCTCAAGTCAGGTCAAGTACCCATCCTGGATCCTGTTGGAAATGAGGAGCATGTAATGAATTTGAGCTCAGGCGTTCCTCCTCCCAAGCTAGTCTGGAGAGGAATAAGGACAATTACAGGAGAGATGGCCCAACACGCCCTGCTCCCCTTCTCCTATCCCCTATACACCAACAGCCTTCAGTTAAAATGCAGACAGTTCTGGTAGGGAATGAGCTGGGACTGAGATGTGAAATGACTACCAGCTGAAAGCAGGGTCTATGTGGATGTGATGCTGACGATGGAGGTGGAGGTCGTCTGCAAGACATGAACCCACATCTAATAAGACCCAGACCAGCACCCACGACCAGGGTGCTCAGTAGCACACCGTAACCTCCCTCTCAGTGGCTTTGGGTAGCCTCAGTTCTTCAACCCGGAGAGGACATCTGCCCAAACAATGGTGAGGAGTAGGCAAGACAATCCAGCAAGATAATAACACGGAGTGTCCCCTTCTAGCCCTAAGCTTCTGGAACAACAGAACAGGACTTTAATCCCAAGGTCCTTTCTCAGAGACCAGTTTTCTAGTTCCCATTTCTAGCTTAAAGGTTGGTAGACCAGACACTGGTGCTCCTCCTCCCTATTAACTCTGGAAGCTGTGCTATGGCTGAAGAAAAAGACTTGGCATCATTCCTGGTGTAAAATCTCTGCTCTGCCATTTAAAGCTATTGACCTTGAGCACGTTTCCTGGCCCCATCAGATTGCATTATGCTCACCTAAAAAATCGTGAAGAAGAATATGCATAGTCCAAACTATGAAGCACACAGGCAGGGGCCATTCACTGGATCAGGAGCAACCTACCGACAGCCATTTCCCAAAGGAAAATGATGCCCCTTCTCACAACAGCCCTCAATTGCCAATGGTTCCTCCATTAGGGGTAGAGCCTTATGAGATCCCCCCATCCCTGCTGCTATGTTGACAGGCTTGCATCTTTTGAAGGTCTTTGCAGGTAGCCATAGCTGCTATGAGTCCATGAGTGTACCAGGCAAGTGATATGCGTTTCCTAGGCCATTGCTCCATACTCTGGCTCTTATATCCATGAAGAGGTTGATACAGATATGTCATTTAGGGCTCACCATTCAACGGCCACTCGTTCTCAGCGCCCTGACTAGTGATCAGTTTTGCACTGACTGCTAGACACTTGACAGAGGCTCCTCTGACCGAGGTTGAGAGGAACGTGAATCTGTGAGGATAAATAGAAATATTTAGAGGACAGTTTGATGTGTCCACTCGATAAACAATAGTAATGGTATATCCCTCTATGCCCCATAACCTTCTCAGCGATGGGTGTTTGACCAGGTTTATAGTACCAAACATGAATTCCAACTCTGGAGCGGACCTCAAATCCAATCTGAAAGCCATTCCATGACCGCAACAGTAGGGATGTCCTGCCAGACAGATTGATACTGAAGCAAGCAGGGTTCACCCCAGGGTAAGTCCATGTGTGACTGTTTTTCCTGAATGACTAGCCTAGTGACTTCCAGAATTGTGAAATCTAGCCAGGAGGGAGGAAGCTTCTGGGTCAGTTCTAGTTTGCCTTTTCTATGTCTTACAGCTATCGCATGTTGTGTCTTATCATCAGGTTGTAATGATACGCTTTCCCTTTATACCCAACTGTGGTAATTTGAATGAGAATCGCTCCCATAGACTCATATATGAATAGTTAGTCTCCAGTTGGTAGAACTGTTTAGGAAGGATTAGGTGGTATGGTCTTGCTGGAGATGTGTCATGTGGGGGAGGGGAGGACTTTGAGGTTTCAAAATACTCCCATCATTCTCATTGGCTCCCCCCGCCCCTTCTCACTCCTTCTCCCCTCACCCCTAGCCTCATCATTGTATCTCAAGATGTGAGTTCTCATGACTGCCTGCATGTCTGCTAACATGATCTCTGGCATGATGATTAGGGACTCCAACCCTATGAAACCATAAGCCTGAAAAAAAACCTCTTAATTCTGAAGTTGCGTTGGCCATGGTATTTTGTCACAGAAATATAAAAGTGATTTAGATACCAGTATTCAAATGTTCCCCTCTCAGCATGTCAGTTCTAGAGATTCTGAGACACCAATATCTCTTCCACAAAGGCTCCTTTTGAAGAAACCTGAAGTTCACTTGCTTTTCTATATACTGAAGAGTCTGCCCTGAATTCCACCTGCCAAACAGGATGCCCTCTCACCCGAGAAAGGGCCATGTCTCATCCACACCCTCACCAGCTGACCTTCCCAGCCCCAACCATACCCTTTCCATGGTTTGTCCTAGCCAAGAACATAAGAACATGCTTCCTGGATACTCTTAGGTTCCACTTCAAGAAGAGTTCCTTCAAGTTGTCCATGGTCACTCATACCAATGGTCCTAGCACTCAGAATGCAGAGACAGAAAGGCCACTGCAACTGTAAGCCAAAATAAACCTCTCTGCTATTTAAGTTGACTAGCGAAAGGTGTTTGTTTGTACCCCTAGGAAGCTGGCTGACACAGTGGCTAGATCTCCCGGCATAAAGGGTACTGAAAAATGCTGCAAGATATTATTAGTGGGGGATCCATCCTACCCCATCCCGGGTTTCCTAGGTTCAAGTGAAGTTAGACTTGAGGTTTAGTGCTGTGTCTGTCTTAAGCTTCTTCTTTCTTGGACAAACTTTCTCCTTAAGCAGTGGTTTTTTGTTTTGTTTTTTGTTTTTTCCCCAGTTCTACCAATCAGAAAGCCTTTGCAAGCTTCATGGTTACTTTGAGATTTTCCTAGAAAAATCTTTTTTTCTTTTCAGCTGAAGAAATTTCAACACACAAAGAGTAACATTAATATGTAAATTAGCATACTGTAAAATTCATTTTGGTGCCTCAGAGGCAGTATTTTTATAAATACAGAAACATAATTATGCATCCTCTAGAGGACTAAAAATAATTATACAAATTTACAACAAAGCCCAAGGCCGTGTTTCCTTCTAACTGACTGTTTTTAATATCATTTAAATCTTGTTAGAACTTAATTACCAAATCTCTCTTGTAATAATTCAGGTGGAAGATTTAAAGTCTAAACTTGCCATTCACAAAACAGAACCTAATCAGAGAAACAAAGGCACCGAGACACTCATCGCCCAAACAGGACAACAGAAAGGAAACTTCATCAAGAGGGAGCCATGTTGGGTACTGAGACAAAGAAGGCTGCTGAGAGAAATCATGAACACACAGCCTCGTTAAAAAGTTTTAACCCACCATTTCTTAGGAGGACACAATTATATATAGTGATTATTATGGATTATAACCATTTCTGCCTCTGCTTTAGGGTTCTATATGCGTCTTGTCTTTTTCAAATTAAGGTAGGCATAATTTGGGACCAACATTTTCATACTTATTTATTAGCCCTTTCTAAAGTCTATCTAGAAGTGTGTGTGTGTGTGTGTGTGTGTGTGTGTGTGTGTGTGTGTGTGTGTGTGTGTGTGTGTGTCATAGCTAAAGACTGGTTTATGATAATGTAGAAAAGAACAGTAAGAAAAGTAGAAAAGTCCTGGTCCAATTTATAGTGTTTTGATGGTGATTATTTATCAATACTTTGAGTTCCTCGTTGTGAAATGAAAAGTGAAAGGAATTCAAACACTTGACATGCAAACACACTTCCACTTGCCACTAACTATTATTAGTTAGTAATAGTTTCCAGGACTTACAGATCCCTGGAAAATTAATTAGTGACTTTATTCAGCAAAGAATAATAATTTGTTTATGTGTGAAATTTCTAATATGGGTTGTTATCCATTATCGCAGCAGAAGCTGACCAATTAATTTTCCAGGAGCTGTCTGGAGCGGTTTTATATTGGGGATGTCTATACAAAGCCATGATTTACTACAAAGTGTCAGTCAACTCAGAGCAAAAAAAATATTAATCAAAGTGAATGTTTGACAGCATTAAGACGAATCAGCCACTGGTTGAATTTTTTCAGCCATTTATTCTGGTTTTATGTAGGTATAGAAATATACAAACATGTCTGTGGCATATGAATATATTTTATATGAAGCCACCTTTCAGTGACTTCTAGCCTATGAAAGAAATGTATAATACTAAAAATCTCTTTGCATAATATAGTCTTTCTGCTTCATGTTCTTGCTGTCTCTTTCAGATACGTAATCTAAGTCAGGCCAGTTATAAATGAATGTAAGCTAGTGTGTTAATCTTTGAGCCCGGCACTACAGAGACAGATGCAGGTATCTGTGAGTTCCAGGCCAGCCAATGCTACATAGTGACAGCCTGTGTCAAAAAATCAAACTAAACATAACTCAATTGGATCGATGCCAAAGGTATTTGTGATTTGGGGAAATTCCAATCTAAATGTGCTTAAGTCATCAGGGCATCCATCCTCTTGGCTGTCATGCCCCTGGCACAATGGAGCCCTGGAGTAAGTAGACAGACCTCTATGCCTGCGCATGTGAAAGACAGTCTGCCTGGTGTAAAGTACAGAGGTGAGATCAGCCTAGCAGAATCTCTCTAAGAGGTGTGGAGAACTGTTCCCTTCAGGGTGATCATTAAAATCAGTACTTTCTTCTTGTCAGTGATAGTGTTACTCATGATCCTTAAACAACTGGGGCTGGAAAGACTGGGAGTGCATAAAATTCCCGCTGAATAAATGTTAGGACCTGAGTTCAGATCCCCAAACACCTACAGAAAAAGCCAGGGTTCCGTGCCAGCAGTTATGGCACTAAAAGACAGAGACAGGAGAAGCCTAGGGCTGGCAGGCCAGCTAGTCTAGACAATAGGTGAGCTCCAGGTTCGGTCATTTAAAAAAAAAAAAATAGGTGAGATGGACTACATAGACCTGTGAATTTCACATGGACGCACGTATGCATGGACTCACGCACGCACGCACGCACGCACGCTCACACTTTCTTTTTAAACAAAAAAGGCAAAAAAAGCCCTAATATGTACTCCTGGTTACTTAAAAGGAAAACACAAGTGAATTCTTTCTAGAGATGTACACAGGCCTTGTAGTCTGTGACCGTTTCCTTTTGGCCAGTAGAGGAAGCCATTCATGATGGCTGCCCACCACACGTGTCTGTCGCTCTTGCCAGCGAATGTTTAGTAACAAGGGCTGTTTGTTCTTCTCAACCATTTGAACTTTCTCCATGTGTGTTTACCTTCACGTCCAAACTACCAACTCTGCTCAGAGTTAATTCCCCAATTTCATGATGGCCACAGTGGGGAACGGAGAGTGGATCCGAGTCAAAAGCAGCAGACAGGAAACAATAGGAGCAGGCAGCACTCCAAGAGCTTTGGCGCGCTTGGCGGGAGGGGACTCGCTCTGATTGATGCTATCAAAATGCTTGTCTTTCCTTTGATTGATATTCCAGACCCTTGCTACAATTACTGATGCTGGTGACAACTATTATCAGAGTCTTTTTATGGTTTGATGTTAGAGAGGGAGAGAGGCTGCACGGACTTCACCCGAACATTTGCACACCTGCCTCAGTTTAACCTAAAACCCGTTATTTTGCAAACAAAAGCATGGAGAGCCAACATAGTAGTCATTATCTCGCATACTCTTCTGTTTAAAACTCTCCAGTTCTCGGTAGGGGGTGGATCTACTACTGGCCCGCCCCAGGTATGTGAAGGGTTTGATGAGCCTTCAGAAGGTCCTCTGCGATCTGAAATCTGGCAGACTAGAAGCATCGCTTGGAATGTACTGTTTGCCCTGGGATATGACGTTACAGCAGGTTAAAAACAGCCAGCTGTAGAGTCCTCTGGGTTGATTCTCAACAGTTGGGGTCGGGGGGTGAGTGTAAGAGAACTGTGACTCTCAGGTTAGCCCTCTGTGCTCTTACTCTCAGATTAACCAACTATCAGTTAAAATAGCTGCCAGACTAACCTTCACACATATTTTTCATTTAAATTTGACTGAACGACTGAATGAAAGCTTTCCCAATTTCCCGCCTCTGATATCTACAGGAATGGAGTGTTTGGTCTCTGTTTCCAAGAGGGGTGAACATTATTGGTGCCTGGAAAATGTGATTTACACGTGTTCAGTTCCATAGCTCAGGCCATTTTTCCTGTTTTATTTGGGTCTAGTAAGAATATTGAAAGGAACTGTGTGTTGTTGTTGTCATTGTCGTTGTTGTTGTTGTTGTTGTTGTTGTTGTTGTTTTGACACCATTATTTACATCTTTACACATTGTGAAACACTTCTTTTCTGTACAAGGTTTTTTTTGTTGTTGTTGTTGTTGTTTTGGTTTTGGTTTTAAAAAGAGGAGTTAACATAAGTGCACAGGAAAAGGGGGTGATAGCTCACTGACTTTATGCTGTAAAGTCAGGATTTAGAATTGTACCCTGAGCATACTCAGTACTTAACAAGTATTTGCTGGCTGGCTGGCCGACTAAGTGGATGAATAGGTGGATGAGTGGGTGGGTAGTGGATGGATGGATGGATGGATGGATGGATGGATGGATGGATGGGTAGTGGATAGATGGATGGATGGATGGATGTTGTTCATGACAAAGAGCAAGCTTCAGCAGTCAGTTCTCTTCCCCCATCATGAACCTTCAGAGACTGAATTCAGGTCATCAGGATTGCTGGTGGGTACTTTACCCTCTAAGCCATCTCTCCGCCCCAATTATGATTCTTTTAACAGACATAAAAGACATGTGGTCCAAAAGACCACCATCAAATTCACTTTTGCTCCAGCAACATTTCCCTTTACAGATGGACTTGTGAGAGACGTGTCTCCTTTGCTCTGAGATCATCTCCCAATTAGCTTTGGAATTTAACTAGGAAGCGAGCATGGGAGTAAATTGTAGCATGCTGAGGGAGTGGAACCCTACTTCATTCCACACATATTCACAGATGCCTACCACGTACCAGGCACTACACTACATAAGCACTGGGTATACAAAGATTGAAGCTTCTCTCCAAAACCCCACTACCATTAGGAAGGACATTAGTTTCTTTTATTATTATTATTATTATTATTATTATTATTATTATTATTATTATTATGTGTTTATTCACTTTACATCTTGATCACAGGCTCCCTTCCTCCTCTCTTCCCAATCTTATTCTCCCACCCTCCTTCTCCCATTCCCCCGACTTCTCCTCAGAGAAGGGAAACTCCTCCATCCCCACCCCTAGTACCAACCTGCCCTGACCTCATCAAGTCTCATCAGGACTAAGTGCATCCTCTCCCACTGAGGTCAGACAAAGCAGTCCAGCTGGGAGAAAGGGATCCAAAGGTAAGCAACAGAGTCTGAGTCAGAGAGAGCTCCAGGACCCACCTGAAGACCAAGCTACACAGCTGCTACATATGTGTAGGAGACCCAGGTCCAGTCCATGCATGCTCTTTGGTTAGTGGTTCAGTTTTTGTGAGCCCCTAGGGGCCCAGGTTAGTTGGCTCTGTAGGTCTTCTTGTGGTGTCATTGACCCCTGCAGCTCCCTCAATCCTTCCCAGGACTCATCCATAAGACTCCCTGAGCTCTGCCTCTCCATCAGCTGCTGGATGAAGCCTCTCTGATGACAGCTGTGCAAGGCTCCTGTCTCTGCTGGCAGTGCCCCAGATGGACCCAATAGCCAGAGGCAGGACATTAGTTTCTTAAGGGGCTTCATTCAAACGTCCAGAACCATCTGCTCTATTTGCAAATGCAAGAAAGTAACATGGAAACTACTGGTCACAATCTTAATCTTTGCCTGTGAGTTAAGTGGGGCCTGCATTATCCCATTTGACCCTCAGAGCGTCTCTACCAGGCAGCTGCTACCACTGGGATAGACACGCTAGTTACAAAGTCTGATAACTTGCCCGGGACACCTGGTGGGCATTCAAGTTCAAACAGACCCACGCACTAGAATCCAAACAGCCACCCTGGACTGCTCTCTACTAACTTGCATGACAAAAAAGGGACAGTTCTCCCTGAAGTAAATTCTACAAATTTGAGGTCATGAAGCTCACATTTATACCAGGTGACTCCTTCCATTTCCAAGTCCCTCCAAGGCAGTGAAATCTTTGGACTTCACTTACCATGTCAGTCAAAGGAAAGTTGGGCAGTTGGTTATTTGACCAGACTGTAGTGTGAGCTTGCATGTGTCTATGCTTCAGTAAGAATCATGGTGATTTTTATTACTTTAAAACTAGAAGAATGTATGTATGTATGGATAGATAGATGTATGTATGGATGGATGGACTGATGGATGTATGGATGTATGGATGGATGGATGGATGGACTGATGGATGGATGGATGGATGAATAGATGGCATCAGAACATTACTTATGAGTAGGTCTTATATCTACACTGTGAGGAGTAGATTTAGGGAAAGCAGAATTTCTCAGTTGAGTTTCTAGTGATGAAACTCTTTTGCCTTGATTCTTACTCCACACCCTTCTAACTTCACCATTTCCCCACATGTCAGAAGAACATGCAGAAAGCCACAACACCAACTGAGGAAAAGTCACCATGTGCATAGTCACTTTCCTCATCATTTTCCAAAACGTCTGACAGAAGGAGGAAAAGAGATGGCTCAGCAGTTAGGATTGGCTTCTTTTGCAGAGGACCTAGTTTCCGTTCTCAGTACCAAATAGGGAGGCTCATAATGGCCTATAATTCCAGTTCCAGAAGCTCTGATGCCCTCTTCTGACTCCTGCATACACATGGTGTGTATACATGCACTCAGGCACACATGCACACACAACATAAAATAAATACATCTTTTTTAAAAAATCCAATGGAAACAACTTAAGGCAGGAGGGACTTCTAGTTTAGAGAAAGCAATCCATCATGATGGGGAAGTCATGGCAACTGGAGAGACCCAGTCTATGGAGAAGGGAGGCTGGGCCGTGGCTCGTTTATACGTTGGCCAACCTGGAAGCAGAGAGCTCAGTTGGAAGGAAGGTTGGCTCATTACCCTCCAAAGCTTGCCCCTGTGGCTCACCCCTGCTGGCCTGTGTCTCCTGCCACAAAAGTTCCACCACATCCAAAAAGCATCTGCATTAGCTAATGTCCAAGTGTTCAAGCACACAAGCATATGGGGGGACATTTTATACCCAAACCATAATTGTATTAGGCAGTCATTTGAAAGAAGTAAAACTTGAAGAACCCCCATACTCAGTCTCTAAAATTCAATCTCGGGCTCTAAAGCCAAGCCAGAACAAAATATTATAGTCCTTTTTACATATAGCTCGTCTGACCTATAAGATGCGTGTTTGATGCTGAATGCCACCAGGAAAACACTCCTCCTGGCTCAGCCCCTGCTACATACCTAAAGCATAGTAAACGGTGAGGAATACCGTTTACTATGAGGTGTATACCGTGAGGAAACGGGGATAAATAGAAAATCTGCTGGCTTTCATTCATTAAGTTCTAAATCTTGGCTGACTTGGCCTTAAACAAGCAACGGTGTCCCTTTGAGCTCCATCTACTCTATCCATAGAAGAAAGTGAGCCGATACCTCCCTTAAAGACTTAAGGAACTAACCATCTAAACAGCCGGAAAAGCACGCAACCAATGCCAGGGTCTCCTTCCTCTCCTTTACTCATGAGCAGCAAATAAACTTTCAATCGACATTCCTACTCTTACAGATGAGTCTTTTCCATGAGTTTTCTTTTTGATTGAGATCTTTCTGCCTTTTCTGATCTTAGTTTGCCTTTGTGCTCCTCAGTGGGATTTCCTGCTAAATTACCTCATTGCTTTCCTGTGCTTAATTTTCTGCATTCGATTGAGATCTCGTCGCTGTCAGATACTGTTACTCTGCTTTGTCTGCGCTTCCCAACCAGCAGAATCCCGTCCCTCCTCAGATACCCTCGGAGGGAAGAAAACAGCCGCTTACTACTTACTGATGGACTGTCAATTCTGTCAACTGTCAGTGATGCTACACTAACAGCACCTGAAGGAGTTGTGGGAGCGCCTCTACCTCTGTCATATTACTTGTTTTGTGCTACTGTTACGAAGACTCAATGAAGTCATGTCATTTAGTCGAGTTTCCAAAACAACAACAAAAACAAACCAGTAGAGTAAGCAACGATTTCCATTCTAAATCAAGTATCTGGGTTACCTCTACAGGGCTGTTGATTTTGCTCCCCACTTACAACAGATTCAGAAGGCTGGAGTCATATGCTATTCAAAGTACAAAGGACCATTTCAAGTACAAAGGGCTTCCAGCAAGGAGGCTGGAGAGGCAGAGGTAAAGGTCTAGAGAGGTAGAATGAGTGACTTGGTTAAAGTCACATGGTAAAGAGTCAGAACAAGGTTCAGTGTCCAAGCTGGCAGGCCAGGGGGCCCTCCGGCATACCCACATGCTAGGTACAAGGACACCTGGGCTCTTTCCGAGTGACATAGCCCTAAAAACACAGGAAATAGAACCTAATGATTAGTGTAATTTTAGCATGAAGAACTGGAGAGGAAACGACTCTGGTATCCTATCTGTGTGTGTTAGGTCACCATATGGACCTCTTTGCTTGCTATTCGGTGGGCAGGGATGAAGTGAAACTCTTGATAGCTTTGCCAACTTAGTCATTAAAATCGAGTGCAGGAGTGCTCTGGCAATTTCTCTATGTTCATAAAAACTTCTCTTTTCCCCCAGATTTCCCTGAATATGCCTGGTTTTTATCAGCCAAAGTTACATGTGCCAGTGAGGTTCAGGGACCATGGGCTGACACAAAGAGTAATTCAGTAATTCTTGACCTCGTGGCGAATCAGCTTTTCTTGGTCTTTGGCCTCATTGCTGACAGGTTTCCCTCAGCTCTGGAGACTGTAGCATTATGATAATTAGCCACTATGGGGAGATTTACTTTGCTCTCTAGTACACTAGTTTGGGGTTCTCCATGCACAGGCTCACCCTCAATCATCTTGTCTTCCTCTTTTGCCATACCATCTGTAGCCACAGGCTAGACTGGCAGCCTGTGATGTTCTAGACTACTTCCTACTGCCTTTAACAATAACCATCCTCTCATTCCTTTTCTACCCTACCTCCCAACATGCACCAGAGCCGATATCACCAACAATTCATCCCTCACCATACAGACATTAGGTAACCCTAAGCTCAAATCTACCTTTCTCTGTAAAGCTTTCCTCTATGCCAGAGAAACGCAGCAGCAAACTCTCCCTCATCTTCCTCCATTTCAACATGTTTTCCCCAGGAGCAAGAATCAGACTCATGGTTAAGAATGTGTCTTCCAGGGGTGCCACACTCCTTTAATACCAACACTTGGGAGGTAGAGACAGGTGGATTTCTGTAAGTTGGAGGCCAGCCTGGTCTACAAAGATAGTTGCAGGAGAGTTAGAGATTACACAGTGAAACCCTGTCTCAGAACAGAACAGAACAAAACATAACATAACATAACATAACATAACATAACATAACATAACATAACAAAATAACTCAAAAACAAACAAAAGAATGTGACTTTCGACAGCCTACTCATCTGAAAACTGCATCTCAAGGTTAGGTGGTAAAATATTCACCTAGAAACCCCTGTAACACCTCGAATGTCTGTCTACTCTCCTTCAAAACCCTGGCTTCTTTTTAAAGTGAGTCATCAAACTTTACGGCCTCTTAAGACTCTCATTGCTGTCACCTTGCCTGCTCTCTGGCCCGTGGAGTCACGTGTCAGCATATGGCCCACTACCCCCCTCTCCAGGGTAATTCCTATCTATCACTGCCCTGGAAGCGAACAGCATCATGAGTCTCTTCTCGCCTCCTGCCTGAATCCCACAGATCTTTCTCCCCACTCACCTCAGTGGTCTTACTGTGCCGTCATCATGTCCTACCTTTGACACTGTCAATAATGGAAACCACGGGCTTCCTGGCATGGCAGTCTCTTTGTTGTCTTCTCAAGAACCTTTGTTGCTTCTCCTCCTCTCCCTCCCCTGTAGCAACTGGAAGATTGTCTCTCTCCTGTACCTGCACACATTCCCTAGAAACCCCATATAGTCCCATGGGAAATATGACTTCCACGTGTCTATCTTTAGTATCTCATGGAACTGAAGTTCAAACTTTTAAACTCCAATCCTCTCTCTCTCTCTCTTTCTCTCTCTTTCTCTCTCTCTCTCTCTCTCTCTCTCTCTCTCTCTCTCTCTCTCTCTCTCACACACACACACACACACACACACCTTCAGAGTCTTGGCAAATTCATTGCCTTGCAACATCATAAACATCAGGGTTCAGACCAGTCGAGGTCTACCTATCATACTTCACATGGACTATGGACTACTCAAGAGCTTCTTAGTGGGTCCCCTCTTCCTGTCCTTGTCCCCATCCCTCTACCCTGTCCCCTTCAGTCTCTTCTGCATGCTGTAGGCAAGCTGATCCAGTTACAAGTAAACCTTATCTGCCTTCAAGACCTCCAGCTGCTTTCCATGTTGTCACTCTTTATGGCGGCCAGCAACACCTTCCACAGACAGGTCCATGAGGTCATGTGATCTGATCCTGCCTCAGCATCACCATTACCTCCCGACCTTCCCTCCTACAGCTATCCCCTGAGTCACTTCACTTCGATGACTGATCCACCTCATATCTGTCATCCTCACATGTGTCATATCCCTCTGCCTGGACTTCCTGAGGTATTCCTATGTCTACTCATCTTTCCCTCCCAGACTGGGTTCAAATATCACCTTCCTGGTAAGGTCTTTGGTGGCCTCCCTATAAACACTGCAGTAAGCCTCCCTCAATGCTCCTTACTTACCTGCTTTTCTTGTCTCCGTGTTTATCGCTATCTGATACACGATGTCACTTAACTGCGTATTTGTTTCGTGCTATTTCCCCCTGCTATTTTATATCTCTGGAACATCTGTTTAATTTGTTGTGCCTAATACAACTGTGCCTGACTCAGAGAAGGATATAAACAGCTCTGAAATCTCAGTGTCGATCAGCATCCTGCTCCTACCGCATCTCTCATTGAGATGGCCTCTCTGCTAACCCAACCACAGGTTCACTGTCCTGAAGACTCTGTCATTCTGGCCGCCCACTCTAGATGGGATCTGATCTTCGCGTGTTCTTATCCCCCTTGCCTTGTCTCCCCCTACTGTGCACTCCTAGGAAAACCACAATTCCTCTTTATAAATTTCAGATCCTTTGTCAATAATAATGTCTCTATTATTTTGAGGTACTCTGTTGATAGTGTGAACTCAACTGAAAGTAACTTCTTTTATAAAAAATAAATTTAAATTATGTTTACATTTTTTAATTTAAAATACTTTGAATTAAGTTGCAAGCAAGGGGAGTGCTTCCATAATGAAAATGGAACAGAACGCATGGAGTCTCCCCAAGAATGAAACACGAAGAGACTGTTGAACCATCTAAAGCACTGAGGAAAACCCGGAGCTACACAGGAAGCGTTTGCTACAGGTGATTGTTTCCCAAGGAAGCCTGCGATCCTCGGGTGCACATTGGACATCAAGCTGCTCTTTCTTCACCGGTAGTTGTGAGGTTAAAGGTAATGACGGGTGGGTGGCAAGGTATGAGGAAACGGCCTGTCCTTGGCAATGCTTTCGCTCACACATTGCCCCCTCCAGCTGATGAGTAGCAGTCCTCATGAGAATGAGATGACCTGACCACTGCTCTGAAGAGGTGGCATGGGATCAAGGGCCTGAAAGCACCCACTTAAACGCCATTGTTCATATCATGAGTGCGCTGTTTTCTATTTGACGTGGGCTGTATACCTTGTAAGCAAGCTTTCAGAGTGTCATACAGTAATGTTAACTCTAAGATGACTGTTGACCAGGAGGCCCTTCGGAATCTCATCATCTTCCATAGCTGGCAACCAACTCCATGCTACCTTTCTCTAAACACTAATTAGATGTGTATTGTACCCCTTTACTGAACGCCCTTCCTGTGCATAGGGACTGAGCGAGTGCTTTGGGTTCAATTTACTCACTATGTACCATTGACTGTGATCAATTCTGAGGTTCTCCTCTGCAGCTAGAAAACTCTGCAACATGGTGTTCCAACATGTTAGCTATCGAGACACTCCTTCAGTCTCCTGACACTTGTCCATCCTGAGGCAGGGCCTTCCAAGAGAGCACGAGAGGAAGCCAACGGTTCTGATGTTGCCTATAACCTAGTATTGTTGCCTTATGTTGTGCCGGTAATGAAATCATTAGTAGCTTCAAATTGAGCAGAAAATTTGAACCATCTCAGTTGCCCATCTTGATGGTCTGTTGCCTACAGCCTAAGGCAGAAGAATAGCCACTCCCCAGTCAGGGTCCAGTGCACGAGCAGAAACTTGGTGTCTGTGGAGCTTGAGGGACGTTGACTTGCTTAGTTGCTTCGTTGCTTTCTAAATGGGAGAGGGCATCATGTCCCCTGGAGCTGAGTGACTTTAAGCTGCCCAGCGTGGGTTCTGGAAACCAAACTCTGGTTCCCCATAGGAGCAGCTCAAGTTCCTAAGCACCAAGTGCTCTCGCCAGCTCCCGCGATGATAAACGTTCTATTCCAGCGTCTCCTTCTCCACCTTGGAACAAAGTCCACGTTCTTGTCTATTTCTTAACTCAGGAAGTCTCTTCATCCAAACCGATTCCTTTTCCTTAAGTCCGTATCTCTCTTTAGTATTCTGGCCTAGCCATGCTATTTGGAGGTTCATTTTCATTCCCTATATTTCTAGTATACATAACCAGAGCTGTGAATTTGGCTGTGAATTTACCCCAAGCCGTGCATCCAACTCTAATATTGTTTGATGTTATGTGGGATCTGAGATGGTTCTTCCCTTGGTTGTGGTAAGACTATTTAACATAAGCTATACCTCTTAAACGGATTTTAGGAGTGCAGTATAATACCGTTAACTCCAAGAACACTGTTGACTAACGGATAAGCCAGAATGTAATCATCTTCCATAGGTGGAAAATGACTTCCTACTCTGGCCCACCCCGACTCCCCGCTGACTCCAAACACTAAACTCAACTAGTTGCAAACCATAGCCCTTTACTGAAGCCGGTCCATGATGCTACAGAAAAAAAAAAAAAAAGATACAACCATCCTGTCAGGATTTCCTTCAAATTTATGGCCAAGAATCTTCAGTGAGCACTCAACATTCTCTGACATGTCAACTCCACTTGTAAATTCATTAGCCTACTCCCACGATGCCTATTATATGCTTTCTCCTCAGTCCTCAAATCTCTCTCATCCCCTCCCACCCAACTCTCAACTGAAACCCTTGTCATATATTTCATAGAGAAATATAGATGTAATCAGGGGCGAGCCGTTTCAACGCGCAGTTCCCTGTGCTATAAGCACTGCTGAGCTATAAGCTCTCCGATGTCTACACACACGTGCCCTGATCCCATCACACTCTCCTCACAAGCTTGTCTTCCAAAGCAGGGCTCTCTTTCCAGCATCGTCATTCTGCTTGAACTCTACGTCAATAGAATAATCACTGAAGTAATTTGTGTAGGTTTGCTTGTCACAGTCTCTAATCTCCGTTCACACCACACCCTGAGCCCTGTGTCTGGCAGAGAAAGGGCTCGGGCCACGTTCTGCCTTGAGAAAACAGTTGCATTCCTATGGGTCAAGATCTTTCAGGAAATAACTTTGAGTCTGGTTTTTTTTTTTTTTTTCCAGCACCTTGGGCATTTGTTTGCTGGCAAGAAAGAAGAAGAGCTGGGTGATGCCAAATCTTCCCCTTCAGAAAAGCACCTCAGCATTGATCTAGATAAAGATATTTTTAATATCACAGCAGAAGCATAGGTAAAAAGGGCTAAAGTAGATGAGACTTTATAAACCTAGTAGGCTTCTTCTAGCGCTCAAAAGACACAATCAATCAGCAGAGCGAAGAGGCAACTTGCAAAATGGGAGAAAATATTTGCAAGTGATACATTTGACATGGGGTGTTGCCTAGGATACATAAGGAAATGCAGAATTCAGGATCAAAATCATAAGAATCCAGTATTAACATGGCAAATAGGCCTAGATAGACATTTTCCAAAAGAAGACATACAACTGTCAAACACGTGTACCCACACACACATGCCTATACTTGCACAATGCCCCCACATACACATACACATACACATAAACACACACCACATTATACACATACACACAACACAAGATCACTGGTTATCAGAAAATGAAACTCAAAAAACAATCATAGTATCACCTCACTCAAGCAAGAATGACTGTTATTCAAAGGAGGGAAGATAGCCTGGAATGGACTTGGGGAAAGGAAAATAATTGCACTCTGTCAGTGGGCATGTCAGTCAGTAGTCATGGGAAATACTACAAAGGATCCTCCAGAAGTAAAGTATAATCTATCATAGGATCTAGCACCCCTAGTCCTGAGACTACAGCCAGAGCAAGTGAATTCAGCCAAGGACCCCGGTACTTACTTTCCTACCTAGTGCAGCACCCCTCACAGAAGCTAGGGATGGGAGCAAGGAAGAACCATCAGCTGATGACGAGGGAAAGAAAATATGGCAAGAGGAAAATCTTTCCACTTGCCATAACAATCATGTTGTTGGAAATTCCTAAATCAAATTAAGTAAGCACAGAAAAACACATGCCACACCATCCGCTTGTCTGTGCACCCTGAAAATGTTGGGCTTATGGAAGCTCCGAGTAGAGCAGCAGTTACCAAAAGCCAGAGAGGGCTTAGGGAATGGACAGGTAGTCATATGATGCAAGATTTCATTCAGGGTGGATGGTGAAGGTTTAAGTTGCCTTGTGCACCGTGGTGACTACAGTTACTAATACATCATTACTGAAAATTACTAAAAGAGAGAATGGGGATTGAGTATTTTAAGGGTTCTCACCACAAAAGTATGATGTCATACAAATGTCAATGAGCTCATTTTAGTCATTCTATATGTGTGTGTTATCTTAGGCATAAATACACATGCGCGTTATACATATACCTTCTATCCTATAGACCTGTGTCATCTTATACATAAAAGACACACCATTTTTCTCAGTGTGTCATTTTTTCAAGGGATTGCAGTGTGGCTCGATCACAGAGCCCATCCCACTTGCCCGGAAAGTCTTTGCCTTTGGTTCAGTCTTCAGTACCATCATAAAATTCTTTAAGTCTCTTTATTCTGCTTTGTGATATCTGTCCTCTCACATGTGGCTACCACCGAATAGTCTGTGCCCACCGTGCTATCCACCATGGGCCTGTAGCTGAGTGCTTCTGCACTTAGGCTAGCCTCTCCACAGCGGGTGCATTGGGTCATTGTCTTCAGTGTCCACACATCTGTCCAAGCCTCACCTGACCTGTCAGGGACTCCGAGAGTGAATGTATGACTGATGTCTCACACATCCTTCAAAAGACTTCGAGCTCTTATTATCCAAATGGTTCTAGCTCCCACTTTCCCATGAACTATGAGGACTACATTGATTTATCTAAGATCTCAAGGTTGCTTGGGAAGACTGAACAGCACATATATTTTCTCCCATGGCATGGCTCTAGATTATAAGCATATGCTTGTTATCCCCCATTGTTGTGATATATGCATAATTGCTCTCTTCCAAGAATACTTAATCATCGTAAGTGCAGCTTTAAATAATATTACTTTGTGTATCAGGAATCCAGCATCCATCAAGACAGCAAGGTGCTGCTTTATTTATGCGACAGTGTTCTAACACTGTAAGAACAGCAGCAGGCAGTTACAAAGGACGTGTATAGCTTTCACTGCACGCTGCCAGATCAAACCTGACTCCTGCTCTGTCTACCTCACATTCTGTGTTGCTTCCAAGACATGCTACCAGTGACGACATGTGTGCTAGGTGTCAAGGGCATGCTAGGCATCGAGGTTGACAGGTTAGCCACACGCTCTAGCTCGAGCATTTGAATTCCCTGAATTCTGGCATACAGACCGTAAACTGGTGTTTTCCCGAGAACACTGTACAAGACGGAGAGCACCCCCGATATAGTATTTAAAATAGACTCTGGTGTTTTCTGCACTTGCTTGGATTCCATGAAGGCAATATGAAAATTTGCTCTTGGGTGTGGCCTGGCCCCGTGATTAAACGCTTCATTCACGCTCATATGTCAATCTATTAGTGTGCTGTTAATTCAAACGCCGCTGTGATGTATCTTATCCCCATTAGCACATTCATCACAGGTGGATGTGAAACCTGGACAAAGGTGTACGTTCTCATTAACGGTGAGCGGCCTATTCATCTTACAGGAATGTAATTAATGTTACCTTCCACCTTTAATTTTTCACTGTTTGGCACGATGCATATTTAGCGTTTCCCTTGTCCTTTATCAACTGGCTCCCTCTTACCACTCAGATAATTCAAAAAGGCTTATTTTTAACCAAATCTGATGCTCCGTGTTTAAAATACTTTGTCCATGTATGCTCCTTAATGGCCGTGGTGCTCCCTGCGCTGTGGGGGTTCACACTAGGGGACACCTACAGAACAAGAGGAAGGCCCTGTTTTCCCACTTTAACAGGTGAGATCGATACAATTCACTAGATAAGGCGTTCGCCACACAAGCATGAGAGACCAAGTTCAGAACCCAGAATCCATGTGAAAGCCAGACAGCAGTGTATACCCATAGCCCTGGCTTGGGTGAGAGTGGGGGAGAAAGTGGGGACAGCTGAATCCCTGCAGCTCACCGGAGAGCTGTTCTATGGGGAGTTGGCGAGTTGAGTGAGAAGCCAGGTTTCAAAACGTGACTGAGGAAGATGTCCACCATCATCAACCTCTGGTCTCTATACACAAACATTACACACACATATACCAAGCATACCACGTGCACAGGTGTGAGTGCATTCACGAATTCACATACACACACACACACACACACACACACACACACAGAGGGTAAATGCACCCTTGAGAAGCCCCCGCCCACACTCCAGTACACATTGTCCTTCCGCTGAGTGCTTTTGTACTAACGCGTGTTCCAATCTATGTTTCAAATCTTTCTTTGATAAGCTCCCACTCTGCTTCAAAGGGAAAAGACTTAAAAGATGTTCCGAATACAGCATCAATGGAGAAAGCAATTAAGAATTTCTTTTTTCTCAGTCTCTGAGCTCCTAACCGGTGTCGGAGGCCATGGCGATGTTCATACAGAGATGTGGACACTGAGGGCAGTTAAGAACTGCTTCCTAGGATACAAGAAAGAAAGGGCATTTTTTTTCCTCAAAATTTTTTGCTTCGTTATGGGTTACACGGATGCAAAAATTCATCTAAACATCTAGTGTTCTTTTCACCGAACTCTGTAAATAGCATATTATAGATGAGATCTCATACAATCTTTGTAACAATCCCTTAGACGTAAGTCCTTTTACACAGAATCAGAGAGCTTGAGTAACTTGCCCAAAGCCACACAGCTATTGAGCAGGAGAATGGAGCCCAGCAGCTGGGTGCTTAATCCCAGCTGTGCTAGCTCTCGTCTGTGGATCCTAAAGATCGAACACTAAATAGACATCAGCTCTGGGCTGAGGTTTTACATTCAAAATCATGTTACCGTAACTTTTTACTTTACTCCAGCAGTATGAATGTATTGGGGGAAATGTCTATACCTTTGCAGAGCAACAGACTTCAGTCTCCTCAAGTTGAGAAAAGACATTTTAAGTGACTCTGTGCTCCCTGCCTCTAGACAAAATACCTGCGAAAAGTAAGTGTTCCCTAAGTAATTTACAGATACACGTGACCTTAAAGTTCAGGGTTTGGAGCTGGAGAGGTGGGTCAGTTGGGAGAGCGTTTGCCTAGCGTGCACAGAGCCCTGACTTTAATCTCCAGCACTGCATCAGCTGGGGTCCTAAATCCCATTACACTCTGACTCTCCTAGGACGATTCCCTTGAATTCTTCCTCCCTCCAGCTACAGATGCGTGAATCCTCTTCAGCATGCCAGGTGTTCCATCACGGTGTGGTTTCCCTCCCAAGTATCCCTGACCTCTCTCATAAACCATGACCTCTACCACACAGTCCTGACCCTGCCACTCCACACCCTATAGGACCAAGCAATGCCTCCTGCCTAATGCAGCAGTGGAGGTGGGAAAGCTTCCAGAGGAGTGATCCCTACCTCAGCGCCACAGGGAGATCAGCAGATAGCCAGATAGCTACCAGTGTAACCCACAGCCCGGGCGGGTGCTCCCCAGAGCGGGTGCTCCCCAGAGCGGGTGCTCCCCAGAGCTGGCGATCCCCAGAGCTGGCTGCCCTGAGCTTTCTGAGGTGTATGAACTACCATTGTGCTTTAGGCCTTCCCCTCCTGAGAATCCATCCTCTACCTTTCCCTCTTTACTTGCTTTATTTTCCAAAGAGCTCCCCAGTGCATGTCTTTGCTTAAATACAGGGAAACAACATGAAGTATTTTCCTTCCCTTCATCTTGCCTGGCTAGAGGAGCGGCAAACCCACTAGGACGTACCTAGGACGTACCTTAACCCTAACTCTGAGGCTGAAGCAGTCTACGCTGTTCTTTTTTCTTTAAGGTGCCCTTTTTGTCCCATTGTACACATTTGTAATAAAACGAGATATTTGAGTAAATGTCTTTGAGATAAACATAAATTATTGTTAATCAAATCTGTATCTGACTTGTTCTATTACTATATAGCTCGGACACCCCACCCCCATGGATAGTTCAAGGACTGCAAAATTCTCACACATGCACAGAGTACATGCCCGCGAAACCGTATTATGCCCACTGCAGCTCATGAGGGGAATCTAAGGCCACCAGAAAAAGTAGCAGAGAGAGCATCACAATGCCACTGCTCTATCTAGGCCTTGCTGTCCCTACTCCAACTGGAAAGTTATGAACCACGAATCAGTTGAAGGCTTTCGGACTATTGATGCTTTGTGCTACAGACATTACAGAAGCCATCTTGTTTGTGCCCTGAGAGTAAATGAAGGAAGTATGTGTTCGTCTCTATCCTCACTACAAGAGGGAAGAGGTGGCTGTTGGAGTGTCCTTTCCAACCTCAGGCCAATGAACCGTCAAGATAAAAATGTCTATATGTCCAAAGCTACCTCTGCAGTGGCTCTCCCCCATCTTACAACCCAGCACACCACCTCATCTGTCCACCTGGTACCAACCCGAAGGAATCATAAATACCACTTGTTCTTGCTTAAGTCACTCTACTTAGCGGTTAACCAGAGCAATGAGATCTTGCAAACAGCCCTCCTGGCCACCTCTGGGCCACTGGTTGCTGAAGGGAAGCAGAAACCCTTCCTCTGGTTTCCCTCCATCCCAGGGCGAGCCATTGGTGGCAGCCGTGGCCTGCAGATGTGGCTGCCTGCAGTCTCAGAGGAATCAATCTCTGTGTGGAGCTTTAAACCGGTGTGCGCTGCCCACCAAACCCTTTCTTCCCTCCGTCCCAGAAGAGGCTTCCCCGTTGGAACAAGGCTTGAAGCTTTGAACAATCAAAAGCTTTTGATTAAATCTGACCCACTCCTTCTACTTGCCACAGCATTGTGTGACCCAGGGGAAAGCCACAGGACCACAAAACAGCCCAATCTGCCGTCAGGTGGGCCGACAAAGCTAAACACACGGTTGATTTCAAGCCATGCCGCGTCTCCACGCCGCAAAGCAATGATAAAGTGAGTCCAGCAAAGGATGCCCGCGGGTGGACATTTCTCACAGACAGAGGCCACTCTGCCTCTGAGTGGGCTGTTGTCCTTCCCACCGAGAGTTTTTAAGCCACTTGGGGACAGCGACCATTTGAACAGAAAATTGTTCCTGTTTCTAAGGGATTTTTAAAAAGGAAGAAAAAAAAAAAGAGAGATGTTGCTTTTCTGACATCTAACCTATGGTATACACACACAGCCAAAGGGTTTGTAAGAATTAACTCAAAGGCATATTTGCGTGTTCTGCCCATCATCGGCTGAGTCTTCATCTTCACACCTTGTGCCCCTCCGCCCACTCTCTCCTAGCCCTCCAGAGAGCTTAGGAGCGCTCTAGCTGCCCACTTTTGCCGGAACCCCACCTAATCCACCTTCTTGGAGCCTGACAGACTGTGTGGGAAATCATTTGGGTACACTTGAACATCGGGGCTCCTTAAACAACCACTCAGAGTCACGTAGGGGAAAGAAGTTGCTCACGATCCTGGCAAAGTACATGAAAGGACACAAGTGCCAGTCCCCCTGTGTGGCACCAAAGCCTTCACTGTAGCCAGCCCTCCCCACTGCAGGGCGCTCTTGGGTAGCCAGTTGCTCTTGCTCAGGTATTTTCCTAGCACTGGAGAGGTCTCCAACCATCCCCTCACACCCCCACCTCAGGGACTTGCCAAAGATCCCTTCCTGTTGGATGTGTTAGTCTCTCTAAAATGCCGCTGGGGCACAAGAGTCTCTATCCTTCCGGCCACTGGGCGTGAAGCCTTGTAAGTGGGCCTTTGCAATCCCCTCTGCTTGCTCAACCCTGGCTCCCAACACCATCCGTACTTATCTGCCTCTCCTTGCGTGTCTGAGACCTGGCCAAACAGTAAGTCAGCAGAAAGACTGAGGGGATCCAAGCAGGTGCAGTTGGTGAGGAGCAGGAACTATGCAGAGGTATAACACAGGTAGAGGGGATGAGTATTACACTCTATCTCTTCTTGCACCCCATAAAAAGCTGAGATAATTATTGTAGACCCTCAAGACACCTGAGACACGGACCCTGAGGCTCCCGAATTACCCCACCATAGACTACAGGGGGATGGGGCCTACTTCCTCAGCTCCAGGATCAAGCCCCGCCCCCATCCGTGCGAGCAAACGTGATCTGCAAACAAAATGAAACCGCTGCACCTGAGCAAGTTCAAATTTCATTTCTTCAATCCATTGTGCTAAAACTTCCCCTTTAAAAATGTAGGTTGGCTTTTGAATGTTGGCATGTCAGAGCAACAGAGCCACAAAGGCTACCATGGAGGAGAGCTTTGTCTAAAGCACACTGGAAGTGAAAGTCAGAGCTAACACCTTCCCCAACAGGGGGCTGCTCCGTGTCTCCAAACACTGTCTAATGCATTAATATTATTCAGTGAAAAATATTCTCCCATTTCATTTCTTACTAACTCTGTTTAATTTTCATGGAAATCAATTCTTTTCAAGTTAATTTAAGAGGAACATCTCATAACTTTCCAGTGTAAGAAGTGTGTGATCTGCAAACAAAATGCATATCTGAAAAATGAATCTTTCTTTTAAATATCTGCAACAGTTAAATCGAGAACATTTTATCATCAGAGATGTTTTCCTTGTAGCTCCACCTGCAGTTCTTTTGATTATAAAAGATTGGGCAGCAATATAAAATGGCCCGGACTGACATACACTGGAAATTTATTTCAATGGCATTGGTCCTATTCACATTGTTTATTATAAATAAGCCAGATAAGAGTTTCACCATCACATTTAAAGACATATAAGGTTATTGCAAGCTGATGAGGGAGGAAATAAGTGTCTGAAATAGCATCGGTGGGAGAAAGGTTATTATGAAAGGTTGTTAATTCTGTTAGTTACATCGTTGACAAGGGTTTTGTTGTTGTTCGATTGACTTTCTGGTTGGGTTGTTGTTGGAGTAGTTGTTGTTTTAAAAGGTCACTTCCACAGTATGAGATGCTTCAGAGAGAAGAGTTTAATAGGGTTTAATCATGCACTGTGGTGCCCCATGTGTTACCTGTGGCATTTGCAAGCTATGGGATCACGTCACTTCTGCTTTGTACTTTGCGGTCATCCTAAAAACCAACAGATGAGACAATTCCATTCAGCTCTAGGACTGGATGTAGTTAGGTTTCTGTGTTATTTTAAGACAGTAACAATACTTTTGCCCATTTGTCCTTAACACATTTTGTGAGCCATAGTACGTTACTTCACGAGGACCCCCTAGGCTCCTATTGTATTTACTGGGGATGTGGCAAGAAGAAAAAAAAGAGAAAATTCCTTATGATCACGGAGAGTCTTTGCACATAGAAGCCCTGAGTGGTTGGCTTGAAGGGGCTTGCAAGAAGCTGAAACTCGGATCAAA